>NW_027103595.1:2850385-3414762 GCF_902728285.1 Clytia hemisphaerica | reverse complement strand
AGAAATGAAAAAACTAACAAATTATTTACGATCGAAGACAACAAAACATTAACTGAAAAATTACATTCGTTACTTAAAGTCCTGGGAGGGGGGGGTACTTAGGCAAAAATGGGTGCTCAAATACGGGGGTATTGCTCAAATACGGGGGTATTGCTAAAATTAGAATCAGATTGGGAATTCATTATAGCCAAGATTTCGTCAATTTTAGCTTGAGAGCCCCTTGAGCCTATTTTTCTTGAAATAAAAAAGAAATGGATTCGGAAAGGACAGATCCTTAAAATCTAATCATGGATTCTAAACCTGCTTTCAGAATAATAAATTTATTAAACCTCGTTTCAAGTTTCAATTTTAAACCCAGATATCAGAAGAGCAGTCACCACCAGGATATCGAACTTCATGAGCAAAGGCCGGTCCTTCAGGCTCAGTACCAAAATCGATGGCGAATTTCTCATTGATTTTCATTCCTCCTTTTTCATTGTCAACATCAACTTGGAGAAGGAATGACCCATGTCTATATTGAGAAGATATATATTAATATTTCAGATCGAGAGTATTAAATCTAAGGTAATTCTACGGAGAAGTACATCTGGCAGTATAACCAAGAGGTCATGGTTAGATAGGTGCCGTGGTATAGTGGTAGTCGACCTTAGCTTCTGTGCAGGAGGCCAGGGTTCGATCCCCACTCACGGCAGTTCACTTGGTAAGTGAACGTTCCTTCACCCGGGTCAACCCATGCCATGTGGGGGGAATTTGGTAGTCAGTTCAAGGTGCTGACGGGACGCTCATTAGTAAGCGTCTATAGTTGTGAGAATAGGCCTCTAAAGCCTCCTGCAACTCAACCAAATAGAAATAGAAAAAATAGATGGAAATGGAGAACGGGAATGTAGCTGAGAAAATTAAATTAGGTAGATGATAGGTTCTGAATTTTATCCATCGGGGTCAATGTAATGTGACAGAGTCTATTTTACGATCCTCAGTGGCACTTCCCTGTCGGAAGTCAAGGTCAGTCAATAACCCTTTCTAAACGGGGGTAAAATTATCTTCCTTTTTCAATCTTTCTTTTGATATTAAAGCGGTATCTCAAAAAACTGCTATCTGTTATTCAAATTACTTTGAATTTAAAAAATGATTTTATCCTAATTTCGCATCATTTTGATATTTCGAGAGGCATCAGACCGGAATGAATTTTCACGGTTTCGATTGAAAGGAATCGATAGAAGAAGTGTTAGCCACAAGTCACATCTTATTTTAGGACTGAAAATGACTTTCTATTTAAATAAAATGAAGGGGCCATGACCCCCCGGTTTCGTGGGCCCTGAAAAACGTTATTTTGAAGAGAAAACCTATCTCAGTTTTCGTAAAACATCCCCTTCTCACAGACCCGGTAGGATTTTTCTAGCCAGTGGGAATAAAATTAACGAACTGAATTTCGATGGGGATTGATATTTCCATATTTTTCATGGCTGGGGAATTCAATTATTTTGTTTTCAAGTCAGAAAATTCAGTTGGGATTGAATAAATATATTGCAGTGAGGATTGGTTTTTGATTATTTTGAATGGGGACAAAAAATGGAGGAAAATGTCGACCGGGGGCGTTATTTTGGCCAATTTTTCCGATGGGAAGGGTTCCCCGTGGGTCTGTGAGAAAGGGGGGGGGTCATAATCATAGATTTATGAAACCCGAAGGGCTAGATGTAAAACTTTTTCCCAAAATTGTGCCGTGGTTAGGAAGGAAATCCTACCTAAGTCACGTGACATTACAATGGAATTTCAGCGCTTAACCAATAAGAAGCTTCGTGGATTTTTGAAAACAATAGCAACAATAACTTTTCCGATATTCAATTTTTTTGCCTGCGACGGCTCAAAGCCCGACATCTAGCCCTTCGGGCTTTATAAATCTATGTTCATAATACTTACTTAGCCATATCAGGGTAGAATTGTTTGTCCCATGCTGAGAACAGTGATGTCGTAACGTATAAACGTTTTCCGTCTAAACTTAATTGAATCATTTGTGTTGCTCCTTCAACTTTCTTTCCATTCACAATGGTCGGTTCTGGTTGTTCATATCCTTCTTTCAAGACCTTGACACCACTTCCTTTAGAGATGGAACCACCGATCCACACCTATACACAAATTGATAATGATAATCCAAAATATTGCTTATCTAGTTTCTGTGACGTCATCGAGACCGAATAAGGACCGAACTATCCAACATCTACTTTATTTACCACTAAAATTGCTTCCAGCATCTTAATCTGCGCTAAATATCTTATCTTTTTTTTCCTCTACTTAGCAACCTTCAGAAAATTATCTATGATTTGAAAAGTCAATACTCTTACAGCTACGGATCGAATCATTCATCTATTTTCTGAAACAGCATTTATAAAAATGTGCGTCATTTCTTAACGAAAACGGGATCCCATAATACAGTAGAGTCTCCTTTAATTCGAACAAGTTTTCCCGTCCCTTCATGCCTTGTAAGCTTTATGTTATATGATCAAGATTTCCTTAACTCAAACAAGTTTTCCCGTCTCTTTACTTAACAATGCCTTGTAAACTTTATGCTATACATATTTCCTTGACTTGAACAAATTTTTGTTCATCTTGCGTGTTCGAGTTATGGAGACTTAAAGGTTTTATTTTTAGATAAGTGTTCCCGTTTCATACCAGACACATATTTCATATCAGGACAGTGTCTTTTCTTCTTTCTGACCAATCTTGCTCCACATCCGTGTCAATCCAACGTGAAGAAGGTTGTGAATTAAAATTGACGAGTAAGCAAACGATATTACTCTTATTTAAAAACCAAACCTTTAACTTTAGTTTTGAAATGTATATAGAGCTATGAGACAGGGTTGTCTAACTATTAACTTACTTGTCCGACAAGCTTAGGCTTTCGTCGATCAGTGATATCATATTGTCGAACATCTCCATGAAGCCAGTTGCTCAAATATAAGAAGCGATCGTCCAATGAGATTAAGATATCAGTGATTAACCCGGGCATTGTGGGTAGTACCCAACCCTCCACATCTAATGGTTCAACTTGAGCAACTTGTTCAGCTTGCCACTCCTCAGCCTGTGTGAAAGGAATAAAAAGAATACATTTACGTTCAAAGCATTGAGTTTCAAGCCCGAAGGGCTAGATGCGAAACTTTAACCCTTCTCAGGCAAGAGAAATTAAAGCCACCTATTTCCAATTCAAAACGTGGTTAAAACGCACCGTAATCATGACGAGGGATTGTATCTAGCGTTTCTTTTGTTTTGGAGGACTACATTTTTTGAAATCTTGCGATAGATTTTAGTTTAAATCTGGTGTTTGTGTAAAAACTACGCGCGGGCGTTCTGGACGGGAAAAAAAGTGGTTTCATTTCCCATCCAGGAGTCTCGCCTTTAGCCCTTCGGGCTTGAAACTCAGTGGTTCCAAGGGTCCTTATCGTATATCAACCTTGAAGTTTCCATTGCCAAGATTTCGCTACTCCCCATTTAGGAAAATAACTACCTATCAAACAACACTCAACTTTTGTCTACGTCTAGAGAAAATCGTCAGTCTTCCTTTCCTTGCCCACATTCTTCAAGGAGTTTTTTCTACTAGTTGTTGGCATAGTTAGCTAACAGAGAATGTTTATCATGCCATAATAGTTTTGATGGGTGCAGTGGTATTGTCGTTGTCAAAATTGCCTTCCGTAAGGCCCTAGTTCGACCTCCCATACTATGGTTCACTTGGCAAGTGGACGTGGCTTTACCTGGGTCGAACTGTATCATGTGAGCGGAATCGGGTACCATAACTCTGATACAAGCGAATGGATAGTAAACTGAACATTGTGATGTGTCTAATTACTTAGATATGTATCATCTCTTTTTAATAGGGAAATTTAATTAGCGGTCCTAAATTAATATAACGAGTCTATTAGTTTACTGTAATTACACGTTTTTTTTTCGGATATGACATTCATCATTTAGCGGAAAAGCGCAGGAAGTGGTTTTAAATCTATTCATTTGAAAAGCAATTAAAAATTCTCTAACGATCCCTAAAAACTTTCGAGACCAACGAAATCTATTTGTTGTTTTACAGGCATGAATTCAAAATGGAGTTTCACCAAAAACAAAATTAGGGAAACCTCAACCTAGGGGAGGGGGTACTAGGTTTGTGGGATGAATGGTTTGTACCGCCCGACTTTTGGTGGTCGGGCTCTTATAGGAACCAAAACGGAACCTTAGAGGGACTTAAATGGAGAAAAACCCGAATTTTTGTTCGATTTTGTGACCTTTATTATGACTATGTTATAGAAAATTAGGCTTTTGAGGGTCACAATTATGGAATTTGAACTGTTTTTACAACCCTTAGGGGAGAATGGAATTAAATTATGTGATTTTTACGACCCCTAGTGGGATTTTGAAATCAGTGAATCAGACTTGTAAGATAAATAACAGCTTATGAGAGAAAATATAATAACGACATAGTTGCTCACTTCATCTTTGTAGATTCTGAATAAGGTGCTACTCAATGCACATCCAACGTAACCTTCGCTTTCATCAGGATGATGTAAGAATCTCAATTCCAATGGAATCAAACCATTTGGACCAAGATCAATTTTCTTCACGTATTCTTTTTCATTCCATTTCCAAATGTGTAAATTGTTTCCATACATTCCTTTGAGAAAAAACGGAAATAAAAATAATCAATGTTTTCTACTATAAGTCTGTTCCAAAAAAATTGCACTGTGGAAAAGATAATGTTAAACGGATGATTTTATAACCTTTCAATTTTTTTCAAAAGATTCCGAAATGAAGATAAAGTCTAAGGTAAGGTTGCATATGGAAATTTGAAATCAGAGAAGTGTTATTCCAACGCTAGGACGCTTTAGTAGTTCAGCAACACATCTGATCAGCTGGGTAGCGATCCCCAATATTAAATAATTTGGTATAAGATTTTTTAGGTTTGTCAACAAACCTTGTTCAACATGGGCAGGGTTAAATCCAGTCAAGAAAGCTTTAGGGGATCCCCACTCTGAACTGACCATCACGTTATGTCGTGGTTGATACCAAAAATCATAACCCATTGGTGCTGATTGCCCTTCTTTCTCCCATGTTCCTGTAAGAGAAAAAATGACTTTTAAATTTCCAAGGTTCCTTTAAAAAGATAAAAGTTAGACGTATCTTTCGATAGAGTACAGGTGCTGCGGCAGCCCCCTCCCACTGCCTTGGCCCGATCACATTTTTTTCAAATTTACTAATCAAGCTAAATTTTGTGTAATAACCTTCAAAGATACCTGTTTTAAACGATCTGCAAGTAGCCCTTCTATTCAGAAAACCTTGATATTGCTTTCATATGCAGATACTAACCAGTAACTTTCAATGTTTTCCCATCAACCAATGCGAAACCACCTTTGCCATCACCATCCACATTTCCCATACCACTGATCATTATGTTCCCATTACCAAGACAGTGAGCTGTATGGAGGTTTTGTATTTTCGCTGATTCCAACATCTCATCGTTGTCGATGACCTGGTAGAGTAGCACAAAGGTGTAAAAATCCAGTCAATACACGTTTTCTTCGTAAGAGCATCTAAGATTTTTGAAGCCTTCGGAAGTTCTTAACTTTGAGTTTCAAGCCTAAAAATTTTCTTAACATGTTCTTACTTTCCCATTTTTTATGACCATTTTGTCCATTTTCCTAAGAAATTGGCTTTTTCGAGTCCGGCAAGCCTTAAAATGTTCTTAACTTGTTCTTAACATTTTTGCCATCGAACCCTTATGTTCTTATATAGTTTGTTCTTATAAAAAAAGCGTGTAAAATGAGTTGGCCCACTGGGCGACGAAGAAAATTATTAGGGGGCCGGGGCTAAAATTGAAGATGAAAAATGAAGAAGAATTTTCAGAATGGAGGTAGTTAAAAGCTCCCTTAATAGACTTTCATCCCTAATTTTCACTTACATGTTTCAGTGTTGGTTTCCTTGGGTCAGTTGCTACGTCAAAGAAAAAGACACGGGCTGATGTGATTGACGGTAAAACCAACAAATTTCGCTGTCTGTTTGGATCACCATGGCAACTGATAAGATAAACAACACCGACAATTAGGTAATTATTTATTTTATTAAACGATGCGATCGATCTTGCATCGATTCTATAATTTATGCTCAAACAGATTATCTAGAAAGATTAGTAACAGCACTATGATACACGTTTTTTATAAGAACATTCTAAATCTTTGGAGCCTTCAGAATTAATTCTAGAGTTTTAATCCTATAATTTTCAAAAATGTTCTAATCCATTTGTGAGTATTGTTTTGCAATTAACTGATAAATTGGATGTTTAAGAGTCGGCAAATTTTCTTTATCTATTATTATAATATTATTATCTTGTTCTTAACCCTTTAAGTGCCAATATCGTATATATCAGACATGGGCTATGTAGGAGGGCGAATTCCTCCGTCATTTTTGCTCTAACGCGTAGAAATTGGATTAGCCTTCATGGTCAAGCAAAAAAAAAACGAAAGTGAGTCTTTTCAGCGAGATTTTAAGCCAAAAAGTCAAAAAATGCAAAAATGTTGTCAAAAATTCACTTTTTTAAGATTTTGACCGTTTTTTGACCATTTTTGGTCAACGAGTGATCCAAGAGCCTCCAAATTTAGCCCTGCTTTACTTGAATATGTCCTCCAGCAAATTAATTTGAAGTTTTACCACTGGGCACTTTTCTATCATTCATTCAGGCCTGCCTGCTTTAATTCCTCTAACGCATGGTCGTCCCAAAATAACTCCCAAAGACTCCAAAATGATAAGTACTAGTAAGTAAGTAAATACGTCTGCGACCGCAGTCGGAGGCGACCCGAAGGCTCCTCGTTCGATACCTGAAGGTAGGGGAGGGTACCATTCTTTCTCATCGGATTTTTCCACTTACCCTTGATCCGTTTCTTAATTGCTGAGCATATCAAGCAGAGAGGCATCAAGTACCATTTTGAGAATCTTTGGTTTGAACCAGCTGGGGGTTGAATCCACAACCTTGTGAACCATAGCTGGATCGTCTATCACTGCACTACGGTCGCTAAAAATGATACTTTGATGTCTCTATACATAAATACTCAGCGACCTCTCAGTTTCTCTCTGGATTACCTCACTTACCTTTGCTTCTTCTCTTAAATTGGAGAGAAGACTGGAGTAACCCAGGGAGCAATAGTTGCACTCTCCCCTATCACTACAATTAAGGACAAAAATGTTGAAACAGACAGGACAGAGCAATTAAGCCCCCCTTCTAAGAAATCTCCCCCTTCCCCCAATGACAATATTCAATGAACGATGAGACAGCCGTACAAAATGAACATTGCTCTTGGTGGGGAGAGGAGGACCTTTATCCAATGTTTTATCAGTAATTTAAAGTGATTTTCTCCGAGGGATAGATCACTTGAAAAAAGGTGTACGATACTTTTTGACTTTTTAATTTCCATTTGACTTTTTGACTTTTTTTTGACTTTTTTCAAACTTTCATTTTGACTTTCTCGCGACAAAAACGCCCACCACCTTCGGGCGCCCAACATTTTCCGCCCAAATCTGTCCAAAAACGCCAACCACCCATAAATTTTGCTACACCCATCCGCCCATTCAAGAAACTTTTTGACTTTTTCAAGACTTTTTTTTTACTTTTATCTGACTTTTTGACTTTTTTCTAAGAATTTTTGACTTTTTCTTTGACTTTTTGACTTTATTTTTGACTTTGACTTTTTCTTTGACTTTTTTGACTTTTTTTTTTACTTTTTGTAGAGGTTTACGATAATTTTTCGAGTGATTTACCCCTCGATTTTCTCAAACATATATGTCTTTGATTGTAGGTAGATAGTTATCGAAAGAGGTGCCTTCAGGTCGCAATCTTTCTCACATGAGTTTTGGCTTCACTCAAACATTATAAAGATACCTGCTGCAAGCATTCCATCCACTGTGATGTATTTCGTCCCCATTTCCCGCTTCGATGTATGTTCGATGAATTACCTTTAAAGAAAATTATAAAAAAGTGATAAAAAGACTAAGATCTCTTTATTCATCACCAAGAATATCTCCTGGTCTATTTCCGGGATCGTTTTGTTGTTTTCATCAGCAACACTGTGTTTTTAGCTGTCCTGCTGTATAAAAAGATGTGCAACTCCTATGAACAAATAAACTACTGCAAGCTGTTTTTCACCTACGTAGAGTTTTGATCTTTTTCCCGTTGTAAAGTTGTGATAAGAAAGATTTCCCCTGGAATGAGAAGTTTTAAATGTATCGATAACATAAAAATGGAATATTCAAATAAGTGCAGAAAGTCCCATTTTATGGAGACCGTAGAGCCGACAAGCTACCTACGTCTAAAGCTAATCCGAATATTTGAAGATTGTATGTTAAGTAACTAGTCTTCTGTAAAGAAGCTTTTTGGTATAAGCTTGTATGTTCGTAATATATTTTTGTTTAAGATGGCATCCTTGCAATTCATGGCCGATCTTAATTCTCTCTATAACGTCAAATGACCTGGTTATTGCGATTTGCCTACCTTATTAACCTTGGTTAAGTAAACCCAAATCCTTTCACAGGGCCGGCGAAACCGGGGGGGCCGGGGGGGCTATGGCCCCCCCACTTTTTTGCTAAGAAAAAAAAAACCAACCAACCATGGTGGCGCCTCCTTAGACACTTACTATCTGGCCCCTCCACTTTCAAAATTGATTCGCCGGCCCTGTTTCACGGCCTATATCTAGCGTACCCTAAGGGAACTAACTTTGGCGAATTTGGGAAATTTTGCTAAAATTTAAAGGTTTATTTTTAAATATACATTTTGAATAAAAATAAACTTGCATTGAAAATTGACAATTGTCAGAAATGTCATTATGCTCAAGGTGTGAAAAATTTTAGGTGTCCAAAATTATTTATTCTGAAGCTAAGTAAATGTTGGGCATTTTTAGAAAATTTCATATCAAAAGCTCTATTATTTCAGGAGCTATTAACATTAGTTTCTCCAGCGGACAAACTTCCCCTTAGTACATAGGGTTAATTAAGGAACATACCGTTGCATAATCCTTGGATTCAGGGTCGGCATCTACGGTACACAAGTAGTTCCTTTTAGTAGCATCTGCTGGAATGCATGGGAAATATAACAATTTTTCTCTAGGTCCTTTGGTAGCTTCAAATGGTGTAGCATAACCGGGTCCGCACTTGCCACATGATGCTATAAATATAAGAAATTGAGATGAGAAAAGGAAGAGTCGGCACTTATATCTGAGAGATTTTCTTCCTAAATTTACGAGGAATTGATATCCTTTCTAAGAGTTGATAAGTTTCTCCCTCAGTGTTATAGGGTGATTGATACATTCGAGACTTCATAACTCGAAAATTCACAGGGGAACACAAACTTGTTCGAGTCAAGGAAATTACAAGGTATGGAGTAAGGTTTATGAGGTAGAGACCATAAAACTTATTCGAGTTAAGGAGACACTGGTTCGATTTAAAGAGACTACACTGTTGTTGTTATATTCACGGAGGATCACAGAAATTCAAATGCTTTACTAAAATAGGCTGCTAAATCCTTTACTTACTAGAATTGTGTTTCTCTGTGATATAGATTAAAAGATAATATCAGAAGCTAGCTTTGAAAATAAGGTCAAATTCAATTTGGTGAATGCTTAAGTTATTGCTTATCGCTGTAAAGGAATTTAATGTCTGATTTTATCCCAGTAATCTTGTTATATACTTGCATCAAATAAGATTTTTGTTAAATAAATGGAAAGATCTGTATTTAAATCACTATACAAGGCATGAATGGTGTCTACGAGGTTCGTGTGCAAAAGGAAGAGATTACACTCTTTTACAAGAACCCATTAATTTTTGTTGATGCTGAGCTGTTGCTATTTTTCGGAAATTTAAGCGTCAGCTAGTTCTTATACTTTATATGACATATTTTAGACACCCCTGTCTCACAGCCCCGGTGGAAATTCTTTCCTCAGTTGGGATAAAAATTCCTATTGAAATTCCAATGGGGATGGAAATTCTATTCTTCCAAGGTTAAAAAAGTCCAGTGGGGTAGTTTTGGAGTACAATTTTTAAACATTGAATTTCTAGTGGGAATGAAATCAATATCGGTTTCCTAGTGGAGCTGAAATTCCAGGGTAGTTTCCAAACGGGGAATAAATTTTTACCAGATTTTCCAGTGGGGCTGGGGTTCTAGCGGGTCTGTGACACAGGGATGTGTTTACCAATTTGGGTCCCTTAAATTACCAAAAAGTCTGCTATACCAGGCTCAGCTTTATTCTTAAAGTTTTTTTTGACGTTTTTGAGCCTTGTTGGTTGTTCTTTTAAATTTGTTCTTATCAAAAAAATAAGTAACTGTATCATGTTCATCAGAGAGTCATCTGACCTAGAGTGGTTTCAAATGTTATTATAAAGAAAGCGGGACAATTTTTAAATGTCCTGTTTCACTCATCTGAATGTATCCCCTAATTTACTTTTTCGGGCAAAAAAGGACGAAAATTATTTTGATCTTAATTAAATTGACTGTCAAAAACCACCTTATTTATATCGCAAGTTTTATCCCCCGGGAAATGTATCGTTCATAGATAATTCCAGAAGCAATCTTATCCTTAAAAAAAACTGGATGCAGATTCGAAACATGCAAAGCTCTCTGTTTTTACTCTAAAAATAACTTTGGATGAATGCCAAGCTATTAAGAGGGATGTGGCAATATTTGAAATGGGACAGCGTAATTCGATTCCTTGCGAGCTTAACAAGTTTTTTTTTTGTTGGTGCTAAAAACATATGTATTGGTTAGCGGTATATGTCTTTCAAGCTCCGTGTTTCCACCCAGACTCATTTTTTTGCGTATCGAGTGTGAGCTAACCTGATAACAGATGTGTTCTTAACGCGACACGCTGAAGCTCTAAAGATCGCTAAAAACTAACATCTGAGGAAAATGGTCCTGTCTTTTAAGTCAACTTTTTGTCGCTTGCCGAAAACTTCAAAACTAAAAATCAGCTAAAATGGCGCTCCGTGTAAAGTGTGTTTTATAGATTAAAAGATTCATAGGAATTAATATTCTATCCCACAATGCATTGCGACTGGAATGTCCATAATATGCGATATCATTTTTCATGATTAAAAAAAAAACTTTCAAAATCAGACCCTTGCAGTGCAGCCCTTGAGCAGTGAAAAGATACCCTTACAGTGGATTTTACCTAACTTTATTTGTAGTTTGATTTCACATCTTATTATGCTAAAGCCACCTGAAATGAGCCTCAGGTGTCGACACAATGTACAAAACAAATCATAACTATAAAGAAATATAAAATTTTTACTGTTAGACTTGCAATTCAGCAGTCCCAAAACACACCCTTACACTTTATCCAGCTAAAAGAAGACCCTTATAGTTCACTATATCAAAAGCACACCCTTACAGTGCATTTCGAGGGTTCTCAAAAAACCTATCCATAAGGCAAGGGCGGCACAGTGCCGTGGTTCAGACTATATGAGTGCTCCCCCCGGATCCGGGTCTTATTAGTGATGTAATTTACGAAATGTCTTCCTTCCACCACCCTACCCATTTGCTTTCATTAGTAATACAGTAATCAGTTAATTGTGATCGGAAATCGTCTCGATCAAAAACTACAAGCTGGCACACATTCTTTTTTATAAGCATTTTTTCGCTATCTCGTAGAAAAAGAAAGCGTTTTAGATAATCTAACAATGGCAAACGATACATATAGTCCTTGACCTAATAAGCATAAATACAAGTTTTTTATAGAAATAAGGCTCAACATGTCTTGAAAAACACCAGGGAACTATTTCAAAAATGCTTTGATACACCCCCTTCTCACAGACCCGGTAGAATGTTTTCAGTCAGAAACTCGATGGGATCGATATTGCCATATTTTCTATGGCTGGGGATTTCAATTTTTTTGTTTTCAAGTCAGAAAATTCAGTGTGGATGGGAAAAATAGCAAAATATTTTGCAGTGACGAGTGGTTTATTTGATTATTTTCAGTGGGTACAAAAATTAGAAGATAATTTTCCACCGGGACGATATTTTGGCCAATTTTTCCAGTGGGAAGAGGTCCCAGTGGGTCTGTGAGAAGGGAGTGTTTTGATAAATAAATCGTAATTCAATAACTTAATATACAAAGACTTCTCTTACATACCGGTAGATGTTTCGTTATTGGGTGCCATTTTGGAATCCAAAAAAACGACCACAAATTTCTCAAGCAAAAAAAAAAACAAGTGAAAAATGTGCTCCTCTCTTCTGCAGCCTAACCTTGCTGAAAGCCTATATTTTTACAAATGATCGAAAGAGCTACTTATAACAGATACGGGATGTACAATTAGTCAAAATGGATAATAGAAAACTTGTTGTGGCATGAAATTACAATACATTGTTTTTTCTATAAACAATATACAGCAGGTCAGGTTTTTTTATAAGAATCAAAACTTCCTTAGCACCGACCCTTAGGTTCCTTTGAGGTTTTTACTGTTCTAAAAAAAAGAGAGTAATTGTTCTGAAGACGTCTTTCCTGATTGTTCTTATAATAGGAAAATGTGAAAAATAATTATTCACGGAATTGTCTTTCTTCCTCAAATGAAATCGACGCTAATCGGCTAATCTGCATAATTAAAAAAAGTACTTTAATACACTCAGCAAAATATAACTATTTCGTCTCTTTCTATCAAAATGTATATAGAGGAACAATGGGTATCGGCCTTATAACACACCTTTTCGACCGTAGTTATCTGATATTCCGATGGCGTATTGGCGGCCGCCCACGCTAAAGCTCTGGAGCGGACCAATCTACCATCGGAGAGGTTTAGTAGTGGCCCTTTGATGTGCCGACAACAGTCGGGTTCAATGGCTATATCTTCGCTTGCTCAAGAATTTTGTTCGTCTCGAATGAATTTAGCATGAAAATGTTTGCTGCGCCGACCGTCAAAAACTAATTTTATTTATATAGTTTTGGCGCTTCAATGACAAAGCAAATTTCGGATTCAAGAAGGGCAAGTACAGTGAAGAACTTTTGTTAGATTTTGGTTGTATTTTGGTTTGTTTGGTGGACTTTTTTACAATATAAATGTCTTTATGCTTTCTTAGTATTACTTCTAGTATTCAGTGTAATTTCTGTAAATGCACCAACCTTTCAAAGATTGTTTTTTACACACTAAGATTATTTTTTGTTTGTTTTGGTGACTGATTTTTACTGATTTTTCTCAAATCCAAACTCAAAGATCATAAAGAAACAGTAACAGGTATGTTCCTTATGCTTTTTCAGTAAGTTTTATGTTGGTATAATCTTGTGGGGACCGCCAGACAACTGAACACAACCGACTGACCGATAACAGACAAAGTCAGTCAAAGTCTCTAGCAGCAGTACAAACATGTGTACATAACAGATAATTTTGTCTTCAGAAAGATCTACAGACTTCTGTATAGGTAGTTTGTATCTTATTGGTCCAGCGCGCAGCAGAATGGACCTTTAAAAAGCAACTGATCGAAAAGATTTTGTCTTTGTCGGGGCCTGTGCGCGCAATAAATTAATAAGTCAGGGCTAAACCAACCGCCGGTCAGGTAGGGCTAGGGCTAGGGTTGGGGATGGGAGTTAACCCCTGGTTAGGGTTTTAGCTCCCGGGTAGAGTTTGGAGTAAACTTGAACTTTGAACTCCTTAATGCAGTTGTGACTCGATGGCCGAGTGGTTATGGCGCTGGCGTTTTAATCTTAGGTGCTTTGTATATAGTGGGTTCGAATCCTATCAGCGGCAAAAGTTTGGAAATTTCGGGAAATGCATAAAAAACGTTCAAAACTTAGCAATACAAAGAAAGTGTCAAAGAATAGAAGCTCAGAGTGGAGGATGGGAAGGAAATTTTTTTTGCGTCACTTTAGGAACCCGGCACGAACGACATTCGGTTATTGCATCGTCAGCTGGACCTTCACGACACTCCGGCTTCTTGTTTAACGATTAACTTCACTTTTCGAATATGGTGCTAGCCCCTGCCTAGCACCCGCATCCTAAATGGAATCAGATGATAGCTTGCTATTGATCGTTTCCAAGCTCCTACCTAGAAAAATTTAAAAACGCAGTCAAGTCAAATTCCGTAATGCAAACCTTCTAGATAGATGTTAAAATATGCCCGATCTTCAGAGCAAAGCGTGTCGTAGCATATTTCTACATCTGGTACCAGATTACGACCGTAGCCGCTAATTACCGCGCGGGCTTTTTCTTGTCCGCGTTAACCCCCCCCCCTAAAACCGTCCCAGTATGTTTTTCACGCCTAAAGATAATAGAAAACGTGTAAAAAAAAGATTGGATCGAGTTTAGGGTGGCAAATTAAATATTAAAGTGGCACGCGCCTGACCGCGTAGACTAGAGTCTACTTCTGACTGAACTTTGCTTTTTGATGATTTTTGTGGCGCTGAGTCCAGTGAAGTAGACTAGAGGACATCGCCACTTTGGATTTTCTCGCTTTCGTTTTCAAAAATTATACGAAAACGACAAAGCTATGAAATATATGCTAAAATCCATCAAAGTTTATGAAACTATAAACAAGAAGCCCGTTAGGCGTGAAGGCCCAGCAAAAGCGTAATTTACGCGATTTCCAAAAATTCAAAAAAATGTTTAACAAGATTTCAGGAAAGGGATGTCCAAAGGATTTAAAATTTTACTGCGTCGAGCAAAATAAAATGAAAAATAAGTCGACAAGGATAATTCTCCCTTTCTTCATTTCTTAGAACAGGGAAGTGAAAAAATAAACGAAACATAATGTACAGTAGTCAATCAAAAATAAATTGAATATTGAAAGCTCGAAACTTTCTACCCGAAGGTAAACAATCAAATTCAAAATATCATTAAATTCAACTTCCATAAGAAACAACATCATTGCATGAAAAAAGTTCTAATCTTGTTCAAATTTACACATGAGCTGCATTTTAGTCTACATTTACCATGTCCATATTCCATTTAAAATTAGTATTTATAATAATTCTGTGTCGAGTTTGAAAAATCAAGCCGCCAATTCGTAAAACACAACAGATCCAGAAACAACCATATTCACATGTAGCATCATGGAAAAGTTCCAATCTTGTTCAAATTTACACATGAGCTGCAGTTTAGTCTCCATTGCCATATTCCATTTAATCGGTATTTGAAATAATTCTGTGTCGAGTTTGAAAAATCAAGCAACCAATTCGTTGAACGAGACAGATCTAGAAATATATAACCATTTTCACACGTAGCATCATGAAAAAAGTTCCAATCTTGTTCAAATTTACACATGAGCTGCAGTTTAGTCTCCATGCCATATTCCATTTAATCGGTATTTGAAATAATTCTGTGTCGAGTTTGAAAAATCAAGCCACCAATTCGTTGAACGAGACAGATCTAGAAATATATAACCATTTTCACACGTAGCATCATGAAAAAAGTTCCAATCTTGTTCAAATTTACACATGAGCTGCAGTTTAGTCTCCATTGCCATATTCCATTTAATAGGTATTTGAAATAATTCTGTGTCGAGTTTGAAAAATCAAGCCACCAATTCGTTGAACGAGACAGATCTAGAAATATATAACCATTTTCACACGTAGCATCATGGAAAAAGTTCCTATCTTGTTCAAATTTACACATGAGCTGCAGTTTAGTCTCCATTGCCATATTCCATTTAATTGGTATTTGAAATAATTCTGTGTCGAGTTTGAAAAATCAAGCCACCAATTCGTTGAACGAGACAGATCTAGAAATATATAACCATTTTCACACGTAGCATCATGGAAAAAGTTCCAATCTTGTTCAAATTTACACATGAGCTGCAGTTTAGTCTCCATTGCCATATTCCATTTAATCGGTATTTGAAATAATTCTGTGTCGAGTTTGAAAAATCAAGCCACCAATTCGTTGAACGAGACAGATCTAGAAATATATAACCATTTTCACACGTAGCATCATGAAAAAAGTTCCAATCTTGTTCAAATTTACACATGAGCTGCAGTTTAGTCTCCATTGCCATATTCCATTTAATCGGTATTTGAAATAATTCTGTGTCGAGTTTGAAAAATCAAGCCACCAATTCGTTGAACGAGACAGATCTAGAAATATATAACCATTTTCACACGTAGCATCATGGAAAAAGTTCCAATCTTGTTCAAATTTACACATGAGCTGCATCTTAGTCTCCATTGCAATATTCCATTTAATCGGTATTTGAAATAATTCCGTGTCGAGTTTGAAAAATCAAGCCACCAATTCGTTAAACGAGACAGATCTAGAAATATATAACCATTTTCACACGTAGCATCATGGAAAAAGTTCCAATCTTGTTCAAATTTACACATGAGCTGCATTTTAGTCTCCATTGCCATATTCCATTTAATATCGGTATTTGAAATAATTCCGTGTTGAGTTTGAAAAATCAAGCCACCAATTCGTTAAACGAGACAGATCTACAATCAGTGCAATAATATTTGGCAGTAAACACTGATTTTTGATGTTAAAACTTATTTCCCCTCCCCCCAAGCTTCAATGGTTGAGTCTGCAGCCCTGTTGCCTTCTTCAACCATTGAAATTAGGGGGGAGGGGATTTAGGAGAGGGAAGTGAGTAAATTCAGTGTTTTTTTGAGGCTGGTGCCAATATATTATTGCACTGATTGTCAGTGCAATAATATTTGGCAGTAAACACTGATTTTTGATGTTAAAACTTATTTCCCCTCCCCCCAAGCTTCAATGGTTGAGTCTGCAGCCCTGTTGCCTTCTTCAACCATTGAAATTAGGGGGGAGGGGATTTAGGAGAGGGAAGTGAGTAAATTCAGTGTTTTTTTGAGGCTGGTGCCAATATATTATTGCACTGATTGTCTGTATTTTTTTGGACTTAGAAATTTTTGAGAACTTTTTTCAATCTTTTGTTATTGTTTTCATAGACTTGTTTATGCTTTTAATTTTCAAGTTTAGGGCTTCTTGATGTTAAATATATATTACCATGATGACTCTAATGGGGGGTGGTGGTTCTTTTGCGGTGAATAGTGGAGCGGCAGACACAAAAACAAACAAACCGGTAGCCACCGAAACAAATACACTGATGGCCATGACCATCATTTGTGTTTTCAAATTTTATGTTGTCTTTCAACTCAATCATTTTTTTTGTTTACTGTGTGAAAGGTTATATTATTTTTTTGTTTACATTGTCACTACTTTATCCTTTTTTTATAAGAACATTTCTCAACACCAAAAAAATAACCGATAAAGTGATATGAAAGAAAGTTATACTATTTTACGGCAAAGCCGCAACTGCGGAAACATTCAATTATGAGAAGCAAAAATTATATAGACATTTTCATTTCACTGTTATAACTCTCATTTGTTTATCTTTAGATAATAAAAAGTTGAAAACAATCATATACAAAATTAACGTAATGAACGTGAAAAATTATAAAAAGACGTATCAGAAGATATCGGCAAGAGATTCAATTAAGCTGGCCGTCCTCCATCAAGAGCATGGTGTAAGTTGCCCCGAACTGATACAACGTTTTCATAAATTGAAAGTTTCACCGAGAACAATATGCCGGCATGCAAAGAAACCATTGGATCAGCCAACCGCTTCCATGGATGCCCGACATAACAATCCAGGCCGACCAAAGAAATTGGATGCCCGAAAGGAACGAATAATCCTCAGAGCGCTCTTGAAGCTCCGTGTTGATGGTGCTGCTTTCACGGCAGGAAAGATTTTGGAAGAGACTGGATTGCAGCAGGCAGGAATACATGGAAGGGATATTGCTCGGTGCTTACGCAGGAACAATTATAGATATTTGCAGTCCCGCAAGAAGGGCCTTCTAAGCGCCAAGGATAAGAAGCTCCGCGTTACATGGGCGAAAGAGAAAATCCGTCTACCGTTGTCTTATTGGCAGAATGAAGTATGGTTTTACTTGGACGGTGTGGGCTTCTCACACAAATCAAACCCTGCCGGAGAAGCTCGGGCTGTAACATCTATGACATGGCGAAGACCAGACGAGGGGCTCAAAATAACGACAAAAGGAAGGAAAGAGGGGAGTGGAGGAAAAGTTGCAAAGTTCTTTGTTGCTGTCTCCTATGGAAAAGGTGTTGTAATGTGTCACCCCCACACGTGGACCATCAATGGTAAAAACTTTTCAAATTTAATTAGACAGGAATTTCCCAAAGCTTTTGACAACTGTGGGGCCAAGGATGGACAACGTACCTTCTTAATGGATGGATGTCCAAAACAAAACGCCGCCTTGTGTAGGGACACTTGGGAAAGTAAAGATTATGGGCTTGTGAAGATTCCCGTTAGATCACCTGATTTGAATATAATTGAGAACTTGTTCCACCTTATTCGCAAAAAACTTGCCGAAGACGCCAAAAATCAAAACATAACTAAGGAAAGTTATGATGAGTTTACCACCAGGATTGAAAAAACTTTTATGGAGTTCCCTGTGCAAACCGTAAACAATCTGATCAACTCTATGCCCAAAAGATTGAGATTGGTGATTCAAAAGAAAGGTCTGAGAACAAAATACTAAGGTCAACTATATAAAATGTACATAGCCTAGTTTAATATGTATCATATTAGATATTTATCAAAAATTTTCATGCGTAACCAATGCGTAACCACATGCGTAACCAAGGCAAAACAGGAAATTATGTAGAAAATCAATGCGTAACCATGCGTAACCATGCGTCACCACTTTTTTTTTTAAAAGTAATATATAATATATATTATCTATTACTTTTAAAAAAAAGTTGGTTACGCATGGTTACACATGGTTACGCATTGATTTTCTACACAATTTCCTGTTTTGCCTTGGTTACGCATGTGGTTACGCATTGGTTACGCATGAAAAAAACTGGGCTTCAACAACACAACAACATGTTAGTCTCATAAACCAATATCAACACAAGTCTCATCGCTCCAAACAACTAATCTTCCATTCCGCGTGTCAACAAAACGCTAAAACAATGTGGACACTCACTAATACGCCTTAGCGATTCTTCCGGCATTGAATAAGTGAATTTAATAAGCTTCCATCTGGTGTCCATCATTTCTGTCTCCTTTGTGACTTCCTTGTTGTCACTGTCCAAGAAAACCAGGGGGGCCTTACTTGAAGCAAAAAAGGGGAGTTTGTTTGATTTGTGGATAGTCAAGTCTGTGGGAAAGACATTTTTCGGGCGAGCCAAGTGAACAGTTTGTCCCTCGAGTAAAACCAAAAAATCGCTCCATTTGATGAGGTTGGGTGACCATCTTAGATCCTGTAACACAGCAACCTCGCAATCATCCAAACCGACCCAGCAATACTTCCCCTCGGTGGGGTTCATGAAACATCTAAAAATGTCCTCCAATGGGTTCAATAAAAAAGACTTTCCGCAATTTTTCGGTCCATGAAGAAAAACGTTAAAATATTTTGCACGTCCAACGATGAGACATTCCCTCATTGCCTGAGCAAAAGAAAACACGTTGATGTTGTTGTTGTCCAGTATTTCTATGGCTGCCTCCAGCCACTTGCCATCACAATCTTCAACACAAGGCTTTTCCATGAAACTTAGAATAACATCCATCCTTGAAAGTTTTTTGCGCGCTGCAACCTCGGGTGCCCCTTCAAGACGCCAAACCATTTTTATTTGAGTCTCCAACATTATTTCGCTTTGACGAGCGATAAAATTATAAATATCAGGAAGACCCTCAACCTCACGTCTCTTTGCCTCGCCCAACAAATCTTCGATTGTTTTTAAATTGTTCCTTTTTATAAAGCGGGTAACGTCATCTTTGTTAACACGCGGTGTTTTATATTGTGTTGTTGGCGGTGGTCGCAGTGGGGTTTCCTTATCATGGTGAGCGGTAGTAGGATTGGTGGGTGGTGGGGTAACAGGTGGTGGGGCAGGTGCGGCTTTCTCCAGTTGCTTTGAAAGACGTCGACGCTTTGCATTCTGTGAAGAAGTCACAAATCCTTTAGTCGACTGCGGAGAGCGGCAACTGGCCAAGTCAGGGTGATCGGGACTGTGGACGACGCACTCAACCAGTTTTTCTTTGATAACATATCTGTAACCTCTCAAATAGCCTTGGGTTGTATACTGAAAGTTCACGTTAAAGCCCCATTTATCCTTGATATAATCGAACAGCGGTGACCACTTTCTCGGTTTTGAAAGATGCATGATGAGGTGGAAATGTTTTCCCCCATCAGCATGAGGCTCACGACAGGCAGCCCATTTTATAAGCTTTGCAGTGCTTTTCCCCTGTGCCAATGCCTCAAGAACAATTTCAGCAAAGCAATCAGTTGTGGGCACCCTAGCCAAGTCAGCTTGGCTGTAAGTTAATAAATAGGTACGTTTAGTATCCCTAGGTTCACAGGGAAGAGTCACATCTGCGTCAGCCATCTTGTTTTAAAAAATTTTAAAAACGAAAGTTGTGATTTCCCGCCAAAAAGTTTGTTTACATTTTCACTGGATTTAAAAATCGGGAAATCTCAATTCACTGGATGTGTAAATTTTTCAATTCAAAATGGCGGCAAAAACATGTGCGCTGGAGGCTTGCTGTGAGTTTACTACTAATTTAAGCTGATTTTATTGTATTTAGATCTTTTTGTTTACATTTTATTTTGCTAAGGAGTAGGGAATTCCCTTTTCAAATTTTTTTCTCAAATACAGACAATCAGTGCAATAATATTTGGCAGTAAACACTGATTTTTGATGTTAAAACTTATTTCCCCTCCCCCCAAGCTTCAATGGTTGAGTCTGCAGCCCTGTTGCCTTCTTCAACCATTCAGTAAATTCAGTGTTTTTTTGAGGCTGGTGCCAATATATTATTGCACTGATTGTCTGTATTTTTTTGGACTTAGAAATTTTTGAGAACTTTTTTCAATCTTTTGTTATTGTTTTCATAGACTTGTTTATGCTTTTAATTTTCAAGTTTAGGGCTTCTTGATGTTAAATATATATTACCATGATGACTCTAATGGGGGGTGGTGGTTCTTTTGCGGTGAATAGTGGAGCGGCAGACACAAAAACAAACAAACCGGTAGCCACCGAAACAAATACACTGATGGCCATGACCATCATTTGTGTTTTCAAATTTTATGTTGTCTTTCAACTCAATCATTTTTTTTGTTTACTGTGTGAAAGGTTATATTATTTTTTTGTTTACATTGTCACTACTTTATCCTTTTTTTATAAGAACATTTCTCAACACCAAAAAAATAACCGATAAAGTGATATGAAAGAAAGTTATACTATTTTACGGCAAAGCCGCAACTGCGGAAACATTCAATTATGAGAAGCAAAAATTATATAGACATTTTCATTTCACTGTTATAACTCTCATTTGTTTATCTTTAGATAATAAAAAGTTGAAAACAATCATATACAAAATTAACGTAATGAACGTGAAAAATTATAAAAAGACGTATCAGAAGATATCGGCAAGAGATTCAATTAAGCTGGCCGTCCTCCATCAAGAGCATGGTGTAAGTTGCCCCGAACTGATACAACGTTTTCATAAATTGAAAGTTTCACCGAGAACAATATGCCGGCATGCAAAGAAACCATTGGATCAGCCAACCGCTTCCATGGATGCCCGACATAACAATCCAGGCCGACCAAAGAAATTGGATGCCCGAAAGGAACGAATAATCCTCAGAGCGCTCTTGAAGCTCCGTGTTGATGGTGCTGCTTTCACGGCAGGAAAGATTTTGGAAGAGACTGGATTGCAGCAGGCAGGAATACATGGAAGGGATATTGCTCGGTGCTTACGCAGGAACAATTATAGATATTTGCAGTCCCGCAAGAAGGGCCTTCTAAGCGCCAAGGATAAGAAGCTCCGCGTTACATGGGCGAAAGAGAAAATCCGTCTACCGTTGTCTTATTGGCAGAATGAAGTATGGTTTTACTTGGACGGTGTGGGCTTCTCACACAAATCAAACCCTGCCGGAGAAGCTCGGGCTGTAACATCTATGACATGGCGAAGACCAGACGAGGGGCTCAAAATAACGACAAAAGGAAGGAAAGAGGGGAGTGGAGGAAAAGTTGCAAAGTTCTTTGTTGCTGTCTCCTATGGAAAAGGTGTTGTAATGTGTCACCCCCACACGTGGACCATCAATGGTAAAAACTTTTCAAATTTAATTAGACAGGAATTTCCCAAAGCTTTTGACAACTGTGGGGCCAAGGATGGACAACGTACCTTCTTAATGGATGGATGTCCAAAACAAAACGCCGCCTTGTGTAGGGACACTTGGGAAAGTAAAGATTATGGGCTTGTGAAGATTCCCGTTAGATCACCTGATTTGAATATAATTGAGAACTTGTTCCACCTTATTCGCAAAAAACTTGCCGAAGACGCCAAAAATCAAAACATAACTAAGGAAAGTTATGATGAGTTTACCACCAGGATTGAAAAAACTTTTATGGAGTTCCCTGTGCAAACCGTAAACAATCTGATCAACTCTATGCCCAAAAGATTGAGATTGGTGATTCAAAAGAAAGGTCTGAGAACAAAATACTAAGGTCAACTATATAAAATGTACATAGCCTAGTTTAATATGTATCATATTAGATATTTATCAAAAATTTTCATGCGTAACCAATGCGTAACCACATGCGTAACCAAGGCAAAACAGGAAATTATGTAGAAAATCAATGCGTAACCATGCGTAACCATGCGTCACCACTTTTTTTTTTAAAAGTAATATATAATATATATTATCTATTACTTTTAAAAAAAAGTTGGTTACGCATGGTTACACATGGTTACGCATTGATTTTCTACACAATTTCCTGTTTTGCCTTGGTTACGCATGTGGTTACGCATTGGTTACGCATGAAAAAAACTGGGCTTCAACAACACAACAACATGTTAGTCTCATAAACCAATATCAACACAAGTCTCATCGCTCCAAACAACTAATCTTCCATTCCGCGTGTCAACAAAACGCTAAAACAATGTGGACACTCACTAATACGCCTTAGCGATTCTTCCGGCATTGAATAAGTGAATTTAATAAGCTTCCATCTGGTGTCCATCATTTCTGTCTCCTTTGTGACTTCCTTGTTGTCACTGTCCAAGAAAACCAGGGGGGCCTTACTTGAAGCAAAAAAGGGGAGTTTGTTTGATTTGTGGATAGTCAAGTCTGTGGGAAAGACATTTTTCGGGCGAGCCAAGTGAACAGTTTGTCCCTCGAGTAAAACCAAAAAATCGCTCCATTTGATGAGGTTGGGTGACCATCTTAGATCCTGTAACACAGCAACCTCGCAATCATCCAAACCGACCCAGCAATACTTCCCCTCGGTGGGGTTCATGAAACATCTAAAAATGTCCTCCAATGGGTTCAATAAAAAAGACTTTCCGCAATTTTTCGGTCCATGAAGAAAAACGTTAAAATATTTTGCACGTCCAACGATGAGACATTCCCTCATTGCCTGAGCAAAAGAAAACACGTTGATGTTGTTGTTGTCCAGTATTTCTATGGCTGCCTCCAGCCACTTGCCATCACAATCTTCAACACAAGGCTTTTCCATGAAACTTAGAATAACATCCATCCTTGAAAGTTTTTTGCGCGCTGCAACCTCGGGTGCCCCTTCAAGACGCCAAACCATTTTTATTTGAGTCTCCAACATTATTTCGCTTTGACGAGCGATAAAATTATAAATATCAGGAAGACCCTCAACCTCACGTCTCTTTGCCTCGCCCAACAAATCTTCGATTGTTTTTAAATTGTTCCTTTTTATAAAGCGGGTAACGTCATCTTTGTTAACACGCGGTGTTTTATATTGTGTTGTTGGCGGTGGTCGCAGTGGGGTTTCCTTATCATGGTGAGCGGTAGTAGGATTGGTGGGTGGTGGGGTAACAGGTGGTGGGGCAGGTGCGGCTTTCTCCAGTTGCTTTGAAAGACGTCGACGCTTTGCATTCTGTGAAGAAGTCACAAATCCTTTAGTCGACTGCGGAGAGCGGCAACTGGCCAAGTCAGGGTGATCGGGACTGTGGACGACGCACTCAACCAGTTTTTCTTTGATAACATATCTGTAACCTCTCAAATAGCCTTGGGTTGTATACTGAAAGTTCACGTTAAAGCCCCATTTATCCTTGATATAATCGAACAGCGGTGACCACTTTCTCGGTTTTGAAAGATGCATGATGAGGTGGAAATGTTTTCCCCCATCAGCATGAGGCTCACGACAGGCAGCCCATTTTATAAGCTTTGCAGTGCTTTTCCCCTGTGCCAATGCCTCAAGAACAATTTCAGCAAAGCAATCAGTTGTGGGCACCCTAGCCAAGTCAGCTTGGCTGTAAGTTAATAAATAGGTACGTTTAGTATCCCTAGGTTCACAGGGAAGAGTCACATCTGCGTCAGCCATCTTGTTTTAAAAAATTTTAAAAACGAAAGTTGTGATTTCCCGCCAAAAAGTTTGTTTACATTTTCACTGGATTTAAAAATCGGGAAATCTCAATTCACTGGATGTGTAAATTTTTCAATTCAAAATGGCGGCAAAAACATGTGCGCTGGAGGCTTGCTGTGAGTTTACTACTAATTTAAGCTGATTTTATTGTATTTAGATCTTTTTGTTTACATTTTATTTTGCTAAGGAGTAGGGAATTCCCTTTTCAAATTTTTTTCTCAAATACAGACAATCAGTGCAATAATATTTGGCAGTAAACACTGATTTTTGATGTTAAAACTTATTTCCCCTCCCCCCAAGCTTCAATGGTTGAGTCTGCAGCCCTGTTGCCTTCTTCAACCATTCAGTAAATTCAGTGTTTTTTTGAGGCTGGTGCCAATATATTATTGCACTGATTGTCTGTATTTTTTTGGACTTAGAAATTTTTGAGAACTTTTTTCAATCTTTTGTTATTGTTTTCATAGACTTGTTTATGCTTTTAATTTTCAAGTTTAGGGCTTCTTGATGTTAAATATATATTACCATGATGACTCTAATGGGGGGTGGTGGTTCTTTTGCGGTGAATAGTGGAGCGGCAGACACAAAAACAAACAAACCGGTAGCCACCGAAACAAATACACTGATGGCCATGACCATCATTTGTGTTTTCAAATTTTATGTTGTCTTTCAACTCAATCATTTTTTTTGTTTACTGTGTGAAAGGTTATATTATTTTTTTGTTTACATTGTCACTACTTTATCCTTTTTTTATAAGAACATTTCTCAACACCAAAAAAATAACCGATAAAGTGATATGAAAGAAAGTTATACTATTTTACGGCAAAGCCGCAACTGCGGAAACATTCAATTATGAGAAGCAAAAATTATATAGACATTTTCATTTCACTGTTATAACTCTCATTTGTTTATCTTTAGATAATAAAAAGTTGAAAACAATCATATACAAAATTAACGTAATGAACGTGAAAAATTATAAAAAGACGTATCAGAAGATATCGGCAAGAGATTCAATTAAGCTGGCCGTCCTCCATCAAGAGCATGGTGTAAGTTGCCCCGAACTGATACAACGTTTTCATAAATTGAAAGTTTCACCGAGAACAATATGCCGGCATGCAAAGAAACCATTGGATCAGCCAACCGCTTCCATGGATGCCCGACATAACAATCCAGGCCGACCAAAGAAATTGGATGCCCGAAAGGAACGAATAATCCTCAGAGCGCTCTTGAAGCTCCGTGTTGATGGTGCTGCTTTCACGGCAGGAAAGATTTTGGAAGAGACTGGATTGCAGCAGGCAGGAATACATGGAAGGGATATTGCTCGGTGCTTACGCAGGAACAATTATAGATATTTGCAGTCCCGCAAGAAGGGCCTTCTAAGCGCCAAGGATAAGAAGCTCCGCGTTACATGGGCGAAAGAGAAAATCCGTCTACCGTTGTCTTATTGGCAGAATGAAGTATGGTTTTACTTGGACGGTGTGGGCTTCTCACACAAATCAAACCCTGCCGGAGAAGCTCGGGCTGTAACATCTATGACATGGCGAAGACCAGACGAGGGGCTCAAAATAACGACAAAAGGAAGGAAAGAGGGGAGTGGAGGAAAAGTTGCAAAGTTCTTTGTTGCTGTCTCCTATGGAAAAGGTGTTGTAATGTGTCACCCCCACACGTGGACCATCAATGGTAAAAACTTTTCAAATTTAATTAGACAGGAATTTCCCAAAGCTTTTGACAACTGTGGGGCCAAGGATGGACAACGTACCTTCTTAATGGATGGATGTCCAAAACAAAACGCCGCCTTGTGTAGGGACACTTGGGAAAGTAAAGATTATGGGCTTGTGAAGATTCCCGTTAGATCACCTGATTTGAATATAATTGAGAACTTGTTCCACCTTATTCGCAAAAAACTTGCCGAAGACGCCAAAAATCAAAACATAACTAAGGAAAGTTATGATGAGTTTACCACCAGGATTGAAAAAACTTTTATGGAGTTCCCTGTGCAAACCGTAAACAATCTGATCAACTCTATGCCCAAAAGATTGAGATTGGTGATTCAAAAGAAAGGTCTGAGAACAAAATACTAAGGTCAACTATATAAAATGTACATAGCCTAGTTTAATATGTATCATATTAGATATTTATCAAAAATTTTCATGCGTAACCAATGCGTAACCACATGCGTAACCAAGGCAAAACAGGAAATTATGTAGAAAATCAATGCGTAACCATGCGTAACCATGCGTCACCACTTTTTTTTTAAAAGTAATATATAATATATATTATCTATTACTTTTAAAAAAAAGTTGGTTACGCATGGTTACACATGGTTACGCATTGATTTTCTACACAATTTCCTGTTTTGCCTTGGTTACGCATGTGGTTACGCATTGGTTACGCATGAAAAAAACTGGGCTTCAACAACACAACAACATGTTAGTCTCATAAACCAATATCAACACAAGTCTCATCGCTCCAAACAACTAATCTTCCATTCCGCGTGTCAACAAAACGCTAAAACAATGTGGACACTCACTAATACGCCTTAGCGATTCTTCCGGCATTGAATAAGTGAATTTAATAAGCTTCCATCTGGTGTCCATCATTTCTGTCTCCTTTGTGACTTCCTTGTTGTCACTGTCCAAGAAAACCAGGGGGGCCTTACTTGAAGCAAAAAAGGGGAGTTTGTTTGATTTGTGGATAGTCAAGTCTGTGGGAAAGACATTTTTCGGGCGAGCCAAGTGAACAGTTTGTCCCTCGAGTAAAACCAAAAAATCGCTCCATTTGATGAGGTTGGGTGACCATCTTAGATCCTGTAACACAGCAACCTCGCAATCATCCAAACCGACCCAGCAATACTTCCCCTCGGTGGGGTTCATGAAACATCTAAAAATGTCCTCCAATGGGTTCAATAAAAAAGACTTTCCGCAATTTTTCGGTCCATGAAGAAAAACGTTAAAATATTTTGCACGTCCAACGATGAGACATTCCCTCATTGCCTGAGCAAAAGAAAACACGTTGATGTTGTTGTTGTCCAGTATTTCTATGGCTGCCTCCAGCCACTTGCCATCACAATCTTCAACACAAGGCTTTTCCATGAAACTTAGAATAACATCCATCCTTGAAAGTTTTTTGCGCGCTGCAACCTCGGGTGCCCCTTCAAGACGCCAAACCATTTTTATTTGAGTCTCCAACATTATTTCGCTTTGACGAGCGATAAAATTATAAATATCAGGAAGACCCTCAACCTCACGTCTCTTTGCCTCGCCCAACAAATCTTCGATTGTTTTTAAATTGTTCCTTTTTATAAAGCGGGTAACGTCATCTTTGTTAACACGCGGTGTTTTATATTGTGTTGTTGGCGGTGGTCGCAGTGGGGTTTCCTTATCATGGTGAGCGGTAGTAGGATTGGTGGGTGGTGGGGTAACAGGTGGTGGGGCAGGTGCGGCTTTCTCCAGTTGCTTTGAAAGACGTCGACGCTTTGCATTCTGTGAAGAAGTCACAAATCCTTTAGTCGACTGCGGAGAGCGGCAACTGGCCAAGTCAGGGTGATCGGGACTGTGGACGACGCACTCAACCAGTTTTTCTTTGATAACATATCTGTAACCTCTCAAATAGCCTTGGGTTGTATACTGAAAGTTCACGTTAAAGCCCCATTTATCCTTGATATAATCGAACAGCGGTGACCACTTTCTCGGTTTTGAAAGATGCATGATGAGGTGGAAATGTTTTCCCCCATCAGCATGAGGCTCACGACAGGCAGCCCATTTTATAAGCTTTGCAGTGCTTTTCCCCTGTGCCAATGCCTCAAGAACAATTTCAGCAAAGCAATCAGTTGTGGGCACCCTAGCCAAGTCAGCTTGGCTGTAAGTTAATAAATAGGTACGTTTAGTATCCCTAGGTTCACAGGGAAGAGTCACATCTGCGTCAGCCATCTTGTTTTAAAAAATTTTAAAAACGAAAGTTGTGATTTCCCGCCAAAAAGTTTGTTTACATTTTCACTGGATTTAAAAATCGGGAAATCTCAATTCACTGGATGTGTAAATTTTTCAATTCAAAATGGCGGCAAAAACATGTGCGCTGGAGGCTTGCTGTGAGTTTACTACTAATTTAAGCTGATTTTATTGTATTTAGATCTTTTTGTTTACATTTTATTTTGCTAAGGAGTAGGGAATTCCCTTTTCAAATTTTTTTCTCAAATACAGACAATCAGTGCAATAATATTTGGCAGTAAACACTGATTTTTGATGTTAAAACTTATTTCCCCTCCCCCCAAGCTTCAATGGTTGAGTCTGCAGCCCTGTTGCCTTCTTCAACCATTCAGTAAATTCAGTGTTTTTTTGAGGCTGGTGCCAATATATTATTGCACTGATTGTCTGTATTTTTTTGGACTTAGAAATTTTTGAGAACTTTTTTCAATCTTTTGTTATTGTTTTCATAGACTTGTTTATGCTTTTAATTTTCAAGTTTAGGGCTTCTTGATGTTAAATATATATTACCATGATGACTCTAATGGGGGGTGGTGGTTCTTTTGCGGTGAATAGTGGAGCGGCAGACACAAAAACAAACAAACCGGTAGCCACCGAAACAAATACACTGATGGCCATGACCATCATTTGTGTTTTCAAATTTTATGTTGTCTTTCAACTCAATCATTTTTTTTGTTTACTGTGTGAAAGGTTATATTATTTTTTTGTTTACATTGTCACTACTTTATCCTTTTTTTATAAGAACATTTCTCAACACCAAAAAAATAACCGATAAAGTGATATGAAAGAAAGTTATACTATTTTACGGCAAAGCCGCAACTGCGGAAACATTCAATTATGAGAAGCAAAAATTATATAGACATTTTCATTTCACTGTTATAACTCTCATTTGTTTATCTTTAGATAATAAAAAGTTGAAAACAATCATATACAAAATTAACGTAATGAACGTGAAAAATTATAAAAAGACGTATCAGAAGATATCGGCAAGAGATTCAATTAAGCTGGCCGTCCTCCATCAAGAGCATGGTGTAAGTTGCCCCGAACTGATACAACGTTTTCATAAATTGAAAGTTTCACCGAGAACAATATGCCGGCATGCAAAGAAACCATTGGATCAGCCAACCGCTTCCATGGATGCCCGACATAACAATCCAGGCCGACCAAAGAAATTGGATGCCCGAAAGGAACGAATAATCCTCAGAGCGCTCTTGAAGCTCCGTGTTGATGGTGCTGCTTTCACGGCAGGAAAGATTTTGGAAGAGACTGGATTGCAGCAGGCAGGAATACATGGAAGGGATATTGCTCGGTGCTTACGCAGGAACAATTATAGATATTTGCAGTCCCGCAAGAAGGGCCTTCTAAGCGCCAAGGATAAGAAGCTCCGCGTTACATGGGCGAAAGAGAAAATCCGTCTACCGTTGTCTTATTGGCAGAATGAAGTATGGTTTTACTTGGACGGTGTGGGCTTCTCACACAAATCAAACCCTGCCGGAGAAGCTCGGGCTGTAACATCTATGACATGGCGAAGACCAGACGAGGGGCTCAAAATAACGACAAAAGGAAGGAAAGAGGGGAGTGGAGGAAAAGTTGCAAAGTTCTTTGTTGCTGTCTCCTATGGAAAAGGTGTTGTAATGTGTCACCCCCACACGTGGACCATCAATGGTAAAAACTTTTCAAATTTAATTAGACAGGAATTTCCCAAAGCTTTTGACAACTGTGGGGCCAAGGATGGACAACGTACCTTCTTAATGGATGGATGTCCAAAACAAAACGCCGCCTTGTGTAGGGACACTTGGGAAAGTAAAGATTATGGGCTTGTGAAGATTCCCGTTAGATCACCTGATTTGAATATAATTGAGAACTTGTTCCACCTTATTCGCAAAAAACTTGCCGAAGACGCCAAAAATCAAAACATAACTAAGGAAAGTTATGATGAGTTTACCACCAGGATTGAAAAAACTTTTATGGAGTTCCCTGTGCAAACCGTAAACAATCTGATCAACTCTATGCCCAAAAGATTGAGATTGGTGATTCAAAAGAAAGGTCTGAGAACAAAATACTAAGGTCAACTATATAAAATGTACATAGCCTAGTTTAATATGTATCATATTAGATATTTATCAAAAGTTGTCATGCGTAACCAATGCGTAACCACATGCGTAACCAAGGCAAAACAGGAAATTATGTAGAAAATCAATGCGTAACCATGCGTAACCATGCGTCACCACTTTTTTTTTAAAAGTAATATATAATATATATTATATATTACTTTAAAAAAAAAGTTGGTTACGCATGGTTACGCATGGTTACACATGGTTACGCATTGATTTTCTACATAATTTCCTGTTTTGCCTTGGTTACGCATGTGGTTACGCACTGGTTACGCACCTTAAAAAACTGGGCTTCAACAACACAACATGTTAGTCTCATAAACCAATATCAACACTTAAAGTCTCATCGCTCCAAACAACTAATCTTCCATTCCGCGTGTCAACAAAACGCTAAAACAGTGTGGACACTCACTAATACGCCTTAGCGATTCTTCCGGCATTGAATAAGTGAATTTAATAATCTTCCATCTGGTGTCCATCATTTCTGTCTCCTTTGTGACTTCCTTGTTATCACTGTCCAAGAAAACCAGGGGGGCCTTACTTGAAGCAAAAAAGGGGAGTTTGTTTGATTTGTGGATAGTCAAGTCTGTTGGAAAGACATTTTTCGGGCGAGCCAAGTGAACAGTTTGTCCCTCGAGTAAAACCAAAAAATCACTCCATTTGATGAGGTTGGGTGACCATCTTAGATCCTGTAACACAGCAACCTCGCAATCATCCAAACCGACCCAGCAATACTTCCCCTCGGTGGGGTTCATGAAACATCTAAAAATGTCCTCCAATGGGTTCAATAAAAAAGACTTTCCGCAATTTTTCGGTCCATGAAGAAAAACGTTAAAATATTTTGCACGTCCAACGATGAGACATTCCCTCATTGCCTGAGCAAAAGAAAACACGTTGATGTTGTTGTTGTCCAGTATTTCTATGGCTGCCTCCAGCCACTTGCCATCACAATCTTCAACACAAGGCTTTTCCATGAAACTTAGAATAACATCCATCCTTGAAAGTTTTTTGCGCGCTGCAACCTCGGGTGCCCCTTCAAGACGCCAAACCATTTTTATTTGAGTCTCCAACATTATTTCGCTTTGACGAGCAATAAAATTATAAATATCAGGAAGACCCTCAACCTCGCGTCTCTTTGCCTCGCCCAACAAATCTTCGATTGTTTTTAAATTGTTCCTTTTTATAAAGCGGGTAACGTCATCTTTGTTAACACGCGGTGTTTTATATTGTGTTGTTGGCGGTGGTCGCAGTGGGGTTTCCTTATCATGGTGAGCGGTAGTAGGATTGGTGGGTGGGTGGGGGGTAACGGGTGGTGGGGCAGGTGCGGCTTTCTCCAGTTGCTTTGAAAGACGTCGACGCTTTGCATTCTGTGAAGAAGTGACAAATCCTTTAGTCGACTGCGGAGAGCGGCAACTGGCCAAGTCAGGGTGATCGGGACTGTGGACGACGCACTCAACCAGTTTTTCTTTGATAACATATCTGTAACCTCTCAAATAGCCTTGGGTTGTATACTGAAAGTTCACGTTAAAGCCCCATTTATCCTTGATATAATCGAACAGCGGTGACCACTTTCTCGGTTTTGAAAGATGCATGATGAGGTGGAAATGTTTTCCCCCATCAGCATGAGGCTCACGACAGGCAGCCCATTTTATAAGCTTTGCAGTGCTTTTCCCCTGTGCCAATGCCTCAAGAACAATTTCAGCAAAGCAATCAGTTGTGGGCACCCTAGCCAAGTCAGCTTGGCTGTAAGTTAATAAATAGGTACGTTTAGTATCCCTAGGTTCACAGGGAAGAGTCACATCTGCGTCAGCCATCTTGTTTTAAAAATTTTTAAAAACGAAAGTTGTGATTTCCCGCCAAAAAGTTTGTTTACATTTTCACTGGATTTAAAAATCGGGAAATCTCAATTCACTGGATGTGTAAATTTTTCAATTCAAAATGGCGGCAAAAACATGTGCGCTGGAGGCTTGCTGTGAGTTTACTACTATTTTAAGCTGATTTTATTGTGTTTAGATCTTTTTGTTTACATTTTATTTTGCTAAGGAGTAGGGAATTCCCTTTTCAAATTTTTTTCTCAAATACAGACAATCAGTGCAATAATATTTGGCAGTAAACACTGATTTTTGATGTTAAAGCTTATTTCCCCTCCCCCCAAGCTTCAATGGTTGAGTCTGCAGCCCTGTTGCCTTCTTCAACCATTGAAATTAGGGGGGAGGGGATTTAGGAGAGGGAAGTGAGTAAATTCAGTGTTTTTTTGAGGCTGGTGCCAATATATTATTGCACTGATTGTAGATGGCTTGCATTTGTCATTAGCCTTCAGAGACCTTCAGATATTTCATATGATAGTGTAAAATATAACTGAAAGCATCTCTACAAGCTTTCAGAATGTCTTAACAATTATTGTCTATTTTACAGACCAGAATGTGCAAAAAGTCCTCCAAATTAGATGTTTTCGTGTTAAAAGTAGCGATTTGATAAAATTTATAGTGAATAACATCAAAATGAAAATTTACGTATGCTCTGCAATATAAAAATTAAGGGCTGTTTGAGTTTATTGTCCATTTCATTCAAAAGCTTCATCGTCCGTGTCACTTTTTTCATCACAATCGTCGTCTTCGTCACTTTCGTCGTCATCGGATTCTTCAACATCGCTTTCTTCTTCTCCATACTCCTCTTGTTCTTCACTTTCGCTGTCGCTCTCTCCGTCACTATCATGCTGTGTAGAAATTAGTAAAGTCCTAATGTCATCAGGAAACATCTCTCTAATCCATTCTATGTCCCCATCGACGTCCCAACCACGCCCTGCTGGATGAGGAGCATCGATTATAGATGTACCGGAAAGCTTCCATATTCTTGCAACATGGTTGGCTCTTTCGAACTGTAGATATAGAGCTGACCTGCAAGGCGGTATCAACGACAAGTCAACAATTACTCCTTTCTTCTGTTTTCTTTCAAATAGTTGAAAGCGAGCCTCGTTTACGGTTTTCTTGGTAGATCCATATATCTTGCATATGTAGTTTTCCAACACATCTATGGTTTCGTCAGCTAGGTCCCATCCTTCTCCAAGCTTGGTAAGGGCCTCAATGGCAAGGTTATCGTTTTTTAGTACTTTACTTTTTCTGAAGAAAGATGAGACGTAGTCATTCCCTGTTAACGCATGAAACCCAATCAATGCCTGGCGCAGATCTGTTGGCATTCTTATTGAATCAAGCCAAGTCTTTTGACGAGACGGTCCACAGTCAAAGAGGACTCTAGATCTTTCGGCTATTGTACCTAAAGCAATCACAATGATGTCAGTGTCGCCTGACGGGGATCGAATACAAACGCATTCTTTTTTGTCATGGCTGTTGGACAATACACTCAGGGCATGCAGAATGACTTTAGTGTCAGCCTCTTCCTGGTCACTAGCAAGCTCATCTAGAGATATATATTCTGTTTTGGTTAGAATATTGCAGTAACCATCTCCAGACATGACAACTTTATCACACTTTAGGAGTTTCAAACACTCTTCAGCATTGTCTCTGATGTAATCAAATGTCATATTGATTAGTCGTGTCTTATTTTCATCATTTTTAAAAAAGTTGTCAATGTCTCTCGGGACTTTTCCTTTTACTGACTTCATCAAAATTCTGTCTGACGACCCTCTCTTTGCGCGTTCCCCAGATTTGATGCTGAAAGATGTACGTGTCGGCTACAATATCAATGCGCTCGTACCTCTCGTCGTTATGGATTGTACTCAGAAATTTTTTGATCCATTCTTCGAACGTCTCTGGGAGGTTTTGCGAGATCACTCGATAGTGGGCAATCATATCGACGATGAGAGTGGTAATCTTTCTTTCTGCCAGCGTTTTTTCCTTCGCTTTCAGTTTGTCTTTAGTTTCCATTGTTGCCTTGATGATATCGAGCAAGAGACTTTTCTGGTTTGACCTCTTTGTACCATCGGGAAAAGCTAAACTGAGTGGTACATCATAAAGTGGGTATGATAACGCCTTTTCAAAATCGATTGGTTGCTTCATAATTGATGATAGTGTTAGAAGTTTCCCTAAGATGTTTTGGTTTGCCTTTATGACTTCAGATGAATTGCTTTTCTTTGTCTTTGTTTTTTTTAGCGTTTGGCTAAACAATGTTAGTTTTTGTTTCGGTAGCCTGGCATGAATCGATTTTTCATTAGAGTGTAAGCGTTGTGTTCTGAAATCTTTATACAGCTCCTCGCCATTTTTTCTAATATTTAGTAGATCATCTGCATCTCCTTTGAACGGCAAGCCAGAACTCAGGTTGTAAACACATTCTTCTTTGTCGGTATCAGCACCAAGAGGATTCAGGAACCTTTCATCCAAAACCCCAGTCACGGTCTGAACGTACTTTTCTGACTTGGCAACTTGAGACTTTCGAAGTGGTTTGTATTGTGTATCTTTTCCATCCAGCCCGCATAGATCTTTAAGTCTTCGCATGACGTCCGCTTGCTTAGGGCGATTAAGGCACCATTTTCGTACGTTCATCTGATCGGACGCAAATCCTTTGACTCCACCTATAATTTTGAACAGGTTTATTTAGTATAAAGCAAAAAAAGTCCATGTCCTTCAGTATTGCCAACGCAAAAGGTATTTCGATACTTTTCTAGAATGTTACATTTACAGTTCAAATTCATTTCAAAATTCACCTGTAGTTTTGGCATCTCTATTAATTGTCTGCTCCCTTCTCTGATCTGCGGCAGTCATTATGGGGTAGTTACTTTGCGCTTGAACGGATATGCCGTTTAGTGATAAATCGTTCTCTGCACCAGGATAGTTTGATTTGAGATTCGTCATATTTTCGTAGTAATAAGCCCCGTACCTGTTGTGTATCAAAGATTAACACAAAAATACAAAATCAGTATAGTATATCATGATGGTAACCTAAACCTTCCTTTTCATAAAAAGAATTGAGCCTATTAGTCATCAATTTGTTGTTAGGCTGATTGATTTGTTCATGATACATTTAATGAAAATTTATTGATTATCATACCTTGCGTAGTTCCGTTTGTTTAGAATAAAGTACATCGGCAGGAATTCCTTCCAACAGTGCATGAGAGACTTCCAGTCGTTCTCCTGGATGGCAGTATGGGCCATCGTTTGCGCTCTAATGAGATCAATATTCTTTCAATGTTCCTCTGCGAGAGTTTCTTAATTGTTGAGTAATTATTTCGGTTTTCATAGTGTATTATGCAGTTCATTATTTATAATTCTAAAAATATAAACAGATCGGAATTTGTAAAAGACAAATCTAATGATCATATAAAGGTTTGTAAACGTTCTGGTCTGTAAATTACACATTAAGTTGGGCCCTTCAAAGCAAACTCAGTAGTTCCCTCATTAGAGTGGCTATTATTTGAGTAATTCTACCAACTTTTATCAGATGGCTATTTTATAAAACGAAAACATCTAATTTGGAGGATTTTTCGCACATTCTGGTCTGTAAAATAGACAATAGTTGTTGAGACATCCTGAAAGCTTGTAGAGATGCTTTCAGTTATATTTTACACTATCATATGAAATACCTGAAGGCTGAAACTAATGGTTTAGTTAACATGACAAATGCAAGCCTGAGGGCCCTGAGGAGATATAATTATTTTTGAAAATATAATAAAATAACAGTGAAATTGAATGGTCTGTAAAATATCAACTAATTTTCCTTAATGCAAGAAACTTTCCCAAATCGCTCCTGGAGCACTACATTTGATGAAAAAGCACTTTTGGTACGGTTCACGAAGATGAAAAATTCTGAAAAAAAACTTTTTTGCTCCATTTTGGACAAAAAAGGTGATTTTTGGAAGAAAATTTCACATTCTGGTCTGTAAAATACACATTTTTTATGGAAATGACCTGAAAATTTTCAGGAATATTATTTGATATCTTTGCTACCTATGTATAAAATTTCATTACTATATTGTTAGTAGTTTTGAAGAAATTAACCAAATTAGTGACCTACCCCAGGAGTTAGGTTTGATCGAAATTTCTTCTACCTACCCCCCTTCTACCCCCTACCCGGCAAGGTTGCCACCTACAATCTCCCACGAAATATATTGAGATTTTAGTGTATTTTAACGTTTTCAGAATTTAAAGTTCGGGCGAGAATTGCTATTTTAGCACTTCCACTTTCTTCCATTGAATGTTTCGATTTTAGAAGTGTTTGGTGGCTTCTAGGCTATATTCCAAGCCTCATTCGAGCAAATTTGAGCTTTTAAATCCTGAGATCCTAAGCTCCTAAGTCTTAAGTCTCATGTTAAAACTCAGAGTTAAAACTCTACTTTCCAACTGTAGTTTAAGGCGCCTAAAAATCAATTGTGGTGTTCAAAATTACACCGGGAACTCCCCTTTGTCTCAAATATTTCTTGAAGGATTGTCTGAAAAACTGAAAAATGCTGATTTCTGCTCTGCGGGGGATCCAAAATTACCTGAAAACCTCTAAAATTCGTCTTAAAGCATGTTTCGGACCATTTTGAAGGGTTTGCTCCTGGCCAAAATCACTTTTTTATGAAATATTTAATATTTTGCAAAGGTCCAATTTACGAAAAGTCAAAAACGTGAAAATTTCAGGAAATTTTGACTTTTTTTTGAGTTTTAGCCCCTAAAATTGAAGAAAGGGGATTTTTGAGCCAGAAAAATTGCTTTAAACTTGGAATAAGAACCCCCGCTGAGCAGAATTTGGCATTTTTTAGTTTCTCAGACAATCTCCCACGAAATATATTGAGATTTTAGTGTATTTTAACGTTTTTCAGAATTTAAAGTTTGGGCGAGAATTGCTATTTAAGCACTTCCACTTTCTTCCATTGAATGTTTCGATTTTAGAAGTGTTTGGTGGCTTCTAGGCTATATTCCAAGCCTCATTCGAGCAAATTTGAGCTTTTAAATCCTGAGATCCTAAGCTCCTAAGTCTTAAGTCTCATGTTAAAACTCAGAGTTAAAACTCTACTTTCCAACTGTAGTTTAAGGCGCCTAAAAATCAATTGTGGTGTTCAAAATTACACCGGGAACTCCCCTTTGTCTCAAATATTTCTTGAAGGATTGTAGTTAGCCCAGAAACCATCCTGAATCTCAAAATATAGGTATGTTGGAACTCAAAAACAGTGTCAAACCTTTTTCACCACCAAGGTGGGGGTACATGCCCCATATTGCCTGGACTAATATGGTAATCTGAAAATGCTGAAATATAATCTGTAATTGTAACTTGATGAAGATGAAGGTCCATAATCAGATGGTTTGGAATATTTGGCATGTGGGATTCATCTTTTGGAAAATTGTTACACAAAAATACTTTGAGGATTTACTAAGGACCAAAGAGGTTTTCTGTAATCTAAATATCTCAAACCATCTGATTATTTCTTTAAAACAATAATAATAAAACACAATCTCTTTATTCATAGAAAAATGGCAACAACTTCTTGGAAAATAAACTGATCGAGTTGATGAAAAGGATTGGGGTCACGCTGACATTTTGGAGGGAGAAGAAATCAAAGAAACTTGAATGAACAAGTTTAATGGGAACAGATAAGAAGAAAATGCTAAGAAAGTTGCCACAATACTTTAGTGAATTGCTCCCTGAGAAAGATGTCTTACCAACACGGCTACTTTGGAAGGTAAAAACATCTACCTTAAGGGAAGGAATTTCAGCGGATTTTCAAATTAAGTCCTTGCCAAAATCTCGAATCTACTACAGACCTTAGATTTTTATTAAATTAAACACGTCTTATAATAATAGTTATTTATTAAGTCTTATCAAATATCTTTCAATAATACTGTTAGGTGACTGTAAGTTACTAAATTAGGGCAGAGACATTGTTGTAATGTTGTTTTTTTACCTTTTACGACAAGGTCTTTGAAGAACTGTATGATCACTAAACCAAAACTGACAGAGGAAGAAATTGACACATTCCAACAAAAGGTGAATAATCTTTAAATTCATTGATTATTCATTACGTAACCAATACATTTGATGGTGAGAAAAAATTGAAACAATCCTGAAATAAAATCAAAATTATTTTTAGACCTACGAGTGGATTGGTAGGCTCAAGAAAATGAACGATTTTGGATATAGTGGGAACCATCCTATGACACCCTCCATCCATATTTTGGCTAAGCATGTCCCTGACATTCTGCGAAAATATGGAACCTTGCGAATCTTCTCTGGCCAATGTAAATTATAACTTCTTATTAAAACCACACTCTCTAAATTTTTCTGTACTTTTCATTTGATTGTAACTAAATTTTACAGTGTCGAGAAGAAAAATGATGATTTGAGGAAGGTTTTTCAATCAAAAATCGATAGAAAGGACGGTGTGTCAATCTTTTGATAGTTGAGAAGAGAATGACATGCCTGGAAGAAGAGGGTTTTGAAAGAAAAAAAGAGCATACCTCAAGAAGCGTAGCCAAATTCAACACCATCGATGTCTATATTTTTGAAGAAAAAAGTATTAATAGTTTTCATTTAAATTCTAAAATTTGCTAAATTGAATTAGAGAATGGTTCCAATCATTACTTACGTTACTTTAAGGAAAGAAATTTTCACGGGAAAGTTTTTCGCTAAATTGTTTGACAAATCCACGAAACACAAATATTTTCAAGATTCTGAAAATCACCCCTACTAGGGCAAAAAAGGTCATATTATAAACAAAATTTCTCTAAACCGCTAAATTAAATTCCCGCGAAACTTCTGAATTTTGAGCTGTGAACAGCGTAATCAAATCCTGTGAAAATTTCTTCCCTAAAAAAGGTAACATAATATTTGTTAGTCTTGTTCAATGTTCATAGAAATTTTGATAATTTAATTATTTTTTATAAAATTGCTGTACATATATCACAATTAGCTGAATATTTTCATACATACCTTTTAAACATATAATAATTCGAGCGTGGAGAAGTGTTTACAACGACACATGAAAAAAAAAGAAACAAAATTAATTACCAATTTAATTCACAGACACACTGACAACTAGCCTCTTGCACTCTAGATAAAAAGCTGGCCTCTGAGTTCTAACTACAATCTAGCCTCTAAAACATCTTAGCTTTAAGTTGTTTCTTTTGCCTAGGCAAGCATATCTTCTTCATTTAGCCTTAAACGACAGGTTATATATATATCTTTTATCCAGTTGTATTATTATTCGACTTGATAAAGACCACCGTCAAAACGCACTAATGTGTTTTTAATGTTCACAGTTATATTATTTTGTTGTTTGGTAATCAAGTTGTTTTGATAAAAAAGCCTACCATTAAGGAGTATTTCATCCATTTAACTGGCATATACCTGGTATATGATATATTTCAGAGAAAAAAAACATCAATAAGAATTAATCTTTGAATTATAATTATACGACGTTTCATTTCAAAAATCTCCCCTGACTTTTGTTTTTGATAAAGCTTGGGAGACTTGACTCCGCATAAATATTGGAAACCGAATCATAGTTTTGATCCCTCTCTTGTTTATAAGGCTTGAAGTTTCAATTCGAACACGCGTGCACAAAATATTTGATTTCTATTGTTTTATCGAGCGTTGCGCCATCCAATCAAATCGCGCACGAATGTAGACGGCTGCCAATCAAAAGATGGCAATTAACTTGTGACATAATAAGTAAGAAAAAACAAAAAGTGCAAACCCCCAGATAGAACTTTTTAAATGTCAACATAAACAACATCAATTCTGCGCGATGAATAACACTGATGACATCTCGACAACTTTCGCTCACGACATTGATGTACCTCAGAGTTAGAATAAATCGGTTCTGCCAACAACAACAAGAACCTCTACTGCTTCTAGTAAAGCAGCTGTAATGATTTCTAAACAAGGAAACGAGCCAACTTGTTCCCCACTCAAACAATATGACACTTCAACTTCAGCTACTACTTCAACTTTTAAGTCCATGATTACACACAAGCGAAAACATGGGAAATAGAACAGATATTAGAGGCATCAGTGAGTGTTGATGGCTCATGGCAAAAGTGTTACGACCATAATAGTATGCCATAATTCCTTGAACGGTTTGGTTTACGTTATTTCGATTGATACCGGGAAAGTTTTGGATTACGTATGCCATGCATATAAAACAAATCCAGATGCTAGTGATGAGTGGAAAGAGGCTCACAAGGAGGTATGCTGTATTAACCACACAGGAAGTGCAGGTTCAATGGAGGTGGAGGGTACCATTGAGATTTTTTACATTCGATCGAGAAACCTAATCTGAAATATACTACATGGGGACGGGGATTCAAGCGCGTTTGGAAGTGTCAAAGATGCTGTTTATGAAAAGTTTGGGGATGATCATTGTCAAAGAAGATTGTATTGGCCACTACATTCAAAAAAGGATGGGACTGCCCTACTACAAAGCAGTAATGACAACTTCGAAAGCAAAACTTTCTGATGGCAAAGGTGTCGGTGGCGTCGGGCGGTTAACGGACGCCAAAATTGATCGAATCCAAACGTACTATGGATATGCTATCAGAAATAATAAGTCTGATGTAGCTTTCATCAAAAATGCTGCCTGGGCAATATTCTACTTCTCCATCCTAGGAACAGAAGGAGAGACCCTAGACCACCAACACCAACATTATTCCAAAGGTTCTGACGTTTCCGATGGCACCAATTCAAATATCAACAAGAAGTATATTCCTTATATCTTCAGGGCAGAGCTTCTACCAATTTTTAAGAGACTCTCTGATGAAAATTTGCTAGAGAGCTGCAAAAAGGGGCTGACACAAAACCACAATAAATCCATCAATTCGGTTATGTGGACCTACTGACGAAAAAAACTTTATTGCGGTGTCCAACGATTCACGCTTGGAGCTTGTGACGCCATATCCCAGTTCAATGATAGGTCATATGGTCGTTACAAACTCTTTAAAGAGTTTCACATTCATGTTGGGTAAATTGCTAAAAAGAGTCTTGTCAGAGAAAGAAAAACTAGACTTCTTCAAGCTGCCAAAAATGTAGCCGAGAAATATATTCGCCGTCGCCAGGACTTGCGGCAGATACGTAAATCGAAAAAAAAGAAAGATACTTCCTATTTGACTGGATCATACTCAAACAATGCAACTTCAGATGCCCTACCAAAACCAAAGTATGCCACTAAACAAAAAGCTGTCTGGAAACCCAAATCAGTTACGAACCCGAAATCAGTTCTGAAACCAAAAGGAGTCACCAAACCGATAGCAGCAGCCCAAATGAAGTTAATTTTTGGAAATTTTAAAAAATTGGACCCTGGGTCAGAAAATCATTAATTGTGAGAGATACATTGACTTTAGACTTATAAAAGCATATATTTTCTGAAAGACAATAAAATTTTGAACAAGTTGAAAAATAAAAAATTCCAAATATTTCACCAAAAATTCATAATGGCGGAACTAAAAACAAAAGAAAAGTGACAATTTTGACTTTGAGACTTCATAACTTCCTCAAAATTCAAGTTTAATGCTTGAATCTTCAGCATGTATTGCACAATTACGTATATAACTAAGACCTTTTTAAATTTTTGAGAAAGTTGTGTCCGTCAAATGTTATACAAGTTTCAAATGAGCGCATAAATCGTCTATTTCAACTGACTTTTGTATGGTAGTCTTGGAAACAGTCTTTACAAATAAATTTGTCACGCTTAAAGCAAAAGTCTGTTGTCTGCTTCCTATTAGTAGCTTTTTTGCCATCAATTTGTTTATAACCACATGCAGAACATACACTTTTCCTTGGATAGAAACTTTCACGGAGGTGCTTCCCACGCAATCTAACTGAATAATTAGTAGCTTTTTGGCCATCAATTTGTTTATAAGCACATGCAGAACATACATTTTTTCTTGGATAGACACTTTTACGGAATTGCTTCCCACGCAATCTAACTGAATAGTTTCCAGTTGGATGGCTATTTCTTTCGGCGTTGGAAATATCATGTGGATTTGCGCTGGCATCGAGCAACGCCTAGACCATCTGATGAATCAAATTAAGCCTGAATAATCTGTGTGCTCGGTTTGCCTTTTTACCATTGAACTCTGGATTAACAGCACGATAAATAATATGGGAGTTTTACAGGAAGGTCTTAAACGGTACCAAGTCCAAACCGACTTAAGTCAAAACAAGCCAGTTATTATCAGCATTTAGCTTACAAGCTGGTTAGAAAGCGATTTTTGTTGGTGGGCGGGAAAAGTGCGCCAGTTCGCTTGATTCTGCAGCTTTGATCTAACACCCAATTCTAAAGATTTGCGCGAATAGCTTGCGCCGTGTAAACCAGACATCACAAGTTTTGCAAAACATTTCACGCAGGGGGAGAAATATACCCCAGATTTTGTACCGGTCGGTAAAACCTCACCACCTATCACCTGGAATCCATCATCCTTTGTTCGTACTCATCATTGTTGTCAGGGTATAATTTTCGCGAATTTTCAAAACCAAAATGGTTTGGGATGAACCAGACGAAACCACACAAGCTGTTCCCGCGGCAGTGCCTCCAAAAGAGTTGCTTGATGAAATTTAGCTGAAGAAGGGGAAGAAAGTTTTTTGAATGTTGCTGGATTAAGTCATACGTCTGGACAGTGTCTCGTAGTCACTTCCGCGTGAAAGAAATCGATGAGACGAGTCACAAAGTTGGGATATCTCTTTGCTGGGATGATCTCCCTATACTCTCCAACAATAAGAATAGATGCATTGGTAGTGAATGGACACGTTTATTGGTGGATGTCATAAAAACTTTCTACGCATTTTGTGCTTTACTACCACTTTGTTTAAAATGAAGGCTCGGGGAAAGAGACAACAAACTTTTTTACAGCAAAAGCGAAATGCTTACAATAGATAAATTTCAATGGTAACGTTCGACATGATATTGCCAAGCCAAAACATAGAGCTGTAAGTGGAATTTTAAGGCCCAAAGAAACCAAAAGAAATACTTACTTTTTGCTTTTCTTTGTTGTGCGCAGATTTGTAATACTTGAGCTGCGCAGAAATGTAATACTTCTCTGCGCAGATTTGTAATTTGTAATTTAGTTTTTTACTTCGAGGGCATATGCTTCCCACGAAGAAAAGTTTCGAAAAAAAGACCAGAAAATCACACAAAGGTTGTATATCTTTTGTATGAACATTAACTTTATAAGAAACGAATCAATATATTTTAATCTAATGAAAATTGGCTTTCGGCGTTCGGTTCTTTCAATACAAATATGGGATTTTGCTTATTTTAAGTATTTTCATTTCCGACAAGAGTTATTGATTAGTTTCTTATAAAAGCAGTTCTTATAAAAAATTATGTCCGCGCTATATTCATAAACAATTTTTATATTACCAGATAATTTCTTATAAAAGCACTGCTTAGAAAATAAATATTAATTGATTATTTATTCGATCTGCTCAATAATCACAACTTTATTTGGGTATTATTTTCAAAGTCTTTTTTAATGCATTTTGTTCACAGAATAGAATTTGGTTACCAATGAAAATATCAATTCCAAATTACAAATCTGCGCAGAGAAGTATTACATTTCTGCGCAGCTCAAGTATTACAAATTTGCGAAAAGTTTATTACAAATCTGCGCACAACATCTTTTCTATCCATTTTCCAACTGCAGAATTGATTTATCTGAGAGATGCTTCTCTTTTTTTGGTTTCTATCTTTATCCAATTTTTTTTCAGAGAATATATTAACGCGGCACTGTACCACACGGAAACCAGGGAAACATGGTGCAGTATACTATTTTTGATAGCTTAAGTTAAAAGAATTTAACACAGTCAGTGCTTGGTTTCTATCCATCGTAAGAAGCACCAAAAAATGTCGAGCTTGCTAGCTTGCTTGGTTATATATAAAGTGTAGATCGTGTAGAAACCAGGAAAGGTGCAATGTTTGCCATCTATTTTTCATCGTGATTTAATTTTCAAAATATATCATTTGCTTTCTATGATCTCACTCACTGAAATGAATATATTAGAAAAAGTCTTCATTTTCTTTTGAGTAGCAAAGCCAGGGAGCTAAAAACAAACTCATAAAGATAGCCTTAACAACAAAACATTGCAGGGAAAGAGAACAAGTTTGAAGAAGATTTTGTTACTAAATTGGGCTGAAATTAATCTTTTAAACGTGTCTAAGACACTAAGAAAATATCATTTTGATTGACTTAATTACGGCTGGAATTCGCTTTGATTCCTTCACAATAATGTAAAAAAACAACTTGAAAGGCAAGTTTGGTTTCATTTTATGGAGAGTTTAACATCACTTCTAAGTGTAAATCTGAATCATTTTTTACACAAAAAAGTTATTTTCTTTAACATTCACGCCATTTCCGGCAGTCATTTTTAAATATGCAAAAAAGTAATTTATTTTACCGAAATATATTATCTTTTTCCCTTTAAATTGGGTTGTACTCGACGCTCGATGCCCTAAGACCATGGATTTATCATAGAACTCTGGATACACAACGAGCTGGTTTTTCATCGATTTCTCATGTTCTAGCCTTGTCCGCAGTAATGACATTATTGTTCACCCTCCTCCATTCACTAATAATTTTTCGTAAATTTTTTTATTGCATTTTTCATCAAAACACAGCTATACAATTCCCAAATGAGACTTAAAGATCTCTCAAGAGAGTCAAATGCATCAAATTGATTGCTAATGATATGTCGTTATGACGTTTCAAGCTGTGAGAAAGATGCGACAAACATGCTATGTATAAGAAATTGAATGTTGACACCAGAAAATTTCAAACATCCACCTCGCCAAAACCACTGTGCCACCGCGTGCCTCCAAAGGATTTTCATATCACTAGGAAGCCAAGATACTCCAGTTTAACATATGTCAATCCTAGCTCTTCCCAGGAAAAAATTGGAAAGATATTGCCAACCTTATTTTCAGCGTCATTCTAGGCTTTTTACTCAATTTTTCTTGTTTGATGAAGTTTTTTTCACATTTAATTTCATAAATGTATTCGTTAAGCTTTCTTACTTTCATTTTCAAAGTTGCATCCGGTAAATATACAAAAACAAGAAGTTACAGGACTTTTTAGAAATGGGATTATTAATCATTTTTCAAAATCAGGGACCTTCGAGCCGCCATGACAGTTGTCCTTTGCGGACAAAGCTAGAACATCGATTGTTTTCTAAAACAATGGAAAGACAATAGTTCACTCTCCACCGTTTTATTTGATGTTTATCCAGAGTTCTATGATAAATCCATGCTAAGACATTGAGTAAGAAGCATTAGCGAGCGTCAAGCTTGCTTGGCTACTATCAACATTGAATTGCGAAAAGTTAAAGCAAGAGAAGTATTGTGCATCCACCAGGGGTTAAAGATGCTCACACCGAAAATGAAAGATTGCCAAAAAGCTCGAACCTTGTTTATGCTCGCTGTGGTTTTTGCTGACTAACTTTCTCCTTTTTAGGAGCTCTTTCATGCTGTTTGATCTTTCTTACACCAAGATATTTTGCCTGCGACGCCGCAATTACAAAGAACCCTGCCAACTTTTGAATTTTTGGGGCATCTTTTCAGCAATTGATCTTTAATGGAGAGTAAAGTAACACCAGCGGCGCAAAATTTTAAAGATTATCAGGTAATCTTTCTGATGAAGTTTTAGAATACAAAACTATAGACCAAATCGCCTTACTAGGTATAAAAATTTCCATTTCAAGTATCAACAGCTCATGTTTTTTAATTGAGGTGCTAAAACGGTATAAATTGAGGCATCTTTAGACATTTCATAAGTTGAAAATTGAAAAATTTCCCTTGCTCAAAAAACTATAATATTTCAAAATAACAAGGAAATACCTCTATCAAGTTATCATTACCATTACCTTCGTATAAATAAATGTTTTTAAGTTCAAACATTCCGGGCGTTTCTTTCAACCAGTCACTGTTGTTACAGTTTAATATTTGCGTCAAAAAGGACAAAAACACCAGAGGTGTTTATACTTTATGAAGAGTCTTCGAAAATTGAAGAGGAGGAAAATGAAGAGATGGAGAAGAGATGAATTTACAGATGATGACGCTGAAACTTCTGGTGATAATGCTGAAACTGGGTTGGATATTGGAAACTCAATCTGAGTTTGAGGAGTGAAGAAGGAAGCGAGTCTAACAATCCCTACTATGCCCCTAGGTTCATGACCTACTTCAAAAAGGAGAGGCTTCCTAAAGTTGTTATCAGGACCAAGATTTCCCTACCTGAATTAAAAAAACTACAAATGCCGCTGTCGAGAACTACTTCAAGATGTTAAATCAGAGCACGACACAGATTTGCCATTGTCCAACTTCATCAAAGAGTATGAACAAAGACCAGTGAGCTGGCTGTTGAATTCGGGGAAGCAATTATAAAAGGTACTGGAAAGCTAACGCCATTTGGCGACAATGAAGAATTAGTCAACATCATTAACCCTCAAAAAAAGCAAAATTTGATTGTTTGGGGGTTGTCAAAAACTAGACAAAGCTGGTAGGACAGCAAAAAGGATCACAACAAATGAAAGATCCTCAAAAATTTCTTTTTAAGATACAAGTATCTACTCAATATCTTATTCAATCAATAACAATATTTGAATAAGCGCCCCTCCCTGGAGGGGGTGCTTATTCAAAGAGGGGCGCTTATAACATTATTTTAACTAAAAGGGGGCGCTTATTCGAGCGGGGTGCTTATTCAAGCGAGGCGTTTACGGTAATGGTCAAGGCGTACAATGGTAATTGCGAGGTATGCAAGCAATGGTATGATGCCGATTCCCTAAGATTTGAAAATGTTTTCCTAGATGCAGTTGAGACTTTCACGTGTGAAACATGTCACAAAAGAGTTTTTTGGGGGTCGGTAAATTTCCTTTTTTACCAGCAGGAAATTAGAGAATGGCCTATGCTTCTTACACGTCAACAACTAGAAATGTTCCAAAATCACAAATTTTTGTTGGACAGCACAACCTTCACCGACAATATAACTACCGCGAAATTGGAGCATTTCGCAGGGATTAATTTTCACAGATAAGCTTTTTCGTTTATTTCACACAAAGTCCAAAAATCCCCATATTACCATCCTTTTCTCTATGGCTCTGTTCAGCAGTTCCAAACTTCTTTACTGTCCTTTCCACCGACGCACTTGTTTGTTTTTTGTTTTAAAAAATTTGTTTTGTTTTAGGTTGTATTTGATTAACATATTTTGTGAAAAGGGGGATCATCATTATCCCTTTGGGTAGCCAAATCCCAAGCATTGAAACATCAATGTCTTTTATTAGCCGAGTTCTGCAGTTATTCCTGTTATCTTTTTTATCTTTAAATTTCATTTGCAAAGTAATAACGTTTGGGAGCAGCTTTTTTCCTAAAGAAAAGCCAATATTCACTGATCGGACACTTTTAAAAATTTTCAAATTGGCCCAAAAAATTTCGGGCAAATTTCATCAAACTTCATCAGATATTAAATACTATCATTTTACAAGTGCAAAAAATCTGAAAGAAATATCAATCCAATCGTGATAAATGCTCTTTTCCCCTAAAAAAACGTAAGGGAATTTCCCCAAAAAAGAAAATCCTACTTTTAGAGAAACAAAAATCAATGAATCAAAGAATTCAAAAAAAAAAAGGGGGGGTTCTATTCTTTTAGTTTAACATCCTTTTAAGGTTTTAACCATTGAGTTTGTAAAGCCCAAAGGGCTAGAGTAGAATCTCTTAGCTTTCCCAGGCAAGAAAAAGCAAAGCCACTTATTTCCCACGATTTCTCGAATAAGGAACGTGAAACCATCAAAGAATGGCACTAACCTTTTATTCAAGAAAATCTTGAATTTTGGTCTTAATGGTATTACTTTTATCCAGCATATCAGATGAGATTTCAACAACTACATTGTTTAGGACATTTATGAGCTTTCAGAAAAAATAATAATTTATTTAAAAAGATTTCTTGTTAGAAGGTTGTTGTCAAAAAGGATTACTGTATGACATTACTTGAATTCGATGAGAGTTATTTAAAGGAAAACTTACCTTTACCACATGCCAGACAAAACTACCATGAGGGGGGTTTCCTTTTTCCACAAAATGGACAAAACATGATTGATTGTAAAAAGTCTGTAAAAATAAAATCGAACAAATAAGACCGAGACACTTGACATAAACTAAGTAATCTTGGCGACACAGTTTCTTTTGATTTATCTAACAATCAGATAATATACTTTCAAAATTTCTATGGTCATGACATGACTTATTTTTACTCCAGTCTAGTCAAAAACAACCCTTTCTAATGTGTTCTACTAGACACTTGATGCAGCCAGTGTTTTAAATATTTAGATTGATTTTACTGAATGACTTTTCAAATGCCCTCAGTGCCATAGTTTAGGTTTATCATGAGAGACCACCCAATAGTTTTTGAATTTCTAGAAGATAGTATGTATATAGTTAGTATAGTTGAATTGGTTATTAGTTTATAATATTCCTAGCTGGTTACAAAACAATACAAGAAGAACTTCTTTGGGGTGTTTTTGGTGTATTAATTGCTATGACTTTGAAGTTTTTATAAAAGAATATTTGGAAATTATATGTCATTTATCATCTTGTAACTCCAAAAAGTTGATATTGTTTATCTACTGATTGGAATTTTTTTTCAGGTTTAAGTTTTCCAGTGACGCAACTTGAAACCAAAGTCACAACTGGTTATTTAGCAAGAAGTAATGATTTTGGATAGATAGATATAGTATGAAATTATAAAATGTTTTCTCCTGTCAGACCAACAAACAACAAGAGTAGCCGAATTCTTTTACCTCTTAGAGAGCACAGATGTTAGGCGCAAGCAAAATTTGGTAAGTAAAGTCGTTAAAAAACGCGTCGAGCAAACGGCAATTTTAGAATTCATAATGGCGGCATCGAGTGAGACTACAAACTCGACAGAAATCACTTGTTTTCAAATGCTCACTGTCAGTGATTAAAGAATGTAAACAGTATGAAATAAAGAGAAAATGAATATTCAAACCTTCCTTGATACAATTAAAGTAGAAGTTGTGCCCAAACCTAGCCTTATATTTATAAATAGACAAGATGCTGTCGGCCATATTACAACTTCTAACGACGATTCGCTAAAAACTACTGCTCTGTTCCCGCTCAAATTTTAACTGTAGCCTAGTATCTTGTTTACTTATCATAAAATAAGTGGGCTTTATTTTCTTGTGCTTCCCAGCTATCTGTGGCATGGATTATAGCTGTTTAGGGGGCTTATTTTGAAGAAAAATTATATTTTTAGAAATATAATAAGCGCAATTTTCTTTGATCTACAAAAAACAATGTATTGTTAAACATACTTTTAGCTCTAGTTTTTGTATTTAAAGCTGTATTCTTTCAGCGAAATGAAGCTTAAACTAAGTAATTGACCCCCGGTTTTATTTCTCTAATTTTTATTTCGTGGGTCTCCTTTCAGTTATCTAAGGGGGTTTCCCCGCCAGAGACAACAATGATTGGCTCAAACAAACTTATCGGTCTTCCTGATTGGATGTTCGGAAATCGCCATTTTCTGATTGGCTATTCATTTTGGAAAACCCGCTTGCAGAGCAGTTGACAGAAGACGCGCTAGAATTCTCAACTTTCTTTCTGAAAATGTCAAAGAACTGGTAGTACTTTTTTGTCCTGATTGTGACTTTATGATATAATCAAAATGTTGTTATTAGATTCTCTTGGATATGAAGACTGTTGGCTAGTCGATGGCTTTGATGCATTTCCGTTCGTGGATGTCTCAAAAATAACAGTTGGTATAGTATATCATCTCTATCAAAAATTGGGAGGGAAACGAGAAGAAGGTAAATATCTTAATATGAGGTTGAAATATATTCTCTCTTCTCTAATGCATGGACAAGTGCTGACGAGAAGTCAATAAAGAGGAAAATATCCTCAATTCAAAATTCTAATTTAGGTTCTGGAAAAAAAACGAGACCACCTGATGTCAGAAAAAGTTTCAGCGAGAAAATAGAGAGCCAATTTTTACGAAACAGATGCACTCAACTAGAAGCTCATAGAGCTCATTTTGAAAGTAAAGCTCAAGCATATGAAAAAGAAAACATTAACTTGAAAGCAGAAACAATAGAATTGAGACGTTCAGAAAAATCAGCCTCCAAAAAGTTCTCAAAGTTAAAAAAAACTTTATTCTAAAATAGATAAAGAAAAAAATCTTTTAACAGAAAATATGCTGGTACTGTTGGGGTAATTAAAAGGCTAAAACAGAAGAATAATTTGGGAGAGAAAAAAAGAAATGCTAAAACCATGACAGATGTGTCTGGTAGTTTGTCTAATGAGGTGGGCGGTGAAAGCAAAGAATCTGAAGGTGAACGGGTCGATAAAGTAGAAAACAGAAACAAAAAAGAAAAAAAGTCTCAGATCAGAAGTGGATATATATTTTTAGGCGAAAAAAGGAAAAAGAAAAAGAAAATTAATTTTGTTCAAGTACCAATTTTTAGCAGTCACAAAATAAAAAAAAGACAAAAAGGAATAGAGCGTCAATAGTTTGGGACATCATGAACAACTTTGTCAATTCAGATGATGAAAAAGATGCCGAAAGATTTCTTGCTTATATGTTTTGCATGAAAAAAAAGAGAGTACTAAATGCTGTCGAATTGGCTGGTCTCAACATTCAGTCGGAAAAAAAATTGTCAATCTCTGAAGCTACCCAAATGATTTTTCTCACAAAAAGACACATCTTAGGATCTTAGGACTTTACTTCAAAATTCTGAAGATAAAATTCGGAAAGAGCAAGAAAAGCTATTAGGCCATCTAAACGAAAGTAACACAGAGTTTGGAACCACAAAATTCAAATTTGGAAAAATTGATGAAAACATTTTCAAAGAGAGACCTTATGTTAAAATCAAAGAATTGATACCTTTCATAAACTCAGAAATCATGAACATAAAGAATTTTCGCAATAATGATGAGTTCGACGGTAAAATTTGGATTTTATTTTGTGGTGACAAAGGTGGCACAAGCACCAAATTTCACTTTGAAATAATAAACGATGAAAATTCTGGATGAGAGATAATGTTCACACGTATCTTTTATTTCAAGCCCCTGATAACACCGAGAACACATCCAAAATGTTTACCTACCACAATGAAATATTGAAACTTCAAGACCCAGATTTTAGGTTGATCAATGGCAAGCCTGTTCAAATTTTTTTAGGAGGTGATTATGACTTTTTATCCCTTTGTCTCGGCCATCAAGGTCAAAGTGCAACATTTCCATCGCTTACTGACCTTGTCACTTTAGAACATTTACAAAATCATGGGAAAAAAACACATGATGAAAAATGCAAAATTGCACTTAGGGACGAAATATATCACAATCTTAATTTTGCGGAAAATGTAGTTGATGACAGAAATCACAGAAATAGAAATAAGAGCGGGTGTCAACATAATTCTGTAATCAGGAGTATGATCTTTCCTATTAATATAGGTGACTGATATTGTACCTGCTATTTTACATATTCGTTTAGGTATTGTACTTGAATTATTTAATGATCTTGAAAATTGTTGCATTGAAATATATGAAAAAGACCGTGCTCATTTAAAAGTCAAGAAAAATGACAAAGCTCAGCTTACACTTAAAATTAAAAAACTTTCTAATGATCTTTTGACACATCGAGAACAAATGATGGCACTGTCTTCGAGTATTATTGATTTGAAAAATATTGAAGATAGAATCTATTTGGTCGAGGAAGATCCGTCTCGCCAAAAGCTGAATAAGCATGTTAAAGATTCATCAAAAAAAAGAAAACCACCCAAGCAGAAAGATGATTGTTATTCCCCACTATGCCTTGTAACTATTCATGATTTTGATAGGAAGATGATACAATGTGAAAAATGTGAAAAGTGGTGTTGGTGATTATGAGGAAATCTCTGAATATTCTTAATTAATTTGTCAAAATATGACCAAGACTGAGGACATTGTTGAATTCATCCAAAGAAAGAGAGAAACATTTGATATTGATCTCAATTCTCTTGCAAATAAGGAACAAGACATTTTGAATGAACTTATGCTAAAAAGGAAGAAGAAAGCAAAGTTATGGGGCCTATTCAAAAAAATTTGATTAAAACCTTGGATGATATGAAAGTGGATCGCCAATCATGGTAGCATTTTTGTGGGAAATCATTGCCAAATAATTCTTGAAAAATATTCACACCTTTACAAAATTTTAGTTGATTATCCTCAAGAAAAGGCAAAATTTGAAGACATATTCGATATTTTTTCAAAGCCTAGGAATCTTTTGTTTGCAAAGCGTTTTTGACACCAAAAGAAGTGTCAAAAGTTGTCCAAATGTGTGAAGACTTCTGTAAGAAATATCTCCCATTGTTTCCACACAAAAATATCAAACCTAAAATGCATTTTTACTCTTTTGATGTACCAAGGTTTGTAAAAAAACCAGAAAACTTTGGGCCTACTCTCTGAAGAGGAAGGTGAGTCATTACATTGCGCCTTTAACTAGTTTGTGTTAAAGAGGGTGGGCAAAGAATGTTCATAGGCCTTAAACGACATTCAATAAGGAGTCAATGTGATAGAGGAATGCTTCTTCCGCCCAAACGTTTATGCAAGTGCTCAGAACATGGGTTTTCTGCCAAAAGATCTCTGCCAAAAAATTCTCAAAAATCGAACTCGGTCATTTTTGGACATTGCTAATACGCGTCTTTGAGCATAAAAATCGAGAAAACGAATGACAAAATCTCGAAAAAATGCCAAATAACCGGTTTTTCCAGCTTCGGAAAAATTTTTTTCATACGCTTTCGCGATGGCACATTTAAGCTATTGTCATTTTGCGTCAGTGTGCAAAATTTCATAAAAAAATATAAAGTACAGCTCGAGAAATTCAAGAAATACTATCTTTCCGGCAAAAATAGGTTGTTTCAGCGATTTCCATGTTTTCGGCTTCAAAAATCAATTTTATTGAAAATTGAAACATGCGTGATGTTGGGCATTGCTAGTAATCATGTTTTTGAATGAAAATATAACCAATTATAAGGAAAAAGTCGAATGACAATCCAGAAAAACGGCGATTTACGGCATATTTCTGGCATTTTCGGCCGGAGAAAAATTTTTCTAGAAAATAATTTTGGGTATTGCCATTTTGCATCATTGGGCCAAAAGTCAGAAAAAACTAATGAGTCAATCCTGAGAAAAGCTGGTAACAGACGGACGAACGGACGGCGACGGACATCGGTTAATTTATAAAACCTCCGAGGTAGGTCCAAATATGAATCAACAAAGGTGTAAACACCCTAGACTCCTTTGGAGCCGACTGCACTAGACACCAGGCAGGGGACATCCTCGCATATCCTGATGTACTAGGCAAATATATATATAGTATGAAAGTTTTTCTACTTTAGTGTGCGTTTTAATAATTCAAAAGAAACACATTAATTTTTGGTCATGCCTGATCGACATTGCTAGGCCTACCTCCATTAGGGTAATGTTAACATCATTTGGAAAGATATTTTCGAAAATGGCCGAAATCCTACGTAGGTTGAAACCTGAAGAACAGAGTTTGTGTTTTCTTTGAATATGTTTAATTGATTCATATTGAGTATTTTCCTTTTCGTCGTTTAAGATCATGCTGTACATGTTTGCTTTTGAGATACTTCCGAAGAATATACCATTGTCCCACTTCTGTTTTTCTGTTCCATCAGAATTATGTACAAATAGTTTAGATCTTTCGCCATCATTTGATATCACACACCTGTTTTCCATTTTATGAATATTCATCCTGAGCAAGTTGCGTTGTTGTGTCCTCTAGTTGGTATTGTTTTGTCTCTTTTTGTTTATTAAACTTTTTGAATATGAAGGTTCAATATTTCTTTGACTATATATATAGCGAAGATATGTAATATCTGTCATTGTAGAAAAAGAAAAGTATCAAACTGACAAAAACGAAATAAGTGAAAAATATTTTTGTTAATTATGTATATTTACGATTTTTTTGTTATTTTTGCAGAAAGTCAAAGGGAATTTAAATAGTGGTATGTGAAATAAAAGCCTAATCCAAATGAAGATGATAGAAGAAAAGTAAAATTGGAGAAACAATGAATTGCAAAAATTTCTGACAAACACACTTCTGTCCAATCATTAATACAAGCTTATCAGAATACATACAAAATGGGGACAAACACAAAACAAATACACAAATATATCAAAAAACATGCAGACACACAACACAAACCCTTATTGCCGACCCAAAAAAATATCAGCGTTTTGATTGGTCGAGAGCATCGAGATATTTGCGATATTTCATATTTCTTTAGTCTGGAAATATGACCGCGTTGACTTTGGGGGACTGGGTAAGCGGCGGGAGAAAAATCAAAACAAAACAGGACTTGGCTGGGAATCAAAGGGAAAAACGCAACAAAAATATGTTCAGATTAACTTTTACTTTGGAGTTCTTCCATAAAAGACACTAAAATCAAATCTGATGAACAAAGAATTAATTATAAAACTACTTGACACGACCCAAATATTTTCAACTTTTGGCAAATTTGTCCGTGTGATAACCAAACAGTTTTTTATCAATGCATACAAAAAAACTTGAGATTCTTCAATATTTGCCAATAAAATTTCTCATAACAAGGAAAGTGTAATGTCTTGTATTAAACCAAATGAGGAGTGATTTTTATAAAAGTTCTCTCCTAATTCTCCTTCTCGACAACAACGTGTGTCCTTGACTTTTCAACTCAACAATCATTACATCTTCCTTCTAAAATTCGAAACATTTAGAGCTTGACGATAATCAAGAAAGCATCCAAATTGTTTTGCTGTTGAAAAAATGTTGTTCTTTAACCATTATTACAAGCATGCATTTCCATCGTGGGACTTCCTTTCCTCTGCTATTCTTTCCCATGGCAATGTCATCGAAACAAAAACATAGAAAAAGACTGAATGTTATCAATCTGACTAATCCAATGATGGAGGGTTTCCTCTCTATCGAAACAATACTGAACGTCATCTGCATTTTGAATTATCAATCTAGAAACTTTCAAATACATTTCTGAAAAATCTGCAACTCTTCAAAACAAAACTTCTGGATCGAAAATGATCGAAAAATGTTTCTCTATTTTGTTTTTGTGTGAATATTTTCAGCGGGAAGTTATCGAATGTTTTTGTTCGAATTAGATTTTCGAATAAAAACATTCGAATCTACACAGAAGCAGAAGAAGGCGGAAGTAATTTTTAAAACAAAAAGAGGACAATTTTTTTGAGTCGACAATAAATTAGTTATCACATCACTTCTCGTGCAATACTAAATATTTTACTCGTTCCGAGATTTTACCGATATTTTTCCTCGCCTAAAGGCTCGGAAAAATATTACGGAAAAATCTCGGAACTCGTAAAATATTTCTCGTATTGCACTCGAAGTCATGCGATAACTAGTACGAAGTCCCAGACTTGTGACTGGCATATTGACTTTCCACGTATTTCAGGGCCCACACTCAGTTGCCTTCAGAAAACATAACAGAACCGACCAGCAGTTTCCAAACAAATAACAGACACTACAACAAAATACAGTACACAAGGGCAAAAAGACACACTGCAATCCCACATACACTACAAGTGAAACAAACATTTTAGCAAACAACATCTCACACAAATACTGAAAAAAAAAAAAAAAGCTGACTAACACAGAATCAGAAGTTGGGCGAGAACCCGGTTCGACGTGCCGCGACGGGACGACCGCACAGGGAAAAGAAAAGCAGAAAATGAACAAATTCGATGCTAATTAGCCGAATTCCCGTTCCGCACAACACACATCTTTGTTTAAAAAAAAGATTTCTTCCAAAAGCCCGATTTTCTTACCCTGCGCATGCGCACGCTTGCGCAGTACCAAAAAGTGAAATATTTCCTAAATCAAAATTGACCCAGAGTCAAAATTTGTCATGAGGTTTTCTCTGACAATGAGTATGGTAGTTTTTTGGTAGCAATATTCCTTCAAAATATTTATGAGTTATTATTGATAATATACTCAAAATTTTTATCTCCATCGAATTATTCTCGTTCTTCGGGTGTGCTCGACGAATAAAAAGAAGGTCATCGATGGAGAAAAAATCTTTCGTTAAAAAAAGGCCATACGGGGAACCCTTGAGCACATATGGTCTGTAAATTTGCTTAAAACCGTGTCCCCGTCTGTGAATCTTATCATAAATCTGGTTCTCTGGTCTTCAGAATATACATTTTTTCAATATCATTTTTGGAATGAACATGGTCAATCTCTCTCCTCTGAGGAAAATGAAGATGATGTCAAGTGTGTGTAACTATGAATTGTGTTTGCTTCCCTTGTTATCTATTCAATCTGTCGACTTGTTGTTCTCCTGATCGCACTAAACCATCAGTAGAAGTTTATTTGCCATCTCGTGTCTGTAAGTTTAAGAATTTAGCTCCTGTGAAAAAGTTTCTTCATCTATTTTTGAGATATTCCATCTGAATCATGAAAGTTTATTAATCGTGGTTTCCTGTCTTTATTTGACTGAAGGACTTAGTGCAACGCTCCACAAAGGAATTAGTCAACTTTTTTCTCTGCTGAGACTGTGAAATTTTGCAGCTCACTGTGGATATCTGACATTCCAAACCAGACCCATTTATCTGATATCCGAACTCATCGAACAATTAGAGTTCGATGGCCGAACCACATCGAACCTTATCGAACTCTCACAATTTTTGTTAGAAGTGCAGTTTGATTAGTTTGGAATTGATGAGTTCGATTAGGTTGGAATGTCTTCAATCGAACTAATCGAATGTAATCTAACCTTCTCGAACTTGACAGCTTGATCGAACCTAAACGAACTCTCACAATTTTACGAAAAGTTGAAAAGTTTGATTAGTAAAATTCGTCGAACTTTAATTGTGGTCCAAAGGGAAACTTTGGGAAGCCGGATGTACTTTTTTGGGATATTGATTTTGCGCGCAGCTTGGTTAGAGTCTGTGACCTGTTTGGTGGACGAAAAACTTTTATAGCACTTTGTTTACTAACTTTGCAATTTTGGGAATAAAATCCTTTTATATCGAGCAACACAGCTGAAGTTATTGTCTGACAAAGTGATCTGTTTACCCGTTCTGTGGACATTTTTCTTTAAGTAAAAATTCAGAGCTCTATCAACCTGTATCAACAGGTGAGAGTTTCTTAATTTGCTGATAAGATAGAAGATCCCATAATCTTTTCAAAGACCCTAACTGTTTTGGTGAAGGCTTCTTCATAAAGACAAAAGACATGTATCTATTTTTCGGATCCGGTATGCGGGAATAGTGTCAGGACCTGCAGGCGACCTGGTAGGGTTGGAAATGGGTGTGGTTTGGGTGTAGTTACATATCAGAATGGCTAGGAATTGGGTTCTTATCAGTTAGGGTTAGGGTTGGAGCTCGAAACAAGCACTCTTTTGTGATTTTTCTTAATACAGTCTGGTCTGCAGTTTGTACAATATAAATAGCCGTCAGAATCGCTATGCTGGCATGAATCCGTGGCGCAGTGGATAAGGCGTTGGGTTTCAAAACATCGGAACTTTGCATTTAGTGGGTTCGAATCCCACTTTCTTAAAGAAGAGTGTCTCGCAAACCGGGTCTATTGTTCAAATCAGAAATCAGAATTTTCTTTTGTTTAAATCAGCCTGAAATCAGATTTTAACAATAGCAATTTCTGATTTTTAACAATAGGAAGTCTGATTTTCTGATTTTAATCAGATCTGATTGGTCCGCCTAGCCTGATTCTGATTGGTTCATTTTCACGGCCAGAAATTTTTCAAAACAAACAAAATGGCTACCTTAAGCGAAGGAATGCGCTGGAAATTTCTTTCACACTGAGCAGTTTTTTTAACTTTTTTTGGCTACAAATTCTTGGATATTGCTTCAAATTGGACATTTGAAAGCTTCTTTGTTGTTCCCTTTAATGTCTAGATCGATACTTGGCTCTTTAATGGTGCATTTTTCTAACTTTTCACTGGATAAAGCAGCCAAAGTTATGGTTAACTTTTTTTAAATTTTAAAGACCTAATTTCTTTGAATGGATTGATTTCTCTAGTTGTTCCTTTAATATCAAGATAGTTACATTTGATACCAGCTATTACTGGTAAATAATCCATGGGGTTGGTTGGTTGGTCAAGTCAAAGTCTCTAGGAGGCTTGAATGAATGAATACGTAATCTTGCTTCACATCTCAATTTTTGTAATCATATACTGCCAGACTGCTGTCAGCTGTAGGTAGCTTATGATCCCAATTTTGTTGATATTGATTACTCATCAAGCCAGGGGATGTGAACCCAACCTTTGATTTTCTTAATTGAACCATCAAACTCATCGAACTTAATTGACAATTGAACGATGGGTGTCGAACTGAATCGAACAGTATGAACTTTTACTGGATTAATTTGATTGATTAAAAAAACTGTTCAATGTTGTTTGACGAGCATTTAAGTGCTTGAATGAATGTTTGTGAATGTGGAACCTATCAAACTATGATCTAATCGTTATCGAACATCGGCCAGATCAATCGAACAATCATCATTTTTCCAAAGTTTCTTGGTTTGATAACTGTTAGATTTGGTTTGGTAATCGGACTGTTTGATTGACATTGCACCTGGATCAAGTTTATGAATTTTACAATTGATGTTATAATAAGTAGATTGTTTATGGATTACATTTTGTATCAATCGATTACGTATCACAGGTGGTCACACGGATATACTTTATAGGATTGATGATCTGGAAGGTAAGGATCAATAAGTAATAGTCATATGAAAGAACATGACGGTACAAACGGGATAAATGATCTTTTACCTAGTTAACAGCTGTGTTGTAAAAAACAAATTATATGACGTTATCATTTACAAAGATTCCTGCTGGAGTAATTAATTGTCATTCAATTGCGGTATACTGCAGTTGCAGTAGTTTTCATTTGTGGTTAGCCTACAAAGGCTTATAACGGCTACATATAGTGCTGGTCGAAAAAGATGAACAAACATCAACTGTAAAAAATTGTATGAGAAGAAGCTTTTCTTTATTAAAAGAATCTAATCTACTGAAAAAATATTTTTTCTGTGCATTAAAAAGATATGATCATATGTACAAAAATTGCGTGTTTTCTCCTGGAATCTTGAATTCTATTATCTTGAATATACTGCAATTGCGCTACATGAAAAATGTAAAAGTGACGTTTATACCGCAATTGCAGTAAAAAATTACTACCGCAATTGAGGGATTTCCCTGACTGTTATCGGGATTGATAATTGACTCATTGAATACTCATATGATCTTTCCCATAATAGATTCTATAGAGTGTCTGGCATATCAAATTAATATCAGTTATAAGTCCATCATTTATTTATTTAATTCCAGTGAATGATTTAATATCTGCGAGATCAGTTTATTACTTTCTGTAACTAAACAACCATAGAAATTATGGACATGACACATCAAATAATTATTGTGTTTATTTTGGCCAATTATGATTTAGAAATGATTGTATGACATCATTTTCTAATATATATCATACATTTTTTAGCAATGCTACAGTATAAATAATATTGGAAATTCAATATAATTATAAGTCATGCCAAAAGAAGGATTGTCTAATTCACAGTGGAAGAAGAGACTTGAAGATTTGCTGATCATAAGTTTAGATTTGGCACTGGAACTCATCCAAAAAGCAAGGAGCGAAAGGCTGAATTGGAAAGGGTCAAAGGTTGTCAGCTCATTCTTCAAACCAAAATATTGGTATATTAATACAAAAATGTTTGTATTTGTGGATATCACAACTCAAAGTATGAAATTAACTCAAATTCGATTTTGTCATTCCAAAAAATAAGAAATTAAACAACAACCACAAAAAGAATGAAAAATAAAACTTTGTTGTTTATTTTATTATGAAATCTTAGATTTTGCAATAATTACATAACTGATTTCCTCATTTTAATTTCTGCTGGCTGAATTTTTTGTGGTTATTACTCCTCACTTTTTCTCATATTTTTAAATAACCTATAATTTTGAATAGATTTCTTTTTTACAGAGTCAAACCAATTCACAACAAAAAAATCAACCATCAACGTCTACGTCAACGTCACGTCTTTTGAATGTATCTCACACGTTAGGTGTAAGTGTTTTTTTTTTTTTTACATTCAATTGTTTTGATATATTCATATATTTCTTAATCTTCATATTTTCCTAAACATATTTTGTTCTCTACAGAGTCAAACCAATTCAAAACCAAGCGACACTCATTCATTCTCACATGTACCTCAAACGTTCAGTGTAAGTTTGGTTTATTTTTTGGGACTGAAGAATTGTCTTAATGAAATTTTATGTAGGATTTTAACTTAAATTCTCATTAACTTTCTTTCTACTTTCGCTTGTGTTCCTTATATTTTGAGATATTTTCAATTTTTCTACAGCGTCAAACTGATTCCACATCATCATCATCTACTTTGTCAAGTCATGATCAACTAGCGACAAGTCCAATTAAGCTATCTCAAGTACGTTTTATTTTGAGATAATATAAAAAAATAAATGATGTTTTCAATGGTTTTATTTGAATACAATCTTGTTTATTTGATGATCTTTCTATCAATAAAGCAAACTTTGCAAAATTATTTTTAGTAAGTCTTTTGAGTAAGTGTAGCTGTTTTTTACGATTGCTGTAATCTTGATAGTTGAAATTTTGTTGCATTAGTGACGTGTAAATAAAGTAATAAGGATGGCTAAATTTAGAAACTGGAATATTTTTACTACAACATAAAAGGTTACAAAGGTTCTTTATGTCAAAGAATTTGTTTTTACAGGGTCAAGCCAATCTCCAACAAAGTCAAGCGACACATACGACTCAAACTGGTCTTCAATCCCAAAGTGTAAGTTTAATTATTTTGATTCATGAAATCTTTATGACTGTTTTATAAAAGGTCTTCCCCTTGCATATCTCCTTCTTAGGATTTAGTTAATTTGGATGTTATAGGAAAAAAAAACCATTTAAAGAAATATTATTGCAGAAAGTAAATTTTGAGGAGCTTGTGCTTTTTTAAGAAAGTAGCAATTTGATATCATGAGTAGAATTTGCCCAGCAAGCACAAAATTTAACTACTTGCAAAGATTTTTCCCGTCAATATAAATTATTTGAATGATGCAAGCTAATAAGATGAGGATTATGTGAAATATCAAATACTAGTTTTTTGTTATATCAGATTTGTCCTTTAATGACATTTTAAACCCTTAGAAGGCGAAAGGCGTATATATACGTCTTGAAAAGGTCCATTTTACCAATCACAGTCTTTTGGTCATAACTCCGACCACTTGAAATTCAGAGAGAAAAAATCCGCTATTTTTATAGCTGAGAGAAAGAGCTTTCCAACGATACCAAAGTTGATACCTGAATCATATTTGTTATGGTCAAAAAATGTCCTTTGAAAGAATAAATTTCCAGAAAAAAATGATGAACTTTTTAGCCTTTTTCAAAAAAGTTAGCGGCTTGGAAAGGTTAAAATCTGGAAAATCTGGAAATTTTTATTTTTGGACATAAGACTGGTGTGAGTGTGTTTAATTGTAGCAGAAGTATTACTGATAGCTTCAAAAAATATTTATTTGCTTTGTTTGTTTCTAATTTGGTGTATTCATCAAGTAACCATGATACTTGATTGTTACTCAGTCGCACATGAGTTTGTGTTTGATTGTGTTTTGAGGATTTTTGTTGTCAAGAGTAACTGTTGTTTTGTGTTGTCATGTTAATGTTGGATACATAGTTCTTTCAATGATCTCTCATATAATTTTGCATTATATACATGCAGACTGATGAAGATTTCGCTTTGAGAATGCCTGAAAGCTGGAGAAATTATCTGAACCTGGCTGACCAGCAGTGGATCGTCGTATTGTTTTTGATGAAAGGCAGGGGAGAGATCCGTTTTATCGAATCCTGTTAGATTGTGGTATAACCCAACCCGCCGCCAGGAGTCCAAAAGTAATAACAGCACCGTTCCGTTGAAACCAGAAGCTGTTCAATACTTTCGTCGTCGTTTGTGTCTTTGGGTACCCAGACGTGCTTACAATTGGGATTTTTTGTGCCCTAGTTGTAGGAAAAGCTTAACTTCTAAAGGATTGTATCCAAAAATTAGAAGGTTCTTGATATTTCTGGTTGGTACTACCTGGCTACAGAGTACATGGAGTGTCGTAGTTGTAATGTTCATGCAAATTCTTGGGACAGAAGAATTCTCGATCAGCTCCCTATTGGTATTCGAGTGAAATTTCCAGCCCTCCTCACACTGAAGTATTCAGTTGATCAGGCAGTGGTCACATTTTTGAAATCCCGCACTCTTGGCAACACACCAACAGCATTCGCCAATTCACTGAAAGAGGTGCATATCGAAGCATGGATGAAGACGAACATCAGTTATATGCACGATTGCAAACACTGCTAACCCATTATCCGTCATTATCCGGACATTTGCGTTGTTTAGTAGTCGTTGTTCATCGACGGTAGACGTCGAAAGCCCGTTGTTACCCGTCGATGATCAACGGATACAAAGTTCACTTTTTGCAATCAACACTAAATCGATGGGTTAGTGTTGGTGAACAACGGCCTTTCTCAAAGCTTTTCTTAGTCTGTCGTTCACCCGTTGTTCGAGTGTCGGTGAACAACGCTAGTCTCGAAGCTTTTTCCCTCTGTCGTTCACCTGTTGATTGAGCGTCGGTGAACAACGGTTATTCTCAAAGCTTTTCTAAGTCTGTCGTTCACCCGTTGTTCGAGCGTCGGTGAACAACAGTCTTTTTTAAAATGATTTTTAGCGTTGTTCACTCGTTGTTTGTGGTGTCGATGAACAACGGGCAATTTAAAGTTTTTTCCCCATTGTTGTTCATCCGTTGTTTGAATGTTGGTGAGCAACGGGACTTTCTATGTTAATTTTTTCACATTATTCAATCGTTGTTTGACTGTTGGTGAGGAAAGGGTTTTTCCAAAACTCCTTCGTTCGTCAAAAATATTCGAAAATAATCAAAATATTCGAAAATAATCGAGTTTTTTTTTTTTTTCTCTACATTTCATGAAGTGGTTGAAACTTAATCTTCATAAAACTCAAAATTATCATATGGAAAGCCTTTGGAGTGCAAGACTTCCAGGACTTGGGATGATCATCTACAAGAATTTAAATAATTCAATAGTAGAACGAAAAAGTAGTAGAAAGAATTTCGTAAAATTTGTACCCTAGACTAAACCTTTTCTACTCATTATTCGCTTCTTTTGAGTACTAAATGAATTTCTAAAAATTATTTGTATCTTTACAAGAATTTTGACCATGCGTTAATCCCCTTGAGTTTCGCTGACTTCAGCATGGGTATTGTGTATAAAATTCCCGTTCGAGAGTCACCATCTACGCAACTTTATACCGGGCACTAGTGCCAATGCTGTCAACTTTCAAGCATATCTCCTCGATGGACTTGCTCGGTGGAACACCTTGAGAAGAAATGCTATCGATGGAACTAAGGATGAGATGCGTTGCTTTGACTCTAAGTTGGTTGAAAAGTTCAATCTGCTCCACCTTGAAGTGCATGGTGAAAGATTCAACGAAGAGAGACCCCCACCCAAACTATCTGATGAGATCTTTGGTATGGAGTATCTGTTTCGCCAAAACGTAGTTGATGCACTCGATAAAGCCCAAGCTGAAGGAACCTTGTCAGCAGTTCGTGTCCAACGGTTCGACGAGGATTATATCGACAACAACATCGACGATGGAGTCAACTTGGATTCAGGAGTGGAAAGTGACGATTCTTCTGACACAGAGATCCCGGAAGAACTTCCACCGTCTCCGGAGGATGAAGAAAACGACAAACAAGATCTAACAGAAGCAGGAGATAATGATGCAACTGATTCCAAAGGAATACCGGGTTGGCGTAAGGTTGATCGTTTGGCGAAAGCCCTTATAAAAGTCAAAGGGATCAGTGTATCAAATGCAGAGAAAATTGAGATCGTGAATTTGTTCAATGAACTGGAGGATTACGACAAACGCCCCATCACGTACAAAACAATCGTCAAAAAACCTGCTCGTGGTCGGTTTGCAAGGAAAAAAGAAGGAAGTCACGTTGGAGTTGTGGAGATGAAACGTGCTTTTCTTACCGGTGCGAGTCCCGCTTTTTACCCATCAAAGAGCAGACTGGTTGAGGCGATATGCATCTATCTTTGCAACGAGATCACCACGAATAGCAACAAATCAGTCAACGGGCAATGCGAATTTGAATCACGATGGCAGCGGATCGTGAGAGAGTACAACAACATCCGGTCGAGAATCTACCACAGCACCGTGTATCAAGAAACATCAATGACGCTTTTTTGCATAAACCAGCACACGCTACGAATCTGGGAGAAAGACAAGGCAAGAGCCGAATCGATCGTCAATTTAATGCAGGGTAGAGACCCGCCAGGCGAAGTGACTGTTTCTTCAAATCTACCGGAAACAGCAGGCCACCAGATTGTCGAAAGCTCACTACCCCCGGCAACGTTTCCCGAACCACAAAATCGATCCGGATTGCTCAAATTTCGAAAACGGAAGAGACCTGCTGAATCTGCAACCCAATCAAAGCCACCAACTCAACGACCTCAACAACAACAACAACAACAACGAGAGTCCATCCCATCATACTTCGCTCCGCCAAGCATCCCACAAGTTCGATTTTCTGCACAACCACGGCCTCGATTTGTTCCTTTTCCCACGCCAGTTTATCCAAACATCTATCAAGCACCAAATCCTTTCCAACAATCACAGTCAAACCCTTACCAACAAACGTCACCTCTTTACCATTCACAACCAAGCCTACATCCATTGTTTCACCGTATGGCATCACCCTTCAATTCAGCTTCGACAACTCTGCGACCCAACATACCACCGACCCTTGCACCGGAACCAGCCAAAACCCGTAAGCCTCATACATGCCAGATGTGCAAGCAACAGGTGAAAGGCACTCACGGCTGGTACAAAGGAAAAAGATGGTGTCCAAACACAATGTCCCAACCGTACAGTGAATGGCTAGCTGAGCAAAAAGAGAAGGAAAATGCTGCAAAACAACAGTGACTTGGACCCATTTTTATCGAACTACAATCTTTTAGCGACATTATGAACGTTTGGAGTAATTGAAACGTATATGTCGTGGTTGGCTTGCTTGTCGGATTATATCTGACGTTCTTTCGTTCTTTTTATTGATTATTGATTTTTTCAAAAGAGACACCTTTTCCATGTCAAATGTTTGCAAGATTGGAGAGACTTTTTAATTCTCTAAGTCGGGCTTCTTGCAAAAAAATTGAATTGAAGAATCAAGAAGTTTTACATTGACATTGGTGTTTTTTGGTGAGTTGGTTGACTTCTTCTCTGTCAAATTGTCAAGGTTATAAGGTTTTAACCATGAAAGGTTGTTTCCATTGCCTTTTATTTTTATTTCTCCCACATACATCACACAGTGGTATATATTTTTTATTATTTTGTATATGCTCTACATCATGCCCTATATAGAACCTATTTTTTATATTTTTAACTATATGTTTATATTTTTAACTGTATATTTTTGTATAGTATGTAGTATCATGGTACTTTTAGTGGACGGCTTAAAATCTAGGACCAAATTCAAGACTGATGATTATTTTTGCTTTCCTGATTTGGATTTTTAGCATCCCTCACAAAGGTTTTTAAACTTTTTTATTCTCAAAGGTTTTTAAACTTTTTTATTTTTACATAGGTATATTTAAATATATATTTATATGTTTGTATGTTACACCCCCTTCTCACAGACTCGCGGACCCCTTGCCACTGGAAAAATTTGCCAAAACATCGTTCCCAGTGGAAAATTATACTATATTTTCTGTCTCCGCTGAAAATAATCAGATAAGCAATTCCTCACTGCAAAATATTGTACTATTTTTTTCATCCCCACTGATTCTTTTGTCTCGAAAACAATGGAATTCAAATTCCCAGTCAAAATAAATATGAGAATACCAATCCCCGTTGAGTTTCAGTCCGTTATTTGCACACCAACTGAGGCAGAAAAACCCTACCGGGTCTGTGAGAGGGGGTTGCTATGTTCATCATTTGTATGATGTTCTTAGTGACGACTAGCAAATTAAGCGATGAATATAACTTAACGATCTTAAATGTATGTATGGAGTCGAAAAGTGGTTTTCCTTTCTTTATCAAAGTGAAAGCTGAAATTTTTCATTTTGTAATAAAAGTTGACGAGTTTTGATTAGATTTTCATTAGCTAGTCACTGTTTTGTTTTGTTACATTATATTTGCTGGTAGAAATAGTATTTTTTTGAGTAAAAATGTACTTAAAGATAGTTGGTTCAAACCCAACCCATCATAACAGGTGGAAGCTAGTTGGTGCATCAAAAGTTACTCTATACTCAAATAGATAATTTTTTTTCATTTTTGTAACTATGAAGATTATAAATAAATATAAAATCTTCAAATATATAGATTTATGAGAAAATTACCAAAAATAACATAACACGAAATTATTAACTGAAATAACTGAATATACAATCGAGTTCATATACTTTTCTTTGCATTAAAATGAATCCCTTCGAATTGTATTTCTTTTCAATATATTCATAGAATGAATAATGAACATCATACATTTCGAATGTCCGTACAGGGCGTAGTGTTTGTAGCTTAGAGGTAAAGTGTTCCTCTCGTAAACAGAATATCGCGATTTCGATTCTCGTCTGCGCCTAACGTTTTCCGACTTCAAATTTTTATCTGTTTCATGTACTGTCAATGTTTGCCTAACTTGCGTAACTTCACTTTGATGCCTCCAAATTAGGAATTTATTGTCTCAAGCCTCAGTAATAGTAAGCCTAAAGTAAAAATAGATAAACGGATTCATCAAATTGATAGCGCGAACTTCGTTGTACCAACTCCGCTTAACTTCTGGAAAATAAGAAAGATGTAGATAGAGCCATATTTTAAAAATTTCGCGCGGGTCCTAAGGCCCGCTTTACACTCTTTTTTTCCTTCTTGCCTCCCCCCCTTTCCCCTTTTCTCTTTTTTTCTTCCCCCTCGGAGCGAGGCGCTCTTGCCCCTTTTTCAGTGGTAGAGCATCTGGCTACGGTTCGCAAGGTTGTGGGTTCAACCCCCAGCCGGGTCATACCAAAGATTCCCAAAATGGTACTTGATGCCTCTCTGCTTGATGCTCAGCAACTAAGAGAAGGATCAATGGTAAGTGGAGAAATCCAGGGAGAAAGAGTGGCGCCCTCCCGTACCTTCGGGTAGATAGCTATCGAAAGAGGAGCCTTTGGGTTGCCTCCGACTGCGGTCGCAGACTTACTTACTTATTGTTGTCAATCTGGTGAATTCATGGCGTGTTTAAGAGTTTGTCGAAGTGGTTTTTGAATGCTTGATTTATATCTTGTTTTGATGTTTTGCCATTGATCGGATATAGCTTTTGTGATTGTCCCTTTGCTAGACGTATGTTTTTCCAATAGGATTTTGGGTTTGATTGTTTAATTTTATCCAGTTTCACATAGTGTTCTGCAGTTGCTTGGTTTTTGCAGGTTTTAATTAGGATACGAAAGTCTCTACGGGCTAATTTGTAACGGTTGAATTCTGTATTTTTTGTATCTTTGGTAAAACCTTTTTCTTTCCATGCGTTGAACATTGTTTTCAGAGTTTTTTCTTCTTGCAAAGTTCATTGTTCCACCAAGGTTTTGGGTTTATTTTATGGAAAGAATTGTACTTACGTACTATCGGGTGCCTAATAAACGTACAGACCAGAATAAACGTACAGGCGGAAATGAAATTGGAAATAATAAACGTACATGCTAAAATAAACCTACAGGGAAAAATTTTGTTTTGATTTGAACGTCTGAATTCAAATCAAACGCTCGAATTTATAGTAAAACGTTTGAATTTACTTGAGAAATTCTTTTGATTGCTATAAATTGGAAGTTTACAGCTGGTGAAAAGGTTGATTATCAAATTTGTGATATTCATCGCTCTGACAGGTATTTTAGGGGGTACTCCTTAAATTAGGTACTCCATTGGAGTACTCCATTGGAGTACTCCATGGAGCTAATCCATGTTTTACAACGACCCCTTTTTCGTAGGAGAAAAATATTTCGCTTGCTCATTCATATTACTTTTATTTATAAGAATTAGTTGAGATGATAAAGACCTACAAACCAATCTCAAGAAGTAGTATGACACTTTACTCGATATGATACAGATATAAATACAAAATGATACAATTAAATGACCTATATTTAATTCAAAAAACGTTTAAAAATAACGTTTTAACCATTTGGATCTTTATAAAGGAGACAGGGGCGTATAAGAATAACTTTAGATATTTTGCACATGTGTTCTTATAATTAAATCAAAGTCATAATAGAGCAGTAAAAGGAAGAAAAACTAGATAAAGATAATAACCTTTTGCTTTGTACTTACATGAGGCGAAGAAAATATTTATTTAATATTTAAATATTCTTTTAGATAACACATTCCACGAAACCAATTTTCTTAGAATATAATTTTCAACACACGAAGCCCGGGGGGCAGCTGGGCAAAAGGACCGACGGGTATGTGCGGGTCCTAAGGGTACCTTTTCCAATATGTTTAAAATGCACTGTAAGGGTCGGAATAGACTAGTAAACTAGTCGTTGAAAACAGACCCATTATACAAAAAATCAAGCTCCAAATAGAAGTTGCGTCTCTTTTCTGAATTTCAAGTAGCTTCTAGTCGGTTATTTTCCTTTTCTCTCACGCACGCTGAATATTTAATTAGTGTTTACATTATTTGATTGACAGTTTTATTATAAGGTTATAAGTAATAACCGACTAGTTTACTAGTCTAGGGTCGGAAAAACTAGAGATGCACTGTAAGGGTAGAAATTTCAGAAAATTCTTGAAAAATCTAGATATTTGACCAAAAATGCTAGAATTTTGACCATTTTTTGCACGAAAGGGATCGAAAATTTGGGGGAAAATGCACTCTAAGGGTATGATTTTCACTGATTTTTGCTGCACTGTAAGGGTGCAATTTTAAAAGCCAATTTTTGGCCCGCACATACCGTCAGTCCGCAAACCCAGTGCCCCCCCCCCCCCGGGACACGAAGGAGAGCCAGGGCCTGGAAGTTCTGGTCTGTAAAGTATCCAAACGGATTAGATAGTCAGTATTAAGTATTAGGTAGTAAGTATTAAGTGGTAGGTATTAGGCGTTTTAGACCTGTCCATTTCAATTCCGTGAAAAGTTTGAATTTCTTCTTTTTTTCTTCAGATGTTTGGAATATTTTGCGCGAAAAGAAATTCGCGAAATTCGAAGAAATTTTCCGCCAAAAACCGAACATCGTCAACTCGTTGCGTGATGGTCTTGATCGGACACTTCTCATGTTGGCTGTTTGGAAAGATCGTTTCGACGTTTTCGTTCACTTGATGAATTATCCTCAAGATTTTTCACTCGTGTACAATGATGGTTCGAACATTCTTCATTGGGTTGGTGTGGTTGGAGAAGTTCGTTATTTGGAACAATTTGATCAACAAACAATCGAAACGTTGATCGATGGAAGAGACGAAGATAACGACACACCATTGCATCGTGCAGCACAGCTCAACAATCATGACGTCATCAGATGGTTGTTGGCCAAAGGAGCGGATCATGAACTGAAAAACAAAGCTGGTCAACGCCCTGATGAAGATGATGAATGTGATGGTGTTACCAAAGAAATCTTTCGATCGTTTCGTTCGGTTTGGTAAGAAAAATATCAACTTTTTCATGAATTTTTAGGGTTGAATTTTTTATAAGAAAATTTTTTTTTTATTGCGAGAAGTGTTGAAACCTTTTTGTTAATTTTTCAAATAGAAGTGAAAAGTTATTTAGAAATTCTCAATTTTTCAGTCGGATAAATTTTTCCTTTTCGGAGTTCGAATGAATGAAAAGGATGAATTGAGATTTTTCATCGCATTGGAGCAGACATGTTTTGGAGACAGTTGAAATTTGCAAATAGATGTTTGTTTGTGAAATGTTTTCTCAGGTTGTTATGAATTTATTTTTTGGTGAAGAAAGAAATTGTCGTTTTTTTTATTTTTGTCGTATGTCTCTTATGATATTGTTCAAGTGTTTCAAATGTTTTTCATTCGATATTTATTTTTCAGATTGATTGATTGTTTCCATTGTTTGTTTCATCGTTTCCAATGACGTCATTGATTCCAAATTATTTCCACGTAAGTCTCTTTGAATATTTACTTGGATTCCAGCTGATGTGAAATTACCCATCTAGATTTTTCTGCATACCGGAATTTTTTGAGCAAATGAATCAATTCAAAAAAGTTAGAAAATATGGCTTGGTTAGCCTGTACCAAACGCTTCTTGGTGAACTGAAAAGACCAAGGGAAATTCAGTATGATGTACAGTTCGGACTTTTATGTGACTGAGATGAATCCACGCTCGGTTGTAAAGAAATGAACGATTTTTGGAATTTAAGCTTCTTCAATTAGTCGAATAAATGCAATTGCTTCTTCTGTAGTAAAAATAGCGTTTAACCCTTTAACTGCCCATGTCGGCATATGCCGACATGAGCATTTTCGATTTCTTTGCCCATGTCGGGATTTGCCGACATGAGCATTTTCGATTTCTTTGCCCATGTCGGGATTTGCCGACATCGGCACTTTCCATTCCTTTGCCCAAAAATTTAACACTTCTACAAAGATTTTGTATAAGATGGTTTGAAATGAAAAAAGATCTTAGTTAAAAGCTTTTCTATGTTGAAAAATAACTATTCAACAATGTTCAACTCAAAATTATAGTCCTTGGCTGATACTTCATATATTATTCAGAAAATGAAGTCAAAATCGCTACCTTTTGACCATGTCGGCAAATGCCGACATCGGGCAAATAGGTCGAACCTTCTTTTTTTCCCGTGGCAAATAGGTCGAACCTTTTTTTTTTCCCGCGGCAAATAGATCGGACCTTAAAGAAAACGACGGGCAGTTAAAGGGTAAAGCCTAAAATACCTCAATTTGACCTTGAAGTAAGAAAAGGGGGTTATACCTCAAAGAAGTTTACTAGTTCTTATAACAAAATTGTACTGCTCCGTGTTTTTTAACTTTTCCACCACATCAGATTTTCAGCATTCTCATTAGCCGCTCTAAAGAAAACATTTCTTCGAGTCAGCAAGTTTCGTTGTGCAAATTAACCTTCAAAATTTTCAAATTTTTATTTCTAGATTCCCAGCATGACAGCACGCATGACAAGTTACACCTGTCGTTTTTGACGCCGTTTCTACGATTACGTTATTTATTCATTCCGTCTCTACAGTTCTGCAACGCAAACGCGTTATTACTCCCTTCATTTTGGCTTGTTTTTAGATGTATTTTTACCACTTCACTAACTTGACTAGTATTACGTCAACCGTCACTAGTTTTGGTGGCGTGTCCATTCTAACGCCCTTACGTTTACGCCTTTGGATTACCTTGGTTGAATATGAAAAAGAGTACAGTGCTAAAACTCATGTCGCTATTAATTTCGATTGGATCATTTTCCTTGTAAATATCCGACTCTTTTCGCTTACTCGGTGAAATTTTGTTCAGTCAGTCAGGGAAGAAATTTAGATACTATTTTTAGTGGAAAACCCTGTCAAAAATGGCCTCGGTGAAAAGATGAAGCATTTTTTTAACCTTTGCTCCCAGGATTCTTTTGAACGGTTTAAGTTTGACACCTCCAAGGGGTGAAACAATCAAGGTTAAATTACTTAAGTGGCTGTCAAAGTTCTTACGGTCTTTTTCGGAAGAGACTCATATGGGCACTAAATATTGGATGGTTCAAAATTGCTCTTCATTTCAAGCTGATGAACGTTTTTTAGTATATATACGACAAATATTCGAATATTCAAATGGTATTTAGATAAGAATATTTCATTCTATAGAATTAATTGTAAAACTTTGTAATCAATTGTTGTTTTTTAATTGTAAATAGTATTTGCTCTCATTGATTTAATTTTTAAAAATTTACAAATCGACCTTAGGCGACTTGAGATGAAAGAAAGAAAGCCTGAAAATATTGCTTCAATTATTTTTCTAATTTTCTGTTTTAAATATTTTCAAGGGCGTTTTGAAACGTGAACACCCATTTTCTTTCTCTTTTTCTTTTTTAAATATCTTATTTTTTCAAATTTTCGAAGCTATTCAAAGTCTTTCAAAGTGACCCTTGAATGTCCGCCCACGATTGTTGAAGCTGAACCTCTCCTCGCATAAGTATAGTCTCACAAGATACTCGATGAGTGTGGTATATTCGGTTCGCTTTTAAAATAACTTTGCCATTTTTACCCTTTCTTGAAAAATCTTGGCAAAAAGAAGCAAAAGAATTGCTACAGATATTTTCTTGTTCATGATATTCATGACGTAGTGTTTTATACGGAAAGATCCCAGTTTTTGCCAGTAGTGGTAAATTTTGGTCTAGTTTAACATTTCCACTACTGGCTAAAACCGGGGTATTTACATAGAAAACATTACGTCATGAATATTCCCGGGGGGCGCTCATATAATCTGGACTACGTCATGTACCGCGCTTAAGGGTTGGGTTTTTCAGCATCCCAAAATGCATTGTAAGGGTGTGTTTCTGTGAGATTGATGCACTGCAAGGGTTGAATTCTAGAACAAATTCAAGATAATTGATAAAAAGAAAGGATTTTTGAAAACATTTCTATTGTCTCATAATTACAACTGACAAGAATATTTTTCTCAGTTTTTCAGAAAATTTCCCAAGCTTCTTTTTTCACGCAGATTTACAGCTGAGAAATATAATACACTATAAGGGTTGGGTAAATTAAGAGAAAACCCACCTTTTCAGCCATATTGAACTGCACTGTACGGTTTTGAAAAGCAGATTTTGCGCGGCACATACCGTCGTTTCGAAATCGCGTGCCCCCCCCCCCGGCATGAATATCATGAATTAAAATCATCTTATGTAACTTTTTCCTTGGAATATATAAGAAATTTTAATGACCAATTTTCCTAAAAAATACAAGAAGTGTGTCTTATCTAATTCCCTTGGAAAATAAAACAATATGTTAACGGTAATTTTTCTTGTAAAATACTAAAGTAAGCTTTTCCGTACATAACAATCAGTTGAGATGATTTAAAAGATTTACGGTTGGAAAATACAAGAAGGGCAAGAAATTATTTACATATTTGCATATTGAGCAAAGCGAGCTTTACTATTGTGGTAAGAGTCGTCTTCCCGTCGATGCCGGGACGGCTAGTTTAAAATAAGTGGCTTCATTTCCCGTCCAGGAGTTGTGTATCTAGCCGCTTTGGGGTTTTGAAATCGATGATACAACTTTTTGAATGAAAGAAAATAAGGCGTTTCATAGCATTCATTCACTCGTCCTTTTTATGGCTTTTTTTTATTGAGCCTTTCTTGGTGTATTATTGGTGTGGGAGGCAGCATGACTGAGTTTAAAAACTGAATTGGCGTAAAATAACACTTTGAAGTTCATTTTTTGGGTGCCCATCACACCTTTTCCATAATTTTTTCAGTATATTATCCGGGATATTATCAAATTCAATTTCGGTGCCCTTTCAAAATACTTATTCGGCGCACTGGGGCCAGACCGCTACTGTTCTTTAATTCCCAAGCCAATTGATTGGTTACAGAAATCAATATTTTTCAACTTCTTTCTCGAAGGGAAATCTGCACAGATTTGCGCATTTTCCCCTTTTAAATTAAATAGAAAATAGCATGTAATAGATGCACGAATCCTATGTAATGTAGGGTAATAAAGCTAAGTGTTTTTGTATACAACGACGCCTAAAACCGAGGGATAAAATTACTCGAAAAAAATCACGTCCACCTTTTTAAAAAATCACATGAAAATAAATCACAAAAAATCACGAAAAAATTACAAAAATTAAAAAAAAATCACAAAAAATCAAAAAAATCACAAGGAAAATCATAAAATCAAAAATCTCGTACATCTTTTTTCGAGAAACTTACCCTCGCCTAAAAGAGCCGATTGACAGAGTTTTCACATTATGACGATCCAACTTTTTGAAAAAATTAGTTGTTAGTTGAGTAATGAATATGTATCAGTATCCCTGACTAGTCACTTAACATATACATCACACAAAGAAACTTATGTATTTCAATCAACCAGAAATATAATGACTCAGAGTAAATTGAATATTCTGCATTTCGTGCAGGAACCAGGAATTAACAGGTAATAATGTATTTAGGAGTTTGTCCAACGGCATGAAAATGGATGGTAGGATCAAAATTTAAGAAAAATGCCAGTTATCTCTCATTTGGAGCACCAATATTGTGTATCTATTCGTACTTTTGCTGGCGAAATACTAAAAGTCTAATGTGAGTGAGCCGTGAGGGGGCCATTATGGATTTTTGACGTCAATGACGTCACAAATTTGGGAAAAACTTCAAAATGCGATATCTCGAGTTTCAAAAGGAGTTGGGAGATCGATGACCCCTCATTGGATCGAGAATTTTATGGAGAATAAGATGGAAGGGTTTATATGGCTTGAGTGTGACTTTGAAATTTGGCTTAAATTTTAGGCGCTTTCACTTGATGACGTCATCAAAACAGGAAAAATGCGATATCTTGAGATTGGATAGGAGTTAGAAAATGGCTGACCCCTCATTTGATCGGAAATTTTACGTGGAATTAGTTGGGAGGGGTTAGGGTGGGTAATTAGAGACTTTCAAAAATATTTATGTTCGAATTGAGGCTTTTTGGGTCCGATGACGTCATCAAAAACAGAAAAATAAAATATCTTGAGTTTGAGAAGGATTTAAGCAATGGTTGACCCCTCATTGGATCGGAAATCATCAAGAGAATCTTTTGAGTCAATGAAGAAATACTTTCAGTGAAGTGAAAAGTTTATTACCCTTTCGATGACGTCACTTATGGCGCAAATGACGTCACAAAACATGTAGTAAGTAAGTAAGTAAGTAAGTAAGTAATTTATTTGTCCTAAAAAGCGAGACGAGCGACCACACTCATAGACATAAAGCTAAACTAAGGAGGTGGCCGCACGATATAATTACAAGAAAAGCTAAGAAAAATAAAGTTGCTAAGGTCTTACTAGTAACAAAGTGAAATAAAAATTTTTTATAAAATAATTTTCGAAAAATTGGAAAAAAATAAAATAAAAAAAAATAAAATAAAAATAAAAAAAAAAAAAAAAAAAAAAAAATAAATAAAAACTAAAATAAAAAAAAATAAAATAAAATAAAAACTAAAATAAAAAAAGAAGAACCTATTGAAATTTAAAATCAAACTCGAAAAAGAGAGGGGGAAAAAAAAATAAATAAAATAAAAATTAAAAAAAAATAAAAAAAAATAAAAAAACAAAAACAAAAACAAATCAAGTGTACGAGGAAAGGAAATATAATTTACTTAAATCTTTAAGACGATCCAATGCTAGTGTAGACGAATCATCGAAAGTAACGAAATCTTGAATTTCATTCCAAACCAAGATGGATTGGTATAAAATTGAATAGTTACCATAAGTCACTGTTTTTACTTCAGGTATTTTTAAAAGTCCAGACTTACAACGGATTACTTCATGACGGTCTGTATCATTTAAACGTTTGTACTCAAGAGTTTGTATGAGAGGAAGAGGTAATTTTCGATTCAAAAGTTTAAAAATAAAGAGAATGTTAAGGTATTTAACAAAATCAAAAAATGAAAGAAGTTTAAACTGCAAAAAGAGAGGAAAAGAATGAGCACGGAAGTCAGAAAAAGACATGATTCTAAGAGCTTGTTTTTGAAGAATAAGAATTCGGCGGGCGTGGATGGTCTGGCGTTGCCCCCAGATTTGCGCTGCATAAGATATGTGACATTGAAAAAGAGAAAAATACAATGAAGTTAATGTTTTCTTGTCGACATAATGCCGAAGTTTACTCAGAGCTCCATTAGCTCTCTTTAGTTTATTACAGACAAAATCGATGTGGTGTTTCCAGTTCAGATGTTCATCAATATACACCCAAGGTATTTTACAACTTTGCTTGGTCTGAGCCGATGCCCGTTGATTTTAATTTTCAAGTCGTAATCGATCTTCTTACGTATTGGACGAAATAATAAGAGCTCGGTTTTACTAGCATTTATAGAGATTTTATTAGCTTTGAGCCAATTCATAAGAAGCTTCAGATCAATATTAGCTTGTTTGGCGATCGGTTTCAAAGATTCATTCGCAAAAAAGAGCATAGTATCATCAGCAAACAAACTGACAAGAGAATAGCGAAGAGCAATATGAAGATCATTAACATAAAGGAGAAAGAGTAGAGGGCCTAAAACAGAACCTTGGGGGACACCATGTTGCATGTGTTTAGAAGAAGAGTTTTTACCAGATACTGAAACAAACTGTGATCTTTCAAAAAGAAATGATCGAAACCATTCAAGAGCTTTCCCACGAACCCCATAAAAATCTAGCTTTGACAGTAAAATAGAGTGATCAACGGTATCAAATGCCTTTTGTAAATCGATAAAAATTGAGCATCCATACTTACCTTTATCTAGAACACTTGAAATTTGGTTGATGGAGTAAAGGAGGGCTGTTTCAGTTGAATGATTTGATCGGAATCCGAATTGTAATGGGTAGATTGTATTTGATTGGTCGAGAAAGTTCATCAGTCGTTTATGCATAAGTTTTTGGAAGATTTTGTCAATATTAGAAAGAAGAGAAATCGGCCTGTAGTTCTCAGCATCGAATGGAGAACCTTTGTTTTTGAAAACAGGAATAACTTTCGCTTCCTTCAGCTGACTTGGAAAGACACCAGTAAAGAAAGAGAGATTTACAATACGAGTAAAGATCGAAGAAAGGGTGTCCAAATTGGAAGAAATGATTCGATAAGGGATGCTATTCGGACCTGTAGCCTTGTTTTCACTGAGAGAAATAAGAGCTTTTGAGAGTTCAAGATTAGAAGCAGGAGCAATGAGAAAGTAGTCGGTATTTCGATTGTCATTCTTCAGCCATTCTGAAAAATGATGACGTGTGAAGGGAATTTTTGATCGTATTTTACCTGCAATGGTTGAAAAGAAATCGTTAAAAGCTTCAGAAACTTCTTCAGGATTCGAAGATAGGGAATCATTGATGTTAAGAGAAATAGAGCTTGAAGAAGAAGGAGAAGCTATAATCTCTCTGACGCCTTGCCATAATTGTCGAAGATTGCCTGAGTTTTGAAAAAAGTAACGAGAATAATGGAGTTTTTTACTCGCACGGATAAGAAACAATGCGATTTCGATAAAATTTAAATCTGTCACGAAGAAAATTCTTAAGATCGGATGAAGAATCAGGGACTTTCAAATAGTCGGTTTTAAGGCTATCTCTGATGTTCATAGAGACGAGAATACCTTTGGTGATCCAAGGTTTGAGTAGAAGGTTAGCTTGACGTCTGGTCAACTGTTTCAAAGGAACATGCTTATCATACAAAGAAGTAAAACGAGTCAAAAAAGAATCAAAAGATGAGTCAACATTTCCCTTTTCAATTTCAAGAAGACCATTCCAATTGACGCTATCAAATTCTTCTTTGAAACTAGCCTCGTCAAATCTAGACCAATCTCGACGTAAAGGAAGTTCAGGTTTGCACTTAGAGTCACAGTCAGTATTCAAAATTAGAAATTGTGGAAGATGGTCAGATATAGCAACTGTAAGATTTCCAGAGAAAGAAGAGCAGGGAAAGGGAGACGTAAAGATGTTATCAATAAGAGTACTAGAGGTATCAGTGGTATGTGATTTTTTTTAGCTTCGATCAGTGATAAGTGGTAATACTTCGTACTTTGAGCTTAGAATTCAATCTCATTACCCTCCTTCACTATCCGAAGGTCTTTTGATGTGTTAAACAACACTCTACTCGTCGGGTGCGACGCCGGGTGACGGATAGGTGTGTATCTATTCGTACTTTTGCTGGCGAAAAGTTTGAAAATAAATGCTAGTATTCCAAGCGGGTACATTTATGAAATCTGGTGTGAGAAAGACATCATGAGACGAGTAAAATCAAACAGAATGCTTATAATGAAACGAAATTTTGAATTGGGAATATATTTCTTATATGTCTCCGAGAAGAGCTGAGATTGACATATATTAGACGTGAGTCCACTGTGGTATGAAAATCTTTTGGTGGAACGTGGTGGCACGGTGGTGTTTTGAAGGTTGAAGAATAGAGGGGCCCTATAGAAAGCTCTGGTGTCAATATTAAATTTCTTATACATAGCATGTTTTTGCATCTTTCTTGCAATATAAAACGTCCTAACGACATATCATTTGCAATTAACTAGCTGAGTTTGAATCTCGTAGGAAAACTTAAAGTCTCTTTTGGGAATTGGATAAGTGCTCCATAATGAGGAGCTGCAATAAAAATACTACGAAAAATCATTTAATGGTGGAAGGAGGGTGAACAATAATGTCATTACTGCGAGCAAGGCTTGAACAAGAGAAATTGGCAAAAATCAGCGAGTTGTTTTCCAGTGTCTATAATAATCCCTTGGTAACAATAACGAGGCAATATTGCCACGCAGGAGCCAGGAAATAACGTATTCAGTTTTTCCAACAGAAATAATAACGTAATGTGGTAACAGTAGAACTAACGACGCAAATATTGTGTGTGTTGTCAATATAAGTGAATGCTCGTCCATAAAATAAGCTTTAAATGGAAAATAAGAAGCATGAAATTAGATGATATATGATGAGTGTACTGAAATTTCCTACTACTTTAGGCGTACAAACTTTCGCGAGCATTTTTAGCCCTTTTCGCAGTATTAAATGTCTTTGAAAATTCTTGAGAGGGCAATTCGCGAAAGTTCATGCTCACGAGAAAAATAAGACATAAAACGATTTGTCTTCAGAACTACAAAACACAATTTTCCTTTCAAAATACAGAGAATAACGATTGTCATTCAAAAATAAAAGAACAGCTTTTTTTTTGAAAACTGTCTTTAAAGACAATTTTCCTTACAAAGAACGACTTTCCTCCTGTTTGCAAATCACAGAAAATAGAAAATAGTTTTTTTTATAAAAAAAGTGCAATTTTGCCTGGGAATACAGAGAAAACCAGAGAACGAGTTATGTACCTCCCAAAATAATAAGATGTATTTCTCATCCCCGAATACAGAGTTCGTTTTCCTCCCAATTTACAGCAAACGATTTTCCTTCAAAAATACAAGAAACAATTTACATTCTAAAGTAAAAAAAAAAACACCTTCCTTCTGAATACAGAATATATTTTCCTTCAAAAATACAATAAACAGTTTACCTTCTAAAGTAAAAAAAACACCTTCCTTCTGATGTACAGGAAATATTTTCCTTCAAAAATACAAGAAACAATTTACATTCTAAAGTAAAAAGAAACACCTTCCTTCTGATATACAGGAAATATTTTCCTTCAAAAATACAAGAAACAATTTACATTCTAAAGTAAAAAGAAACACCTTCCTTCTGATATACAGGAAATATTTTCCTTCAAAAATACAAGAAATAGTTTACATTCTAAAGTAAAAAGAAACACCTTCCTTCTGATATACAGGAAATATTTTCCTTCAAAAGTACAAGAAACAGTTTACATTCTAAAGTAAGAAGAAACAATTTCCTCCTGAATACAGAAAACTATTTTCCATGAGATCATTTTAGGCAAACACAGGGTTGTTTTGCTTATGTTTTTTGTTTTTGCTTTTGATTGTCGTTTTCATCATTTGAGATGTTTTTTCGTAAGATGTTTACATTATTATTATCTTTACAACGAGCACGAATGCATAATCTAAAGTCTATCCAAATATAATTGTCAGTGGAAACAAGAATGCCTGTAATTTTTGATAGTCAAATATAATTGCGAAATTTTTTTTTGCTTGTTTTAGAGGATCAAAAGCGCTATATTTGAATGTATTTTTGGTTGAGAAATTCGCGATTTTTAGCGGTTAAATTTGCGATTACAAAAATTAAGCTTTTTTCTACTTATGTTATAACCTTCATTTTTACACCACTGGTAGTTCAATCTGAGGTTAAGAAGGTAGTCAAATTTCAAAGCAAACGGAAAAGTCCTTCGGAAGATATGCGACCCGAAATACCCCTTGCTAGCACTTTTCTGTGAAATATCAAATCTCCAAATTTTTACTATGGCTAAGCTATGGGCTAATTTGACAAAGAACGACATTCAGTTTAAAATGAAAACATAGAGTGATTATATGTTGTATTTAGCAATTTTATTAAGTAGCTTGGAACATTGATTTCATGCTGGCGCAATAGATTTTATTTTACATGAAAATGGTCATGAAAAGCTTTATCGGGCTTTATTCGCGTGACTTCTCTCATAGTTTCCATGGCAATGAGCTCTAAGAACTAGCCCTTAACTACGAGGAAAATTTTATTCAGCTTTTCGAATGAGGAATTTCATGGTTTCTTGAAAGCATATGTTAACATGGCCACGTACGAGGTGCTTGGTCCATTATAGTATTGGATGAATCGCAGCCGATTCAATTTACGTAAAAAATACAGTGTAGTCTCTATAACTCCAGCACACACGGGGAACACAAAATTTGTTTGAGTTTAGGAAATGTCGAGTTATGGAGTAAGGCTTATAAGGCATTGTTAACTTAAGGGACCACAAAACTTGTTTGAGTTAAAAGACATTTGAGTTATGAAGGTTCGAGTACTGTATTGCTTCAAATCCTACATAAGATGCTGGTACATTACATGGAACAGTATACAAGGAAAATAATAAATTCAGTTTTCCAACTTTTTCGACAGTCGAACAAAAAGTAGACGATATATACAAAAACAAGAAAGGATTTTAATTGGTCAATATGGTATTCGGCGATGAGGTTGGACTTTTTCACCGCTTCCCACGTGCGAGCTGCGTAATGAAACCTACCAAAGAAGAAAATCCAACGATCAACAACAGCGATAAATAACAGCAAAGATTGGATTACACGATCAAAGGTGTCTTATTTAGTTTATTATAATCAAACACAGTCGGTGTCTCTGATTTAATCTTTAACTTGTTAAGAAATTTCCTCGATTTGTTATCTAGAAGTGTCCACCTTTATACAATCATCAACTCTGTTTTGAAAAAATTGATTTTGCTTTTTTCTTTTTTTATTGAAATATTTCATAATCGCTCTAAAAGTCTTCGGTTTTGCCCTTCTAAATAAAGTGGTCAAGAGCTAGGGCTATAAGTCTTGTATTTTGACCTATTTTGAAACGCGTATATGTACGCATTCCTCCAATTTTAAGGGTAACGAAGGTCTTCTATAGTAGAAGCTCTGTCCACTTTAGTTCGTAGAAAAGTGATTAGAGAGTGTGTTTACCAGTTTTTCTCCGAAAGCACGTGATGCGTGAAGGGCGTTCGAGGAAGGGCGGAGAGTTGTTGGCGGAGTAGTGAGATGATTGTTTGGGAGGAAGGGAAGCCTTGATACGTCAACTGGTTTTCGTAATCTTCCTCATCTTTTGATGATAAGAGCGAAGGAATGAAGTAAAGATTGACGTCATCCAATCCTTCCATCAATGTCGGTGCTTCGTGTAAGCTCAATAGTGGTGCACGAAATATGGAAGGACCACCTGTAAGAAACAATGTACAGGAAAAAAACTTTAACCAGGGAATAAACTTTTTCTTGAAACTATTTGTCGGCGACTCGATGAGTGGAAAAACCTTCGAGCAACTAAAAACCAAAAAAACCCGTTCAAAACTCACCACGGAAATGAAGGCGTGAATTTTCAAACAACTTCCACGTGACCTGACAGGTGGATTTGATGACGTCATATTCGAAAGACCGCGTGTCACATGACGTGTAGACAAACACTGAAATGTAAATGAGAAATAGTAATAGTTCTTCGTTACGTCGAAATTTTTAAATTTAATACAATTTCATTTTTCATTTGACAAAAGTATGCGACGATGAAACGAACAGAAGAGCGAACGGGCGGGCGGACGGACAACTTACCAAGATCAGGGTAGAATTCATTGTTCAGGTCATCCGAATTGTTGCTGAATAAAAATGAAAAATAATGTTTTTTACATACCACCATTCCAATCTTGAGAATTGGTACAACAGGCTATCTATAAATTTCCACCCTAATTTGGTCTTCTCGGGACCATTTTTCTCTGCACAAATTGATATTTTTAAACGGTACTTGAATTGAGCAAATATTTTAGACATTTGACTGAATGAGAAAATAGTTAAACTGGCCACCCCCTGGTCAACCTAGGACAGCCCCAGGACAGCCTAGGTATCTCTTTTAAAAGCCTCCTCAAACTGAATCGTAGTCAAAGTTAATTAATGCATTCATATAATATTTTGTACTAGTAATCTCATGGTTGCGAGGGAAATTCGGGATATATTTCCCGAGGTCAATTTTGAAATTTTTGGAAAATTGTTGTACTCGGGAAATTTAAAACATTTCGAAATTTGATCGAGGGTAATTTACCCAGAATTTCACGAAAACAAGCATAGAATTCCTGGTTAATCTCATGGTTTTGATTGAAATTCTAACAATTCTGAAAGACGTCAATTTAACACTGGAAATCAATCTGAAACTTTAAAAAGAGGTCTCAAAAAAGTCATTGAAACGCGAATCGAGTTTTAATTGGATAGTATTCCATTTACTTAAGCCTTCGAAGTTAGTAAGAACTTCGAAAAAAGTGATGAGTTTCCAAACGATGAAAATTTCACTTTTGCGGGAAATTACAAAATCTAGAAGGGAAATTACAAAAGCTAGGAGGGAAATTACAAGTTCGCGGGGAATTACAAATTAACGTAAGCAAAAACGTCAATCGAATTTCAATCAACCACGAGATTATTGCCAGTAATTTAAAGTGTTCTAAATTTCTCGAGGTGGAATTTATTCCTTTGTCCTTCGTTCAATCTGCTAGTTAAAAAGAGCTTTCGAAAATTCAGTCCTAGCTGGCATTTAAATGATCTAATCTTACTCGTATTGAAGGGACTGTCACAATCATAGAAAGACAACACAGAACTTACTTGGATCCGTCTTGTGCACTGTTGTGTGAGAATGTAGAAGGCTTCAACATCTCACTCGATTTCAACAAACTTCAAATCGAAGAACAAAGAGAAACTTTCAGAAACAGTGTCTGAAAGTAGAGAATAGAATGTTCTGAGTATGGTTGGTTTTTGGTAGCAATATTCCGGCAATATTCGATCAACGAAATTCTTGCGTCAAAAAATCAAAAGTCATTTGATGAAATGAAATTTTCATTCGGTATAATCAAAAAATAATCGGCAAAATTAAATTTTCATTCGGAGAAATAAAAAGTCATTCGAAAAAATTAAATTTTCATTCGGTAAAATTAAATTTTTCATTCGTTAAAAATGGTAAAGTCAAATTTCAAATCTGATCTGTAAATTTTCCAATTCTGGAAAGTGGTCTGTAAATAAATAAAAAAGATTTCCATAATTGGAGATTCTGGTCAAGGAAATTTATTTACTTTTGGACCACCACTTAATCTCGTACCCAGAGCCCCAGAGCTTAACAATGGCTATGGTGAGTCAGTAGGTAGAGATTAATTCCTTATCATCAGTGTGACTGTTGACTGAAGAGTAGCCTAAACCTAGCCTAGTGAGGAATCCCAAAAATGCATTTTTGATGATGCTCGAAATACCTGAAAATAGTAATACAAGATACCCTAAACATAAACACGTTGTTCTGAGGGTAACTGGGTAAGAAAAGAAAAGAAAAAAAACAGTAAAAAAACAAACAAACCCTACTGACTGAGCTCAAGATGCGTCCCAAGCGACCTAATCCCTGGGCTAATATAAAAAACTTTTTCATTGGAAAATCGAATGTTCCCTCTCGCCCTAGTCGGTGCGTAAACACATGAAGATAAAAAGAGCCCCCCCCCCCCCCCCCCGCCCACCCCGCGCTACTGAAAATATCAAGAAAGAACGAAAATTCTTTAACTTCACTGAAAAAATATTACCAGAAAAAAAAACAATTAACATTAATAACTCTTATTTAATTTTTTTCTTGATTAATTTGAAATATCAACTTCCCACTAAAATACTACAAAAAAGGTTAGTTTTTATCACTGCTTTTATTCTTCAAAGTCTATAAAACACTTCCATTCTTCGAGGATAACCTTGCGCAAAATTAAATTTTAATATATCAAAGACGGCCCTGCTATACCATACTCCTCTTATCTTCCAGATGTTGCCTCGTGAACCATACGCGTACGGAGGAAATCCGGCTGTATAAAGATTCTTGTTACCAAAACATGGGCCACTTCCGTAACCACAAATCGCATTTTTTCCACCGAAACGCGGCGTGTATTTCTTTGGAGGGTTAAATTCAAACATAAACGTTTTGGTACTGTTTGCCTTTGTACCTGCAAAGAAATTAAAAGGAGTATATTAGTAACTTTGAAAAGAATATCTAATTGACATGAAATTGGTATCTTCAGCAAACATTTCGAATCAATGACTCGATCAACATTTTAATTTTGTGCTTTCTGTAATGTGTGGTAGTTACGTAGACTTTTTACAATTAGTAACTTAAGCCCCGTAGAAATCGACACGGAAAACTCCTAGCATTTAAGTATTTTAATACTTACCCTGAGTCCAAGCAATTTCTGTGAATCCACCAAGAGTTGTGTCCCAATCCCGATTCGGGGTTCGATAATACGAAACCCATTTATCTCGGATTTGTATAAGAGTAATCGTGTTTTTCTTTCCACCACAATATTTCTTAGTAAAAAACATTCCTCCAGAGTTGATGTTTGGAACATAAGTGTTTGTATCCCAGCATGCTTTGTAACGTCCCAATTGTTTGGATTCTTTCAACCATTTGCCGAGATGCTCAATTGATGTTGAATTTAAAATCACCGATTTTACTGAGAAGAATGAAAAGATATTTCAAAGTTTATTCATTTTATCGCAATTTTTGATCACCCAAAATTAAACCTAAAGTCTTAAAGATTATGTCTTTGAATTTAAAATTAATAATATCTACACGTTTTTTTTTTTTGTTTTTTTTTTAAAGTTGGAATGCTAAAGTGTGAATGGTATAGGTATAGTATGGGAAAGCTTTGAATCGTGTTATTGTTAATCATGTTATTCATAATTATATTTAGTTTATCATTTCCTTGTAATGTTTTCTTGCTAGTTTATTTTAGCATTTTTTAGCGCTGTGAACCCTAAGTTAAGTTTGAGTCTATTCCCTGTGCTAAGGGACGGTTCACCTCTTTCCTCCTCTCCTTCCATTTTTTATAAGCATAGGGTAAATATTTGTGAGCCTCATTATGCTTAGCAAAATGAATTTTTGAGCCTCGAATGCTTATGATATAGTGCATAGTACACTTTGTGAACTAACTAAAAAAGGGACAATTTTTTTAATACACCAGCCTGAAAGAATTACTTCATCAAACATTAAATCCAAATATGCTATGCCTGAATAAAGAAACACTTACAATGGAATTTTTCAACGAAGCTTGCACTTTGAACTTTCTCATTTCCATTTGTTATAGTACAAACATAAGTTCCATCTTCATTAACTTGAGCTTTCACCAAAAACAAATTATCTTTCTTGCGTTCAACAGCGCTTGGAACTGGCACACCCATTCTAACGATTGTTCCGGTCATATTTTGCGTGTGACCGTATGCAGAACAAAAGATTTCAACCGTTTCATTTCTGAGGCGAGTTATGATTTCCGCTGATGTTTTGTTCATCACTAAAGGCCAAACTCTCAACAGTATTTTGACTTGGTCCTCGCCTAAAAGTAAATAAACCAATTAAAATAGAAAAAAAATTCATAAAAAATGTTACATTGAATGAAAATCTGTTCTGAGGCTGGAAATTTATAACTAGTTGGTTTCAAAATCAAAAGAAAAGTAGAACTCTGAAAGATAATACCAAAACAACATTTTTGAATCACAAAATTTAATACCGATAGTTTTTACGCTAAGGATAAGTAAGTAAGCTAGCGACCGCAGTTCAGCGTGACCCCGAGGTTCCCTTTTTTACAGTTATCTACCCCAAGGTAGGGGAATGCGCCTGGATTTTCCCACTGGAAACAGGACAGCAGCGTTTTAAACATATAAAGATTTACCAGCAGAATTTCTTGCAATACAAGTATAATATCCAGCATCTGAATGTTGCACTTTTTTTACCATCACTCTATTTCCACGAATAACATGTCGTTCATTGGTTATTGTGCTGAATAACTTTTCCCAGGTTATTTTAACAGGTGGTTTTGATTGGAAAAGAACCTTGCATTCTGGGAAATTGAAATCGGTGCCTGATTGTGCAATGAAGACTTTTGATCGAATCCGTTGGATCACAGGTTTGACTGAGAAAGACGAAATAAAAAGATGAAAACATTATTACACCCCTGACAATTAGTACACCCCTGTGTCACAGACCCGCTGGGATCCAAGCCCGACTGGGAAATTGACTGTGATTTCATCAATATTTGAAAATCAATGTTTAAAAACTGCACTCCAAAACCATCCCCACTGGATTCTTTAACTTTGGAACAATAGAATTTATATCCCCATTTGAATTTCGATAAGAATTTTTATCCCCATTTGAGGAAAATGTTCCAACGGGGCTGTGAGACAGGGGTGTATTAGTTTGTCTGAGATGAGCAAATTGAAAAATGAGCATAATGTAGGAGGGTACTTTCCATTCATGTTTCAATAAATAGGATCTCTTCCACAGATTACATTTTACAAACCATTCCTCTCAGACGATTTTTCCATCTCAATATAAATGGAACTAATGTTTTCGGAATAATAAAGTATTATCTGAAATTCTGAAAATATATTTTGTATTTCAAAAATCACACTCAATTCTATAGCGAGATTTAAAAATTTAAACAACCTTCTACCCAAAAAAAACTTCAAACTTCCTACTACAGGGTGTCCCGAAAAAAAAGTATCGAGAAACTTTGATAAACATTGCAAATTTAGTGAAACACACACAAGAACTTTCTTTCTATAGAAGTGGTACGACTCGATACTTTTTTTCCGGGACACCCTGTATATACAGGGTGGACACAAAATATGTCACACAACAAAGTTTTTCAAATTCGTAGAACAATTAGTGTCATAGAAATTTTGAAAATATAACAGCTTATATTTGTCTTTTTTTATACTGTCCCGTGAAACTTCTCGTCAAACCTTTGTTTGTTAAGGTTTGGTTATTAAAATGAAAGGCATTGTCAAAAAATCAGCCAGAAGTTGATTTCAAGGATCTTTAGGAGCGTTTAAAAATTAATATGTATTAACAATCATTCCATTGAATATGATCAACTTACTTGCATTCTCCACGCTCAGATATGTTGTTTTATAAGACAAGACAAGACATACACCTTCCCAAAAATGGGAATAGGCCCTAACCTAAGTCAGAGATCACTGCACAATATACTACATAAACTATAAAAATAAATAATGAAAATAAATAACTAAAGAATAAATGACTGCTATTAAAATAAAAATCTACGAAATATTGTTAATCAACTTCCACCATCTCAGTCTATCAGAGGCAATCACATACCAATTACATTTATCAATACCAGCTTTTTTCAAACATTTAGAAATAGATCTACCATATGTAAACTTTGGACAACCTCTGGGCCTTTTAGATCGAACCCAACAAGATATCATTTTTCTCGGTAACCTTTCCCACGACATACGCATTACATGACCAGCCCATTGTAATTGCTTTTTTACAACATACAAATCAATCGATTTTAAAGATAACTTTTCGAACATAGATAACAACGTAAGCCTTTCCTGCCAAGCCCGAAAGCGATTGGTGTGGCACATAACACGAACACATTGATGATGAAATCTCGATAATAACTTAAATAACTTTTCTGTAACACACCAACATTCAGCACCATACAAGAGTATGGGTAAAACAAAAGAAGAATAAACTTTTCCCTTTGTGACATAATCGACACTACAGGAGCTGAAAATCGATTTTCTCAGTGCGCCGAACGCATTTCCCGCTTTACGAATACGTGTTTCAATCTCGAGGTCATCCGTACCATTTGTTGTAATGATACTTCCTAAATATGCGAACTGGCTAACGATTGGGATGTATCGGTTATTGGTTAAAATGATGTCAGAGAAATCAGCTTTATCGTAATCTTCTCGCGATTCGTAAAGAGAAGGTGCCTTGGCACAGAAGAGCAATTCCGTTTTTGAGCTTTGACGAGGCTCTGTTACTCCGGTGTGGATTTCTGTACCAAAGCGAGAAAAGTGGTGAACTAGTGATTGCGTCTCAACAACAGCATCATGACGATTATCGAATACGACTGCAGTATCATCTGCATATTCTGAATCAAGCAACGAAATTGGTTCTCCACGTGCTTTGAACGATCTACCTGTCATTTGAGCATCATTTTTGGTCATGAATACACAAGGAGTGGCAGAACATTCCGACAGGAGCGTACGCTGATACAAGAAATAAACAAACGTCTCTTTTGTGTTTGTCTTTAACACAAAGTCTTATAGCAATAATTCGAGCACCATAATCGATATGCTTTTCGTATCCTGCTGCTTTCCATGCGGATATTCCTTCGTGGTTTAATACAATGCCGACTCCTTGCGAGCCACGATTACACGCATCGTTTGTTTTTTCAAGTCCGTTTGTTATTAGTTTGAACTTGTCACAGTCAAGAGTCTCATGTCCGAATCTCCATGTTTCCTGAAGACACATACCCCAAACATTTCTACGTAATGATAGCGAGTTGAACAACTCTTCGAGTCTCGAGGCAGATTTGATTCCACGTACATTCTGCGAAATGAAGCAAATGTTCTTCATAAGCTTTTTAGCAACCATGCTTGTGAGGCTATGGGGTGCTACGAGTGTTGATTGCCAAATCCCACCGTATCCGGTAATCCAATTGGATTCGCGAGGAGTACAGCCTCTTGGATTGACCACTCAGCTTGAATGTCGATTGTCTTCACTTCATTCGTTGTTGCGTGTGTAGGTGTGGTGGCTCACCCCCATTTAGTTGAGGAGGATTTTCTTTCCACCACCACACCCTTTTGTTGTTTTTTGATCTATAAGAACAACTTATTCACTAATTCTTAATGGAGTTTTGTTGTTTTATAATCGTATCCAATATGGTTGAGCACTAAGCACGTGTAAAACCCACGATCGGCTACCGTCACTTTGGGAAACATAAGTTCCACGCCATGAACTCTATGACCATTTTTGCTCTTGGATACTTGCCGATATCTGTCTGCTGGTACGATTTCAACCATTGATTCAAGTTCTGTAATTTTGATTCCGTTTCCTGGTTGAGCAATTTTATTCAAAATGGTAAGATTGACAGCCCCGTTCCATCGCAACCATCGGAAATCGGGTAGAGTGCTGCTTCTGATTTCATCGCATGGTAAAGAAGCATTAGAGCCAGTGAGAATGGTTTCATAATTTCCTTCATTTTTGTCAATGTATGGTCCTTTCACCACTTTTTCTAAAGGCAATGTATTGTTCTTTTACGTGCGACTTTTCACTAGCCCGAGTCTTAACATTACCTTTTTAAAAGGGTTAAAAAAAGTTGGGCAAAAGATTAGGATGGCAAATTTTGGCAGGATGGAATGGTCAATGTGCGTTGATTCTTAAATGACGCATGTTGTGTTTATCCTATATTGGCACTTAAAGGGTTCAATGTAAAAACAATACCTTGGACAATCAGTTTAAAGTCATGTTCAATTTTCATTCCTTTTATTTTCGCCTTACATCTGTATGTTGCCGTATCTGTTAAAACCAGACCTTTGAAAATCAAATAGGGTTGATTGGTTATTAAAGATGAACTTCTACCACTCAGCTTTCTACCGTTTTTGTACCATCTATATCGGATAGGTGAAGTACTGGTCGCATTGCAATATAGAATTGCTGTATCACCGTATGGATAGACGACAAATTGTGACATGTTCTTGTCGATGAATTCCAGCTTGTTATCTAACAAAAATATGAAAATAAAATAACCATGATAAGTCAATAAGCGAAATATTTCCCTACACTATCTGCCAGAGCTTCCTTTCTATAAATTAAAAGCTTAATTAAGAATCTTATGCATCATTTAGTATTATTGGTCTCGTTTTTGATTTTATGAAAAACAAAATACGAATACATATACCCATCACCCGTTTTTGACCAAGTACCTCTCAGTACCCAGAAAGAAAAACGCTTACCTCCAGCCGAAAAAACTCTGTCGCTACAAATACAAAGGATTCCAAGCCATACATGCAATAAGGACAAAAACTTGTCCATCTTTCTTTCAAAAAACCACATGTCTAAATGTAGTTTCTGTCTTGATAATATATTTCAAATCGAATAAATGCACTTTGAGTGTCTTCTGGCTTTTATATGCTTGTCTAGTTTTTTATAAATCACTCCAAAACTCTTGTTATGATGGTGTAATATCATCCAATATGCAAACAAAATAAAAATACTTTCTACAACAAGTAAACAGATGAAAGGATTGGAAAGTCAAGTGAAGTCCCTCACAAAAATTTAACATGTTTTAGTTTTGTAAATAAACTGAAAGATTATAAAAGTTTTTTTTGGATCGAAAAAACTGGTAAAGTTTCGGAAACAAAAATGGACACTTTTAGCGCCCGATGGTGCGAAAGATTAAACGTCATTTTTCAAAGAAATTGTCAAAACGTCAAGAGATTAAAATAAGTAACTTTGTTGACTTTTGCGGTTTTATTGACGTCACGAAAGAAATGAATGATCAAATGGAATCACTTTTATCGCGGCGGCGGCGCGCGCGCCTTGAATTAGATGATGTAACTTAAAATGGTAGCCTCCGCAGTGAATAATGTATGGTGACCTTCGTGTCTTGGTGCGCGTGATGTTTCTGTTAAACCAATTACTGATTTCTGTTTCCCATGAAGAGGAAGAAGAAGTGCAACTGTTTGAACAAGCAAGGCAATATAGAAGACTTTATTTCAATGGGTTATTCATACGGGGTTACTTTGATTTTCCAAGATGGAAAAGAAACTTTGTTGCAGCTAAACCCATTACTTAACTCCAACAATGATACCAACTAGTCAAGTATTCCTGTGTGAAGATGAAGAAGATTGAAACATTCTTCATGAGATTAAGAAAGAAAACAAAAAGAAAATGATTATTTTCTGAAACTGACGACCATTTTTTGGTTCTTTGACACATCCATTATTTTGGCCTATATTTTAAGTTAAGCATATGATTTGAGGCTAAAATCGAAATTTTGCTAAGCATACTGAGTTCAGCCTGAAAATACGATAAAAAGATGTAAAATGAAGAAAAAATGGCGCGGTTTCAATGGAGATAAAAAATAAAGATAAACTAGCTGCGTACGCAACTTCGCACGCTGCAAATTAGCATTGCTGGCGCTTGAGTGAATAATTCTTTCGATGCAAAATAATAAGCTTAATACGTACATTACGTAAATCACTTCCTGTAAAAGAAAAATTTGAGACTCTTTTCATCATATTATATTCGAAATATTCGAAAATCCCACCAGGGGGCATGTGTACACCATCACTCTTATAGTTACTACACAAGGATAGTAACTGCTTTCACAAAAAAAGCTAGCAGATGTACCCGGGGGGGGTACTAGGGTTGGCGAATGAGGGGTATGTGCGGACGAGACCTCCGAAAACCGACCCTTAGAGAGACTGATTTTTGCTAAAAAGGTGACCCTTAGAGAGACTTTTTGAAATTTTTTTTTCGATTTTTGAAAAAAGTCATACCCTTATAGAGACTTTATTACAATTTTTTCTCTGGAAATCAAAAAATTTCCTAAAAATCTTGAATTTTCCGACCCTTAGAGAGACTAATTTAAAACTTTCTGATTTTTCCGACCCTTAGAGAGACTTTGAAGGGGGAAAAACCGACCTTTACCGTCCGCACATACCCATCATCCATTTTTGCCTAAGTACCCCCCCCCGGGCAGATGTACTACCCCTTTTTGGATAAAAATATAAAGAATATGCCCAAAATGGGTTATTTTATTACATAAAGCTATTTTTGTGACAGATTTTCCTTCAGATTGATACAGGGGTGGGAGAGCAACAAACTAAGAATCTATTAACATAACTGTAATACTGTAATGACTGTAATCTAAAGGATAAGATAGAAGTGGGTTCGAGCCGGGGCAGTAGAGGGTTTTTTTCTTTATCGAAACAGAGACGCATTTACATTACGAACATATATTACAAAACACTACTTAAACATAAATAGTCCCTCACCTACTGCATGTACCGACAGTGTCTATAATAAACCCTTGATGTAACGAGGTAACCTGTGTAGGCTTAATATCCATTTCTCTAACTCTTTGAAAAGCAATGTGATAGAGACTGAAAATCCTTACAGTACGTCTTCACAGGTTTCAAGTTCATGCAGGTTTATAGCTTATAGTTTATAGGCTTATAACTAAACATTGACACCGTTTCCCCAACCTCGATCCCATACCTCTTTGTTTGGTTCATGAGGCGATTCTCAGAATATGTAGACTCAGTAATGTTTGAAAGATGGTGACAAAATTTGACTATATCCTATATCATGAAAATGATTTATCTTGTCTCTCTGACCACAAAGAATGGCACAAGCTTTTGGAAAGGAGTATTAAAAAAATTAATGAAGCATCACTTAAGTAGTTTCATGATTATTTAAAAGCCTAATCAAGCATCGTTTAATTAGCTCAAGTGACGCGTTATGTTGTTAGCGGAAAAGTTTTATAATTACTTTTTTTAATAAACAGACGGCGTGACGTAACGAGATCAAAAAAGCGAGCGGCGGATGAGTGTAATAGAAAGTTTTCGTCCGCGCGCTCACATTGACACCTACATGAGAATATATGCTCAGTTTTTGATCAGACAAATTATTGTCGAAACTTTCATAAAGCAATGAGACATTTAGTGAGTGAAGTTAAAGAAGAACGGATTATGACCGCCTCAAAGAATTATTCTGTCGTTGCTTTAGCCGTCTTTTTGAGTTTTTGGCTGGTGTTCACCTTGAAGTACAGTGAGACAACTGAAGGAGTCATCCGCAATCTGATCAACCCTTCACCAAGACGCACACAGAAAGACCACAAAGTACTTTTCATCTTGGGACCTGGCCGGTCAGGAACGTCTCTTCTCGGTGATTTGTTTAATTCGCGAAAAGATTTCATCTATTTTTTTGAGCCCTTGAAAGCGATTCGAACATACCACAAGATAGGGGAACCCACCTCAATTCATCAACTACAATATATGTTACAAGAAGTAGGAGAGTACATGAAGGACATAGTCTCATGTAACTATCGATCACGTAATGATAAATACATCAACTTGGTACACAGTGGGGGGATGTTCTTCAGTAAAATGGACTTTCTACATTCACCGCCTTTCTGTGCTGAAGGAGAGAGAAACTGTAAAAAGAAAAACATTACGTCATCCATGATGAATGAAATGTGTGATCATTTGGATGAAGATGTCACCATCGTTATTAAAGACTTGTACAAAAATTTCCCTTACTTCGATCCGTCGCTCATCCAATATGTTCAACTCAACAAAATGAAGACTTTCCACGTTTTGCAAGCCTTAAGAGATCCAAGAGCCATTTTGAATTCATATCGAAAGTTGAACTGGATTACGGACAACGTACGTAAGGACGTCAACAGACAGGCGTCAACCGCCGTTCCCATCTTCTGCGGACGGTTGGTTCACATCCTGAAACATTTCCCAAAAGCACCAGGATCGAACAAAGTAAAGTACGCCATCTTTCGTTATGATGACATGGCATACCATGACATCACAAGTATCGCTCGCTCATTGGCGGAATTTTTGGACGTTGACCTGAGTGATGAATTTGAAAATTATTTACGGGAGAAAACACAAGGTGAAGATGATTTCAAAACAGCCTCCCTTTCTCTCGCACCCAGGAATATTTCGCTTACCATACTGAATTGGAGAAAGGAGATCCCTATGGACCTTTTAGAGCAAATCGAAAGTACGGAGTCATGTCAACAGTTGTTACAGATGCTTGGATACAAGATGGCGGAAAATAAGGAGGTTTTGTTTGACGAACACAACGTTTTGGTGAAAGAACCTTTACTCCTTGATGTAATTGGTCATTGAGCCACTTGTTTTATAACTTATATCTACCTAGAAAATATATTTTGATTAAAATACGAAGTATGTGATATTTTTTCTCGATATTTTAATATTTAAAAAGAACTAGCTAAATATTTTATATAGAAATATTTAATATTTATTCCCGGGATTTATTCGCAATAGCATTAAAAAATCAATTAATACAGAAGAAAAGGGACAACTCTTTTACCTCCTCCCGTGAAAATCCGGTCAAGTATTAGAATGACAGTCTAAGTGTTATTGGGCTAATAGTAGCAAAAATCAATTTTGGGAGAATTTCCAAAAAATGAGTCCATCTTTAAATGTTGACTTATTCTATAACCTAGAATAAAATATTCAAATCCATTCTTTGTGCTTGCTTGCTTGTTTGACATTTTGCATTCAGATTTAGATCATTTACATGAAGAACATTAAAGTTACCCGATACAATATTTATGTCAAGGTTTGTTTATAATGTTGCCATGGTAACGTACTTGCGAATGTAACCACGAACAATCGAAGATGTTGAATTGAATATTGATCAAAAGGGAAACTAAGAATACGCTTCAACAGGTGTTTGTATTGAAAAAAATTTTTTTTCGAAAAACAACATAGAGTTGAAAATTTTACTATGTCAAAATTTTGTTGAAGAACGGAAGGCGCAATGAAAAAGGAAGAAAAAGTAATTTGTTTATCTTTGCTTTTGATTAGTGGCTCACTCTCTTCCAACATCATACGATTGACAAAATGGAATCAAGCAAATTTTCGAATGGAAGGGAAAAACAAAAAACACCCTTCATCGCCATACAAAAACATCAACGTGGAGAGCGTTGAACGTTGTTTGGATCAATGTACATATGAAGGGTCCTGCAAAGCTGCCAATGTGGACACCAACAAGACTCCTTTAGAATGCCAACTCTTATCACACGACCAAAACGATAACAACCAATATATTGACGCTTCGGGATTTTATTACTACGACACAGGAATAACACAGCTTTCCACCTTGAGAGCAGTTCAGTATTCAAGCTCATGTTTCGTACCAAACACTTTTTCTTGCGATGTGGTGGACGGTAGCAAACTAGTGCAATCATCCACCAATTGTGGAGAGTTGTTCGCTTACTTCAGTTTTGACGCAGAACAAGGAACCATCTTTCATCATTGTTCCGCACTTCCTGTTTGTTTTGCCAGCACAAGCGCCGGTTCCGAAATGATACTCAGTACAACAAATTGTTTGCTAAGATCGAAGGATGGGACGGGTGCTAGCTACAAGCGAACTTTCCGCCGTGATTTCAGTAAGTTTTTTATTCTCTCTTCGTGAACAATGAACTAGTCTAGTTTTGGTGTATGGACACTGATCCAGGATAAAATGTCAATAAGGTTCCTTTAAAGAAATTTAAATACCTTATCGGCCCTTTTTACGCCGGCCCTGATTTAACGCCGGCCCCGATTTAACGCCGGCCCCTTTTATACCAGCCCTTATTACGCCACAGCCTAATTTTGGGCTTACGCCAATTAGGGCCGTTAATAACGCCAAAATTTGTAAAAATGGCTACATATGCTTCAAATTAGTAAATAATGACTAAAATTTACAATGAAATGTCATTTTTCAGTAGCAAACTGTTGAAAATTCCATCGAAAATCACTGATTTTTTAATATATTAAATATTTCACAGAAGTTTTCAATATGGGGTAAAACAGTGGAAAATTTTCCTCTTCGAATCATACCTAAAGTCCTTTAAATTGAGAAATAATGATAAAAAATTAACACCGCTTTTAGGTTAAAATTGCCATACCTAAAGTCCTTTAAATTGAGAAATAATGATAAAAAATTAACACCGCTTTTAGGTTAAAATTGCAAAATCTTGGCCCTTTTTACGCCGGCCCTTATTACGCCAAGAGCCCAAAAATAACGCCAATAAGGGCCGGTGTTAAAAGGGCCGATAAGGTAATGATTGAACGTCATATACGCAATTTGTGAATCTAAAACCAAACAAACAGTTGTTGTATCATTTTGACCTCTATTTTCTAAGGACAATATCTCATGTATAACGCCGGATGTATCCAACTTTCGTCGAATTCAGGCAGCGATGGCAACACTTTGATTATTAGCGATAATTGTATGAGTGGACCGGATGCTGACAAACAAATCTATTTCCCAGAACTCGAGAGTAAGACATATCTTTCACCGCACGCTCTTCTAGTTGCGTTGTTTCAATGCACCCTCTTTCAGTCGTGTTGTTTCAATGCACCCTCTTTCAGTCGTGTTGTTTCAATGCACCCTCTTTCAATCGTGTTGTTTATCGTTCACTTTGAAAAATAATGTGTGTACGTGTACTGCAAAACAACCGGATGAAATTACTTTTTTTTTCCGGCAGGTAAAAAGAAGATATGGACGACGTATTGCAGCGGAGTTCCAGCAAACTTTGATGACTTTCTTACCCATAATTTCGGCGGCTGTTACACGTCGTCAGGGTACGCTGATGACTTCTTAATGATGAGCAGCTATGAAGTACCGAGTACCCACTTCTCCATCCGAATGCAGTCCTGGTTCATTCCCGAACACACCGGTTATTACCGATTCGGTGCGGCGTGTAAATTGAGATGTGTTGTGTATTGTGGAACGAGTGAATCGACAAAGCAGATGGTTTTGAGAGATGACGACACATCATGGCCAGGTGGTGCACTGATGGTCACGTGAGTAGTTCTTTTACCACACTAGTACTGATGTAACAAAACCTATCTTTATGTCGGACGGATATTTCGATACTTTGAGCCCCTGTAAAAAACGGTATGAGCATATTTGGCAGTGAAGTCTTAATTTGTTATGTTTGGTGCTATTTTCAAATACAAAAACATATTCGAGTAAAACTACACCAACTTTTTGGTATCAATACTTACATGTTTTTTTATGAGCAAGTATCTACCCCTGTATCAGGCTCGCATTATGCTTACCAAACAATAGAGAAAAAACATGTAATGTTTACGTATTCGAAACAGCTAAAAATCTTCCTCTGCTAATGCACATAATATATGATTAGCCTAAATATGCTTTGTGATTTATCCACATTTATCTGAGTTTGTGTAAATTTTAATGACCAAGAAAGATCGTTAGTAACCGCTAACTATTCTTACTTTGAATATAAAAATGTACAATGTAAAGTCTCTATATTCAGCTTACTAGTCTATATAAAAACAAAAGTGAGTTACATGAATGGGCTATTTACATTTTACATCCATACAGGGGGGTGGACGGGCATTCCAGAGGGTAATCCGAGAAAAATTTCCAGGGGGTGTTTTTTCATTTTCCAAGAAGGTAAAAAGTTATTCTAAAATTTACAGGGGGTAAAAGACTGATTTTACCTCGGCCACCCTCACTTTAAGGTATGAAAATAGGGAATTTTTGCAAATTTTGCCATTTTCCAGGGGGTATTCACACATTTTCAATAATTCTTTTTTGACTTGAAAAGGTTCGTCCAACCCCCCCCCCCCCCCCCCCCCTCGATTGTTTTTTTAATAGAACAGCCCAATAAAAATTGTTCCAACTGCTTCGTTTTGTTCTTTCAGACAATACAATCAATACGGCAGTGGAGTGTTGATGACGAAAGATACTCAATATTATTTGGAAGTCGTCTACCAAGGCGGGGAGTCAACAAACAATTATATGTCTCTGATGTTCAGTATCCCTGGCTTAGATACATGGATACCTGTCACTTACAAACATTTGAAAAGATTTTGAAAAGATATCCTTAAAGAATCTACAGCATGTGAGAAGAAAGGAAGCATCGCATAATCATAATAAGAACTTCCCTCCATGCCCCAAATCATCTTCAAGAAAAATTGGAGCGACTGAAAATTATCATCTTTGAATGTGAGGGAAGAAATGATATAAAGAGTACATTCTTACATAGTAAAATTATTTTATTTCATTTTATAAATATTTCAATAAATTTATACATAGTAGGAAGCAAACTTCCAGCCTTTTAATGATGCACATCAGCAAGAAGGCAGTTTTTAAGATTTTTCATTTTTTAATGTCAATAATATTTTTACTCTTTGTATATACTGCTCCACAGTGGTCGTCATTAGTTGGGTCGTTCAGCATAATTTACGGGAAAACATAAATATAATATGATCTAGCTGAAACTTTCTTCAGACCTTCTCTATAGGATGGTTATACCTCAGGAAAAATTCCCCTAAAATCCCAAAGGTGGAACATCCCTTTTTTGGGACATTTCTTTTTTCCCCAGGCAAAACCCTAAGGGCGAAATTTTTTGAAAATTTCAAACTCATTTTCAGACATTTTCAAGTATACCATTCGAAAGCTCTCGAAAAACTATATAGAAGACTTTTAAACGGGTATAGCCGATTTCATTACCTAACTCAAGATAATTCACGCAGAAGATGCTATTTATGGTCAATTTTGACCATAAGTCTGGCGAAAAGTGGCGAAAAGTGGAACTTGCGCATGAAATATCTCGAGTTAGGTAGGGAAATCTGCTATAACCGTTTAAAAGTCTTCTATATAGTTTTTCGAGAGCTTTCGAATGGTATACATGATATTGCCTGGAAATAAGTTTGAAATGTTCAAAAAATCTCGCCCTTAGGATTTTGCCTGGGGAAAATAGAAATGTCCCAAAAAAGGGATGTTCCACCAGTGGGATTTTAGGGGAATTTTTCCTGAGGTATAACCATCCTATAGAGAAGGTCTGGAGAAAGTTTCAGCTAGATCTTATTTTTTTCCTACAAACAGCCTGTATTTTTGTAACACGACCACACTACATCTTTATGCACAATCTTTTTCACCGATATATAACAATTATACTCAACACGAAAATCTTGGCTGTCATTATTTATCATCATCATCCTCTTGTCCAACCGACCCTATCTCTCCCTTCCACTGTTGTTGCTAGGCAACAAGGAGGACATAACCATTTTAAACGACAGCTTCTTTAGAGACGTTTTTTCTTGGTTGTTGAGATTCTCCGCCGAAAGTTTCAGTACCGTAACCGTAAGAACCACCATTGATCACGATGCTCACTGAAAAACATTGAACAGTTAAAAATACACATAAAAATCTTCCACAAAATTCAAACCTTGACATGTTTTTTACCCTGGCCAGGATATATTATGCGCTAACAACACATTTGAGTTAGCATTGGTCAATTTTTAGACAACCACTATTTTAGATCTACATGGCTGTATCACGGTCTAGAGCCGAAAATCCACGCTTAGCCAAGGACAAGAAGTGGATTATTGAAAATTTAACTTATTTAGGTAACATGAAAAACAATCTTAAGAAATAAAAAGAGTGTCAAAACTTTCACGTAACCTCTTTTACATAAAAAAGATGTTTTTCCTTTTCATAACGTTCTGCTTCTTTGTAACTCTTATCTCATAGAAAGTAACGAGGAGATGAAAAGAGCATAAATAGGTACCTCTTTTTGCCTCGTTGTCAGTAGAATTCAAGTTTGCTTTTGGTCTGAGTTTAACCAGCTCAGGAACATCGCTCTCCTTTTCATCTCCGTCACAGCAGACGAAAATTTTCAACCAGACTTTCTTGGCGTCTTCATTTCGTATGATATTAAGCACACAAACAAGCACTCCCAACACTGGAATCAACGCCAGGTATATAAACTGTAATGCGACTAACTGGAACATGCCGTGCAGAATAGCGAAGGTCCACAACAAAACCATAATGGCGGTGATAAGAAAAGTTGCTTTGGCGCGCTTGGTGTTTTCCTTCTTGTTCTTCTCGATGGTGTTAGTTAGAAGAAGGTCGGAATCACCCATGTTTCGGACGATTGGGATAAACAATAGAACATTAACGATAGCTAACAAGACAGTGGGCGCCAATACCGCCCCATAGAACTGCGCCTTCTCCACGAAACACCTAAAGTGCAGAACGAAAAAATACATAGGATGAACATAAAGTTTCTCCTTATAGCTTTTGCATTATCTCAATTCCGGAATTCTGAGTTCTGAGTGTCATAGCGAAGAAAAAAAGTAGCTATTTGTCTGTTGGGGCGAGATACCGCTGCAAGGGTATCACTCAAGCACCCTCCACTCCGAGTTGATGTCTTTGGAAGTCTTGCTACTTTCTAGAAAGGATAGCACTTACAATTTGACGTCATGTTCATTATTTTGTTTAAAGGACATTTGATAAGAAAAGAATGACGTCACTCCTGTGATCACCAATGGTAACCCTGAAACAAAAATGGTAGAGGTTAGGACTTGTCATCTATAAACCTAATGAAACCGGGAGCATGAGTGAAGTTTTAGCGATGGAAGAAGTTCTCTAACGATCTACAATCATTGACAAAAATGGCACAAAAATAAGTCTCCCCAAACAATGTTGTCGGAGGGGGCTAAAGACCGGCCAAGCAATATTTCTTTCCCACCAACATTGTTCGGGGATGGGGGAGGTTATTGCCCTGTGTCTAAATTTAACCACCGGAAATGTGCCATAATATATTGGCAACGATTATAGAGAGCTTAAAGAGATTTAAATCCACATCTTACCCCAAGCAAAGACGGACATCAGCTTGAAATAAAATCCATCGGTCAATTTAGTTGACATGACGACGATAGTACGATACAACAAGATGGCTTGTATGAACATCCATGAGAAAGAAGTCAAGATGAAGTAATGCAAAAATCGACCAACTATGAAACATAATGTCTCTTTCTTGACGAACGTTAGCGCGGCAACGAAGGAGATGAAAGCCAACATCAAAGAGAGCGAAAAGGACGCGATGGCTTTTGATGCGATCTGACTTCGTATCGTCCTGAAGGAGCAAAAAAACAAAGAACGTTAAGTATATACAACGAAAATTTATAGGCCCCTTCTAGCGTTTATACAACGGCCCCTGGAGCAAACACAGTTGACTACTCTTTCTAATTCGATCTAGAAAATTAGAGAATCACAGAGAGTAATTTAAGCCACTGTCGAGCTGAGGGGGCAAATATTTTAGTTCAAATTAAAAAAAGATTCGAATAATTGAAATATAAAGATGAGTTGAATCTGTTCATGCTTTGGGGGAGAAAAACCGAGGCTTTGGGGGAGAAAAACCGAGGCTTTGGGGGAGAAAAAACCGATGCTTTGGGGGAGAAAAACCGAGGGCTTTGGGGAGAAAACCGATGCTTTGGGGGGAGAAAAAACGAGGCTTTGGGGGAAAAAACAAGGCTTTGGGGGAGAAAAACCGATGCTTTGGGGGAGAAAAACCGAGGCTTTGGGGGAGAAAAACCGATGCTTTGGGGGAGAAAAACCGAGGCTTTGGGGGAGAAAAACCGAGGCTTTGGGGGAGAAAAACCGAGGCTTTGGGGGAGAAAAACCGAGGCTTTGGGGGAGAAAAACCGAGGCGTGGATTCTGACGTATTTCAAAAGTCTTGTTTAAGCTTGCACACGTGGGTCAATAAAAAATTATCTGGGTTCGTCTCTGGACCACGTTAGCTAACAGGAAGAGTTCTCTTTACTCCATGATACTGTCCGTGAACAGCGATGAAATCAACTGAAAATAATTATTAAAGTATCTCTTTCATCACCCTCAACACCTACCCTAACCACTAACACACTTACTTTACACAGAGATAAGTGATGAGAGTTGCTCCCAACGCCAACACAGCGATGAAACTTCCGATGAACGCAAAAATATGCGCAAAACCACTCCCTTCATCTCCCTTTGTCATACTTGAAATTATTGCTGACTCAGCAATGACAGCGAAGTCGGTGAGGTGTTGGCATTGGCATTCAACCACACCTTCGTTTTGGAGCCATGAAGTGACTTGACATCCTTCTTTTGACCACAAACCTGTAAAATCAAGTGTTGAAAACGATTTCGTTTCTAATAAAACATAAAGGTTCATAATGCAGTGATGAGGTTCTATGGTTCTATGGTTCTATTCTATTTTATTGGCACTCATTATATAATGCATAGCACCGGCGGTGTTATAAAATTAAAGAATGCTTACCGTTTTGGATATCCCAGAATGCACATGAGACGTTGACATGTTTTAGAGGGCCCACGTGGAAAGTCAATTTGATTGGATCTTTCAATTGATCGAATTTTTTCTGCTCAGTCAGCACTCTGACAGAGATGATGTTACTGACCATCGTCTCATTGGAGAGAGTTGGCATGGCCTCTGTGGGAACCATCTCGTGAAAGAGAACCGTCTCTTCTCCTGGCAAACCATCAAAAACACTTTGAGGTAGAGTGACGGAGTTCATTGCACCAACCTGGTTTTCATATAACATAGAAATGTTTCCGCTCAAAGCGCTGGTTGTTGCGAATGTGATTTGCCGTGACCGAACTTTCCTCAACGAGAGCGCGATGAATTTTCCGTTAACGGAGAGAGTGGTGCGGGAGGTTGTATGTATGAAATTGTAAGCAATGGAGTCAAACACTTTCAACATTTCTTTATAGGAATCCACTTCTTGTAAAAGCTCATTGTCCAACTGAAGCAAATTGCCCAATACCAACAATACTTTGGAAACCGTCTGAAAAAAATGAAAAACGATTAAATCAGATCAAATATTTTTTGTAAAAACAGTAGCACAATCGCAGAGACGCAAGAAAGTAGCTGCCCTTCCCAAAGATCGATTTTTGAGGGGCGCCAAAAGACAAGGGGCACCAAAAGGCACCTCTAATCGCTAATTTTGGCAACCCTTTGCTTTTAACACCTTAAAGTTAGCAGTTTTCAGCCAAAGAAAGGGAAAATATTCAAAAACTTTTGTGATCGATTCACTCACGTAATTTTCCAAAGAAAGATATACTAAGTTTAGAAAATGTCTTCCCCAGTTCGTCCCAGTTTCAGTCGACCCGCGACACTACTGAATAGAGATAAAGACTCTTTAAAACTTCATTGTATCGGAAGCTATCAAGTAAACATGGAAGGTGGGAGCAACGACATACCTCTGTATGGAGTGCTTGAGTACTGACACCCAGAACACTGTGAATAGTTTTCACAATAACTGAAAAGTCAAGAGCGCTTTGAACTATGGTCCGCTGGTTATCCATGATGGTGGACACATACGTCAGACCTTTCTTCCAATTCGTTGATGTAAACTCCATCTGTTTGTGAGAAAACGTAATTCAGTTAATACAGAAATTGAAATATTCTAGGCTTAGATCAGCTAAGAGAAAAGTAGTGAAAAAGTACCTTGAATTCATCTGACAGTATGGGAAACAGGAAAAAATCAATTAAACTAAATCTTGATAAGGCAAATTCCTTACATCTTCAATATCCACGATAATCCCTTTCTCCTTGGTGGGCGTTAGACAGTACGTCAAATCTACTTCGCCCCAATACGCCCGTTCCAACTTTTTGTCCCAATTACATTCTCGTTTGACGTAGAAAAGCTTCTTGGTGGATCCATATTGACATCGATGTTTCACTTCATCCCAAATGGTCGTCCGCGCGAAGAAATAATCTCCTTTGCGCTCGTTACGAATCCATTCCTCTTCACAGTGATCTACAGTTAGGTAAGATATTTGCTACTTTGTTACAGCCGTTCAATATTCTAGTGACACAAAATAGGTTTAGAAGGGCGGAAAAGCAGAGTAAAAGTTTAAAGGGATAAAAGACAATTTCTTAAAGACAATAGAAAAACGGTTGGCCATATACCAGGTTTCTTGTCCTTAAGGGAGTTTACTTTGGGTAAATAGGTTTCTTTTGTAGTTGCTATAAAAAATCTGCATAATGTGATGAAATTCTTTTGTTTCAGTCCTAATTATGCGTAAACTTTGGAGACTTTTATTTTGGTTACACCTCGCTCATAGGCCATTTCACAGTCGAAATGGATTTTGGGTAATCAGTTGCGCCCTGATAACGGTTTCCCGTTGGCTAGACGCAAAAAATCTTCACAATTTTTCAAACTTTGGACCAATAGTAAGTCGTCATTAGGGCGCAGTGGTCCTTATTACCCATTAAGGTTTGCGGCTGTGAAATGGCCTATAGAAAAAGTGGACAATTTTTCGAGAAATGATAATACAATAGAATCTAAAGTAAAGTTTAGAAATTAAAAATTAGAAACATACATATTGGCTCTATGGTGTTGGTAGCTGAAGGTGTCGAAGGCTCTGTTGATCCTGTAGAATAAAGAGTGTATGGATTATGTTAGAATTTGTTTATTGAAGCTTGAGTTTAATGTTTAAGGTTGGCAGAAGATTCGATCAAAAAAGTTTGTATAGAGAGAAGAAAACGAAACTTTAAAAAGCTGGTGAGAAAATACCTTCGAAAGTTTGTTGAGTTTTATTTGAAGTTTTGTTGTTGAACAAAGTTGAGGTTGGAGTTGATGTTGAGGTCGTTTCTGACGAGGACAGGGTCGTTGGAGCGGTGGTACTATTGGAGGATTCTGGTCTTGTGGAGATGGGTGTGGCGATGTCTTTGGTTGTGGATTGTTCATCAGTAGTGGAAGATGTTGTTGAAGTCGTTTGCTTGATGGTGGTGGTCGTTCTCTCGCCTACTGATGTTGTTGGGTTCAATGAGTAGAAGTGAGAAGTCGTTGGATGGGTGGTTTCCTTTGGTGAGAAATGCGAAGTCGTTGGTTGGGTGGTTTCCTTTGGTGAGGAAGAAGAGGTTGTGGATGTTGAGAATTGTTCAGTGGCCCAAGAAGTTGTTTGTTCAATATTCTGGTTGCCATGGGTGAGGGAAGTTGACGGTTGATGATGGCTGACGATGGTAGAGTGAGGGAAATCATTGGGCTGAGTGGTTTGAAACACGTCTGAAGGGAGGGTGGAAGTGACGTAATAGGTCTCTTCGTTATTACTATCGATGGAGGTATACACAAACGTGTAACCGTTTGTCCAAATCGCTGACGTTGCAGAAATACTTTCGTTTTCGTAATGTTGAGTGAATTCTGTAGACTGTAGGAGCGGTGTAGAGGTGTTGAAAGCGACCTGATTGTCCGTCGGTTTGATCAGGGAGACCAGGGCAGGCTTTGTTATCTCCTCTTCTGCTGTTGTCGGCTGCTGAGTTGTTGATGAGGTCGTTTCTTGTGTGTCATTTGTTACAAGGGTTTCTTTCGTCTCTGTTTTTCCTGTTGGTGCTTTGATTGGTGTTGTTGTTGAATTGTTCACAGGAGAGGTAGTTACTGCATTTTGTGGGAGAGATTTGTTAAGTATTGGAAGACTGTTGGCGCCTGGTAAATAAATGAAAAGTTGTTTAGATGAAGATGAAGTCATTCGACATTGTAGACTGCATTGCTCACTTTAAGGGGATTTAGTGGGAGTTTCACTTAAAAGCTTCGAATTTAATTTTGATACTTTTGAAATCATTGCTTACTGTAGTGAATTATTTGATCGAAAATTCTAGGTAGGACCTAAAAGAAAACGGGCCAGATTCTGTTCAAAGAGATTTTCATTGCTTTAGTCTAAAGAAGAAACGAAATCAAATCCTTAAAGATTGAAAGAAGAAGACAATTTTACCTGAAAAAAGCAAAATCGAAAAAACTGCAAAGAGAAGATGCATCTTGATTGCGGAAAACTTTCACTTTGCTTCGTCCATGAAAAATGATGCAGAATTTTTGGTGGTCTTCTTCATCAATGAAAACACATAAATAAAATAAAAATGAGCAATGAAGAATGGAAAGTTAGCCATCTTTGAATCACATCAATTATTCAATCTCTCTCTATAATATATTGTACATTTACTTTTTCGTAAAATGATGAAATTCTGTGCATTGTGTGGTGACTCAACCAGCTCTTCAATAAATAAAGAAAAGAAATTTCGATGACACATTCTTGCAAATTTCCCTTCATCTCACTGACAGCTCGCTTTCAACTTTTGCAAATCTTTCTCGCGTCTTCATTCACGACAATCATGCAAAATAACTTTCAATCCAAATTGAAGTTTTAATACCGTTAGCTCAGTGGTTGAAAGATACACATGCTTAGCTCCAAGAGAGTGGCGGGACAAACAATTAATATCTTAAGAAGTTTTGTCAGTTGGAAGAGGCATTTTCCACTCTTTCCACCCAATAATGATCTCTTAACTTTAGACCCAACAAAATGGAACAAAAAGTCTAAAGAAAACGAACAAAGATTATATTTTCTTTTTAACACATTAATAGTAAAGATAAAACAAATCTACAAATCATAGGTAGAACTCAAAAAAGCTTCCTCTAGAGATAAAAATTTACTCTCATAAATTAAGCTGATTTATAACGAGTCAATATTTGCACAGGGCTGAGATGATTTCAACAATTTAAGTCAGTTTTCCCATCAGTTTTAGTTTATTTTCTGTCGATTTCGACAACATAGCTCGTACATCTTTAATGACATGCGCCAACTTCCCAGTTTGGACCAACGTCTTCTTTTTCATTTCCAATCACACCTACCATCACTACGCATGCGTGTTTCACACCCAACCATCACTAAGCAATGCACCAGCTGAAAAAATAAAATCAAAAAAGTGAATCGGAACAAATTGACTTCTCACAGACCCATTGAGACTCCTTCCCACTGGAAAATTATAAGTAAATTTTGTCTCCACTGAAATAACCAGATAAGCAAATCCTCACTGCAAAATACTTTAGGCGTACAAACTTTCGCGAGCAGAAACTTTCGCGAGGTCGAAAAATCGCGAAATTCGCGACAATTACTTTCGCGAATTTGAGGAAAAAAAATTTTTCGCAAGCACAAACTTTCGCGAATCTTTGGATAAAATAAGAATTTTCGAATAAAAATCGCCTTAAAAGTGAAAAATATTCCTTAAATCCGCTAAAGACGGCTGCTCTTCTTTATTTTCAAAGACATTTACTTTCGCGAAAAAGGCCAAAATTCGCAAAAATCGCGAAAGTTTCTGCTCGCGAAAGTTTGTACGCCTAAAGTATTGTGCTATTTTTTCCAGCCCAACTGAATTTTCTGGCCCGAAAACAATAGAATTTCAAATCCCCACAATCCCCACAAGCTCAAAAAATGCCACCGGGTTTGCGAGAAAGGGGTGTGTATGGTCAAAATTCTTTTCACGAATACTATTGTCGAGCATGCCTGGTCCTTTATATAGTGGAAATTCCCTTCCCTCAAAAAAAGGTGGGAACAAAAAAATGAAGAGCTGACTATGACGAGGATTGTTGAACTTACACCGTTTGTTGCGGTCGATAGTTTCATTGAAGTGGAACGAGTCTTTTGCTCTCAATTTCACTTTCTCATCCTCCACGCCATTCACTTTTTCATCTTTGACGCGGTAATTCTTGGAACAGCAATGTTCGTTCGCTTTCTTTAACCTCAACAAGGCGTCTTTGTTCAGAAAAACGTGCAGGTAAAACACAACGCAGCCACACACCACAAGACACCCACAGAACACGTATTTGACGACCATTGAATCAAAATAGAATCCCAACATTCCGCACACCCATGACGTAATGATAACGACATTGATGATAAATGCTGACTGTGCTCTTTTGAAGTCTTCATCGCGTTGAGCCTCGATGGAGTTCTTCATCATACGTTCCAACATGAAGACGTTCTTGAAAACAGGCACGAAGAACGACACTGTCAAGATGATGAGGAGGATGGACGGAAAGAGCACCGTCAAATAGAAGTTCATTCCACTCACAAAACAACTGAAATGATAAATAGAGCATATTATATTTTTCGGTTGAATGGTTCTTGAAAAAGATTTCTTAATGAAAGAAATGACTTCTTATTGAGGAAAGATTCACTCTAGACAGTCACTTTTGCTTCTCTCGACGACCTAGTAAACATCAGGTGCCACATTGAGACCTGAACATTTTATCGACTAACAAAATGTGTTTTTCAACAGACTTACATTTGTTGAGGAGGTGGTTTGTCTTTCTCAAAATTTCCACCAATCACCGTGAACGTCAATGCACCCACTACTAAAAAGAAAACATTCTTATCATAAGTCCTTAGATGAAAGAAAATATTCGAAAGACAGGTAAATCAACCAGAATTCACAGCCGGGAACGACCTGATGAAAAAACCTTTCAATAGCTACCGTAAGTTGGTCTAAATAATATCGACATCCCTATGCTAATTCCGACACCTTTCTTTAGAGTTAGGAATAATATGAAGGTCGGAAATTTTTTTCAATGCTTAGCTATCAGAGAGGAAAAATCTTTTTGTCTATCAGTGATTCCGAACTTCCTATTTTTTCCATCTCTAATAAGGGTGTCGAAATAAGAGAAGGGATTTCAACATCAGACCAACTTACAGTATATACCCCAAAGAGAGGCAATCATTCTCTCAACAAAAGAGCAGCCGTGTCATTGTCATTGTCGATTGTAACAACTTTTCTGATAAATGTATGAGTTAATTTTACGTAAATCGCTAAGTGGATTATCGTTGAAAACAGAAAGTTACGAATGATAGAGTTTACAAACCTGAACAAGCGAGGACGATAGCTTTGAAATATAATCCATTCATTCTACGTAACGAGATGACGACGATAGCGCGATACAACAAGATGGATTGTATGAACATCCATGAGAAAGAAGTCAAGATGAAGTAATGCAAAAATCGACCAACTATGAAACATAATGTCTCTTTCTTGACGAACGTTAGCGCCGCAACGAAAGAGAGGGCGACCATAATGAGAGATAAACATTGAAAGATGATGATCTTCGAGTTCCGCTCCTTTCTCAAAGCCCTGAAAAAGTCAAAGAACTTTCAGAAATATCATGGCGATGATGGGTTAATGTATTTATCGCTGAATATAGTCGATTGATAAGAGGCTGAAAATTGTCGATTGATAAGAGGTTGTCTGCACGCTATCTAACTTCTTAAGATACGAAGTTATAAAGAACCCCCCAGCGGACCTTCAATTCACACAACCACACAAATTTCTTTCCCAAAATCACGCATTCACGCAATATTTTTTTCGCGATTCACGCAATTTTTGTTCACGCAAAGCTTTCCATTCCCTATAAACGTGGTATAGTAAACAGCGATAAATCTCATTGACCGAATCGTGTGCTCTTTGAACAAAACAACGAATTATTTTCTGGACAAACTATAAAGAATCTATGGAGACTGAATTTTACCTGAAGGCGACATAGGTGATGGTTGTCACTCCTAGAAACAGCAATGTAAACAGAACACAAAGAAACGCGACAAAATGGAACATGGCGGAATAGCCAGCAGCCGAAGGAGATGATATTACGTCACCAATGACAGCAAATACTTGAGATGTTTCCGCGTGAAAGTGACACTCACAAGGGATTGCGATATCATTTGTTTTCAAGTTGAATTGTTCGGGATAGGTCGTGCAACTTTCAGTGGACCAAACATCTAAAGAAGATCGGCAAAATTTGTTAAACTCAGAAAAGAAGATCCAAATTGCGAAGAAATGTTTTGACCCAAAAGTTTGCATTTAATCAACTGTTTTGAGCGACTAGGCAAAAAAAGAGTCCTAACAATTGAGAAGAGAAAAATACTTATAAAGCGCCCTGTAAACCTATCATTTCGCAACAATTTAATTCAAAATCAAAATGAAACAGATTAAAAAAATCAGACTACCTTCATTCGAGTTCCATGCGACACATTTGGAGATGGAACGAGGCGAGATTCTCGATGGTTCCACTAAGAATACGAAGGAAAGGGTCATATTGTTGCGTTTGGTGTGGTCGCTGTCTCTTCGTTCACGGATGTTGCCAACGGTGAGCAAGTTCAGTGAAATGATGTCAGAAATCAAATGTCGCCCTTCTGAAAGCTTTGTTGGGTATAATGTTGTGTTTTTGTACGCAAGAATCTCGATTGTTTGGATAGAAGGGGTTGTCTTGTCCAAGGAGATCAGTGTAGAAGGAGATAATTGGTTTTTGAAAGTTATGTTGAATTCGTTGGTGGAGTTATCTTTCAGTTGATGCACACTCAACGCCATGTTTTTGTTGAAATGTTCGAAAGTCGGGTTTTCCTTTCTGAAGGTTTCTTTGAGCCTGCGGAGCATTGTTTGCAGTTGACTTTTGAAGACAGAAGCAAAGAAGAAATTGGCGGGGACTTGCACCACCTCTGATAAAATGTTGAATAGGTTCGACAAATTCTGAATAAAGAAAATTAAAACAAAATTCGACGATGAACTCAACTGTAAAGTCAGATACGTTTGGTTAAACGCAAAATTGAACAAATTCATGAAATGATAAACGATAATCAGGAAATAAACACAGGATTCTCCAGCCTCTCAACGTCTGAAGGTTCTGAGAATGAATTTTTTACAGCCTTCAAAGCAAAGAGAGTGGGGAGGAGCCACCTGATAAGAGGGGCGGGAAGTAACAATGTTCTCTTACCTTCTCTCTACTGTTTTTGTTTTGGACAACATTGAACAATGTTTGGAGAGCTTCGAAGATGACTTGAAGATTTGAAGAGACCTTGATCAATTCTTCTCTGTGGTAACGCAGTGAAGTTGCCAAAAAATGAGCGAATCGTGTTGAGTTATCCACTGTGAGGGTTTGATGAAGCTACAAAAAAAGGGCGTGTGTCAATTCTAATTAAAAAACTCCTTGCCGTTGAAAATGAGACTTTATTGAGAAAAAAAAAACCAGCAACGCTTATGGAGACAAATAATGGAAAGCTTCTTTGGAGACAGAAATAGTCCCTCCGGTGACCGGGATAGGCCCTATCCAGAACAGCATTCACTATCCTAGGATAGGGAAATCACTGCGCTTTACTGACTTTGCCAAATTGTGCTCGCGTCACGCAGAGCTGATGGTGTATAGTTACTTTACTTGAACGACTCGGGAAGACAGTGCATCCACGCATGGTCGAACCTGAAAAGTATTGGCAACCATGCCACAGAGTCAGGCATATCCCCCCACACTCTTGTATCAGAGCATGGTACTTAATTCCCCTCACATGGCATGGGTTAGCCCGGGCGAAGATACTATGAAGTTAGATCGCCGCCAAAATTCGATCCTTCAAGTCGTCCCGTCGTACTAAAAGTCGTCCCGTCGCAAATTTCGGTAGTCGAATCATCCCAAGTTTCAAGTCGTCCCGTCGCACTAGAAGTTCGCAGGTCGTAATTCTTTTAAGTCGAACCATACCAAGTTTCTAGTGGTTCCTATCAGAAGTTAACTCGTCGGAACTTGGTACATGTTCCAATAATGTACGTTTAACTGTTTTCATAAGTGTTCATGTCATCTATCAGGTATATTATGGAGATAAAAACATAACTTTGTATAGTTTTTGAGCTCTAATCAACAAGTAAATTTCCACACGTGTGTTTCCACCAGCTTCCATTTTGAACATTAAAGTTCTCCCTGGATGAGCTCTGCACGTGCACAAAAACTGCACATCACACGAACATAACAAAACATTATCTCCACAATATTTTGATTTTTGATATACGAAACAAAAAAGTTTTCTTTCGGAATAGCCTAGAGTCCAACTCTTTGGGATGAGTCGACTGCCGAAATTTGCGACGAGTCAACTTCTGAGGCAACGACTCGACTTAAAATTTGGAATGTTTCGACTTCCGAAAGATTCCGACTTGCGAACTTCTAATGTGACATGCGGACTTCTAGTGCGACGGGACGACTTCTAGTACGACGGGACAACTTGAAGGATCGAATTTTGGCGGCGATCTAACTTCATAAGATACATTCATTTGCCAATAGAATCACAGCACCGAGTGGGAATTGAACCCACACTTCCTGCACGGAAGTCAAGACTGATAACCATTACACTACTACCCCTTAACTCTCTTAAAATATTTTAAACAATCGGATCTAACAAAATGCAAAACCAAGCTTACCGGGCTGGCGGCACACAACGTTGTTTCAACGTTCATCTAACGTTGTGAACGTTCGATAAACGTTCAAATAACGTTGTGTGCCGGCTGGGTAATAGATTTAAAGACACTTACTCTTCCAACTTCATGAATAATATTCTTCACTCCCAATTTTGTGAGACAGAGCGAAGTATCCAAGTCACCCCACAGGCCATTCTTTCCACAAATCATATTTGCTTTGGATGAGGGGTTGATTCCACCATAATAACATTCATAACGCCACATTTCACCAATGGGTGTTCTTTGTACATTGTAAAGACCTTTCTCTCCTGCGTTGATCTTGACAGAGGGACAGTGTGCTGGAATGTCAAGTAAAAAAGTATGAGAATCTAAGTGGCGTGGAAATATAATTGAAGGAAGTCTACTAAACATGTGCCTTACGCGCCTCTTGGGCAAATTAAGACACGTCCCCAAAATTTACTGTAGTTTTTTATCGCCGTTTCAAACTTGTCAAATCCCATCACTTCATACATCGAAAGAAGCATATTGGAGTGTAGATCACTGAAATGGCTGTTCCATAATTTCCTTGTTCACTAAGAAAACGATATTAGACAAAAACCAAAAAATGTCAGTAAAACTTGTTTTTTGAATAACTCCAGTTTGGCTGATGGTATAAGCATGAAATTTTGGACCAAAGTTGCATATCGTTAAAGGGATAATTTTTGCATAAAACTTTTCCTCAAATCTTGCTGACGTCAGTAGAAATCAGCAAAAAAAGACATTTTGCAATAAAGTGCAAAAAGTGTTGCATCCGCCATCAACGCGTCCATCAGAATCATCAATAGCGTTTTAAGAAGGTCTGGGATCAAGGGTGTTGTTAAGCATAATCTCAGCCTGGGTGCACCAAAAACAGTATACAGGTTTGTCGAGCTATTATGAGCTTCAGAATTTATATTTTTTGTTCATTCTTTTTTAATCGTATAGAAGATGCTCTAACTTGAATTTTGAGCTATCATACATTAGGTGTTTGAAAAAGTAGTTCGAAAATTCTTTGAAAAAAACTCGATTTTGATCAACTCGGATTAATACCTCTGTGTTTGAATGAAATCGAGGGCGTGTGAAATTATAAGGGCGTGGAGGCGCGTATAGCCGCGTGATTTAGCAGACTCAAATGAAGGTTACTGCTTAATAAGTTCTTGCTAAAACTCCACAGCTAAATTGTTATATTGGTTAGCCATTGTCAAAATCACGCCTAACTCGGATCTTTTAATTCAAAGGAGTTCGTCGATGACGGAGACCTCTTTTTCCAACCTAAACTTAACCCAATCAGTTAAAATCCAATTAGCTTGACATACATACAATTAGCTTCATGGCTGGGTCATGGCAACCAGGTTAGCATTTGACCCCGTTAAATTAAAGCCCGAACTTCTTTTGCATGCATAAAGGTGTATTGAAAAGAGGAAAAACGTAAAAAAAGCTCACTTTTAGTTTTCTTAGACGAGATGGATGAATTCGTTGCGGAAGTTGCAGCTTGGATGATTTGAGAGGTCGAAGGTGCAATCAGTGTAGAAGAAGTTTGGTGCTCGAATCTCGTTGTACTCGCCGTGACGAGGATGGTTTTTGAAAGAAGTGGTGTTGATGACATCACTGGAGCACTTACTGTGGTGTGTAACACATTAGATGATGTGCGGTTCTGATTGTCTTTCTCGTTTGCAAAGATGAGAGCAGATGAAGAGGTGATGGGAAAAGGTGATGTGGTGTTGGTGGTGGTGGGGGAAAGGTGTGCAGATGTGGTTGGTTGAATGTTTGCCAATAAGAATGTTGATTGATTTTGATCATTTGAAAAAAGCCTCATTGTTTTTGTTGATGGAGTAATTGTTGAAATAAGTGATGACCTGTTCCATTGATGCTCACTTGACGATTTACTGAAAGCATCTACCGCCTTAGCGGTCTGAATGACTGGCTCAATAGCAAGTTTAGTTGGAAAGACTGGAGACGTCGAAGATGAAGGGCCGATCTCCAAAATGTTTGATAATGATGAAGCAATGGCGATAGCTGAAGTACTTCTAACCAACCCTATTTCATCCATGTTAACATCATGTGTATCTAAGAGTGAAAATGGATCCTAAGAGTTGATTCATGATTCATTTTTGTGGAAATTAAAAAAAGGCCAGAAAAAGCGAATTTTAAAAATGATCATAAGCTCATTTTTAATGCACAATCAGGGTCATAATATACTCGCACTTTTGGCTAATTTACAATTTTTCGAAAATTGAAGTTCGAGCGAGAATGTCAATTTTTAGGCCTTCAACTTGATTTCATCAAGTATTTCGATCTGGGAGGGATTTATGGGTTTCTAGGCTATATTTCAAGCCCTACTAGACCATTTTTGAACTTTTGGATCCTCAGATCCTAAGGTCCTACTTTAGAGCACTTACAAATCGATTGTGGTTTCAAAACACCCCGGTGAATTTCCCTTTTGTGCCAAATATTTTGTCCCTGATTGCAGCTTGTCAATTAAATAGATTTAATTGTCTAAAGAGACTATTTATCTAACGTTTTCAGACCATCAAAAATGAACGATAAATAACTATTAAAAAGCGACAAAAAGAACGACAAACCCTAACCCTAACTATCAAAGAACGACATATTTCGCCGTCCCAAACCCGGACCTTGACTACCCCCCTACCTATTCATTACTTTTTGTACTTTACGCTATTTAACGACTAAGTAGCGGTTTAAAGAAGGATAAATTACGCATGCGTTTAAGTCTCTATTTGTGTGAGCTGAAAGATTAGATGAACTAACTTTAAATATAATAGCTCTTACCATTAAAAGATTGAACGACTACATTTGACGCCGATGACGACGACTCCGACGACGGCGACGATGACGCGCTCTGCGTGCTTTGACTGATAGAAGAATGTTTTGTTAAAAAGCCATCACTGGAAGTAGGGAGAGGTGTTTGTGTGGTCATAAGAAGCTGGTCTTCCATTATTGTGGTCATGCTTGGTTTAAGGTGTAACATGTCTGTAGATGGTTGATGAACGTTTGAAGTTGAAAGTGAAATTGAAGCCAGAATTGAGGTTGCCAACATTGCAAAAGTCGCTGAGTCCATCATTTTCTGTTTCCCGTAATACTCTGTTCTTTCTGGTTGTGGTTGTGGTTGTGGTTGAGAATTTTGAAGCAAACTTGCATTCGAATAAAGTTGTGTAGACGATCCATTAAGTTGAGGAATACGAGAAAAGTTGCTGGAAACAGTCTTCACCTTTGTTTGAGCTTGAAAATCAAAACAAAAAGATTTACGTTATTTAAATACCATGGTTGTAACCATGGCGACCATCACAGCTTATGTAAAGATTCCAAGTGAAAATATAAAGGAAAAGTTTGGAGTTCTTCAAAAAATAATGTTGACTTTTGAAAACAAAAGAGTCGTAAGCTGCTTTACCTTTGAGACTGGATTAATGAGGAAGGTGAAGTAGAAAGCACAGCTGAAAGCTTTACAAGGAATAAAGAAAGAACAAATAAGAATACCTTGAACCAGCAAAAGACAGAAGAAGAAATTTGAGAACATTTTTCCGTGTTTCACCATTTCTTTCGTTCAAAAAGAGCAATGTTGTCTCCCATATTTTTTGACGTACAGAAAACCGATAAAAACAATGGCTGAATTGAACGACGTTTTCATTCAAATGATGAATAGCAATCACTTTTTTTGTGAATTCCTTAACAAATTAAAGTTTGATGTTTTCTTAGTGATTTGACTTCATTCAGGTCTGCAGTCTATTCATGCAAATCAAAATGAGGCCATAGTACTCTTCAATTTTTAAGCACCTTTTCAATGAAGATTGAGGGCCTCCTAACGAAAATTGGAGCCGGTAAGATCGCACCTCAAAACAATCAACAAGACAATAAAAAACGGAGCCATTTCTTAAGATATTATTTCACCAGATCTAATTCACCGACCCGCTCTTATCAGAAAAGTCACAAAATCATACCTACTTTCCAACTCATGCCAAATCCGGCAGAATCGGGGAGACTGGGGAGACTTCAGCCTCCCCCTTTTGAGCAAATGAGATTTTTTTTCTCTTAAATTTCTAGCGTATTATCTCACATTGAGCCTCCTTCAGCCTCCCCACTTTTACGGTTGTGCCGCCGGGCCTGTCATCCCAAATCCGGCTGTGTGAAATAAAAAATGAAACAGGTCCAGAGGATTGGCCCTTACTTTTGTACTTAGCCAAAAAAATGTCAATTATCTCATCGTATTTCTATATTTGCATTCATTACAGAATATATTAACGATAGCAACCTGTTCAATTTGAACAGTTCAAAGAATGTCTTTTTGAATGAAAAAATTTGACATCTTCAATAGTTTTAACACAGCAAGGTCCGAAAAGTGTAATATCCTATCTACTATCTCTATCTTCATCTCAAGGTGCAGGAAAAGCGAGGTTAGAAAGTATTGTAGTGAATGGTGTACTATTTGTGATCCTACATCGGGTCCAGACCTTTGATTACAGACCTGATATTTATCCTATTTTTGTGGAGATGTACTGCGAAAAAAGAGAATATCTCCTGTTTTGAAATTGCCGTCATGAAAAATTACAATAATACAATTTTAAAACATAGTAACGCAAATCAATTGCCATTAATTAAAGGAATGTTTAATCGATTAGCAAGGGGTTTGGGCACAAAACAAGTTCCATCAGATTTCTAAATACTGTTTCAATGAAATCTAATTACTGTCTGATTTGTGAAAAGTTGTCATTTCGTTTGCGGATGAGATACTGTGTATGAGGTTTCGCTTGTTTGAAAAACTAGTGTTGGAGATCTGGTTGTGATTTTTTTGGTGAACTATTTCTGAGGTCTTTCACAAGGATGTCGCTTATCAAGGTCCGTTATGGCGCCAACAAAAACCTTCTTGTAAACACAGACTGTTCGTCTACCATTTTGTTGGCATGGTTACGAAAGAAATGTAAACAAAACAACGTCAATCGGCTTGATTTATCAGATGAGGATGGTAATTTGCAGAACATTCATTCGGTAAAGTCTCACGATTCGGTATCAACGAAACTGGCGGATCGGAAAGAATATATTTTGGTGAGCGTGCAGACTGTTGATAAGAAAGTCATTATTACGTCATTATTGGACGGTTGGGCACCAGTAGTCCCCGAAGAGAGGCCTGGGACTAATTCGAGGATCAGAAGAAGATCTTCACAGCTCTCCATTAGACGATGATGTTGATGGTGATTTAATACGTCGAACTTATCATGCTTCATTTGAAAGACTGATCGAGGGAAAGATATTTCAGAGTTTCGTCGTGCCTGGTTGCTACGGAGATACAAACTTTCGTTATTGACCATTCTCGACTTTTGAGCATCTGACAATAAAAACACTTCAATGGAACAAATTTAGGTACCATTTTAATGTAAATAAGAATCAAAAAGGTTATATTTTATTCGCCTTATTTACCAGAGGCACTCCAATGAAGTCCGGAACATTTATATTGTTTTAGATTCCAGAGTTTTTCGGGTCATTGCATGCCAAATATTATGGATAAAGTGTAACGCTATACAATATTTTGTATTAAAAAAGAAAATTGAACTAACATACAAACCAATCGATAGAAATCGTCTGCAAAACCCGGCCTGCCAGGAAAAGGTTATCAACATTTTAATTGATCAACGAAACTCTTTTTTATAAGAACCAGTAAATTGAGGCTCGATGAGGCTCGGTTGTTCTTATTTTTTGGCACTTTGAGGATAAAAAAGTTTTCATCCGTTTTTATTTCTAGAGCAAAATTGGTTTAAAATACCCATATTTTTACTATTTTGACACTTAATTTGTTTAAAACTCACCAGACTCAGCAATGCTCTTGAATTGTTCTTATGAAATTGTTCTTATAAAAAAACAGTGTGAACAAGTTTAACTTTCAGACTTCGCTCATGATTAAATCTTTTTGTACAATACTGACGAAGTATATAAAACTCAATTCAACATATCATACTTTAAGTGAATTTCAAAAACATCAAATTCATCCAATAAGCTAGTTTTTTAAAAATATATAACCCTTTTTAGGAAGGAACGCTTTCGAGCCTTATTTTTCTATTGGCTGCTGAGAGTAACATGTTAATGTTTTCATAAATATTTTCTTCATAGTGGAAATCTTTTTGTTTTCGTTTCTTAAAAGTTCGAGTACCCAATCATTCTGTCTTGGTATTGAAAGTGTGTCGTAAATATGGCGAGTTTGGAGCTGATGACAGTTTATGACGTTCGAAACTCGACGACTGGTCCATGCTGTAGTCTTTACCACTGATCTGTAACTTTTGTTGATGGCGCCCGACCAAGCTATTCAAGAAGCGAAATAATTGTTGTCGAAAACGTCCTAAAAGGCCAGCGTAGATGAAAACGTTGGCGATACTGTTGCACATGTGGAGAATCTTGAAGAACGCGTTCAAATTTCTTGTGGTCTGTGAGTGAGGGATTCCTTCGCCTACTTTCCACGAAATCATGTATGCGAGATGTAGGATTTCACGCGGGAAAACGAGAATGATGAAAACAAGCGCTAAAATGATCAGCATTTTCATGATATTCTTATTCTTACGATTTAACTTTTGTTCTTTGAGTGTTCTCATGCTTGAGCGGTCGTATAAAACACCATAAATGAGAGTGACAGTCACTCCGAACGTGACAACGAAGATCAGATCTCGTTGCAGGTAAATAATGACCGTGGGGTAAAAGAACCAATCAACGCGCAGGTCAATGACGGTGCAACTATATTTGGGATGAACTTCGTTGTAAACGATGGAAGGTGTTTCGCAAAGAATCGAATACAAAATGATGACGAGGATGAAAAGTTGAAGATGTTGGTCTTTCAGGTGAACTTTGACAGGTTTGCAAATGACCAGACACCTTTCGATGGTAATCAACCAAATTACACCAAATGAAATGGTGATTGTACACTTGGCGACCACTGGCAACACCTTGCATCCTATTCTTCCGAAATGCCAACTTCGATTGAAAGTCAATTGCCAATATAAGTAAAGCGAGGGGTTAATGATACTGGCGAGCAAATCCACCATAGCCAAATAAAAGATTAACCGAGCCATTCCATGTAATGAGCGAGGATTTCGTCTGAAAAAATAACAAACTAAGGCATTTCCAGTTACACCTACAATGAAGATCAAAATAAAGGAAACGACCAGCATTGAATCTACCCAATCAAATTGACGTTCGATTACTGTCTTTGTTGTGTTGACGGAACTGTTCATCAGAAGGTTCGAAATATTGGAAACAATGTTTGGAGTCAGGATATCTGCGAGTGAACTATTGAGATGAAAATTCGTTGATGGTTTTGAGCTGGAGTTCGTTGCTGATCCATTGTTGAGAGTTACATTAAAAAGAGTTTTCTGTTGGAGGTTTGGAGACGAGGTGGAAGTGAAGTTTGAGGTTCCATTGTACAAAACATCCAAAGAATTGTTTCTCGATATCAGTATATTATGTTCCTCTGTTGTGATGTTTCCCATGTTTTCTATTCGATGCGAAATGTACAATTGATATGATCTTTCTCATGTGGTGTCAGAAAAAAAAGAACATTTTGTTTGAAACAGTTTCTTTCGAAAATGAGGACCCCTGTCTCTCTCCCAACAAACATGAAACATCTAATGTTTGAATGTAGAGGAGATAAAAAACATTGGAATATTTATCCTGTCGGGTCTCCAAGTGATTAAAACGGTTTTAAAAAGTTTTTTTAGTTTTAACTTTGTAGTTTGAGATGTTAGTTTTGATGGATTTTAGTGTTGTTGAATACTTAAAGTATTAACGCAGGATAATTGAGAGCTTTCATGGTCATGGGTAGAATTTCTCTTCATTTTCTTGATTTGTTGATTTAGTGTGTTTTCATAACGATTAAAGTATTAGGAGAGTGATTAGGATTGACCTGGTGTAATTTGAACTAAATGAGATGGATGATTGATTTGCGTCGATGATTATTCAAATCAAATGAAAACAAGAAGTAATCAGAGAACGTCGTCATTCCCTCTAGCATGCAGAGTGCTTCAAAAGCACAATACAAAAAGTCAAAGCGAATTCTGACTGTGAGATGACTACCCCTTACATGGATTGAGCTTTAAGCTTGATTGATTTAAGTAGGATTAGTGTAACAGACAGCAAAGCATCGTGTTGTTCGCTCTTCGTTTGTTTATTGGATTTAAATTCTCTCTCAGACATTTTTTTGGTAGCTTTGGGGTAGCTTTAAATTTAAATTTAACTGGACGAAAAGAGAACGTACATTTTCTACGGTGGCTTGTTTCTGCCTTTAATCGCGTTGTTAGTTAGCCTTGCAAATGCATGCAAATAAGTAGGCTACAAAATTATATTGTTAACAGAGCTACATGTCGGACATATTAACTTGATAACATATCCGAATTTTTATGTGATCAAATTAGTTTATCATGATAACTGGGAAGTTATTATCGTGACATTCACGATGACACATTTCAGGAAAAAAATTACGCCATTTGATCAGGTTCTCATTTAGTAAAACGGTTAAATATTATATCTAAACATTTTTCTCCGAAGCTTATGCTCTTCAGAAAAATAGCTCAGCATTTTTTTCCGACAAGTTAAGCTTATGCTCTTCAGGCAAATATCTCAACATTTTTTGTGACCTGTTAAGCTTATGCCCTTCAGGCCCGTCTTCAGGCAAATATCTGAACATTTTTAACAATTCGTTATTTGCCCAAAACGCTCAAGCCTAACTGGGTGATTTTCTCTTGTCCAAAATGTCAAGTTATTTGCCCGAAACGCTCAAGCTTAATTGGGTGATTTTCTAAAAAGTCAATATTTTTTGTCTACCGTATTATTTTTTAATTGCAACAAGAAAATTTACACATCGTAACACGACTTCTAACAAGGTTATTTTTATCTTGCTTTTTTCAAAAAAATATTTAATAAAATTTGATTTTTTTTCACCCTGTTAACTCTCATGATAAATATCAGTGCGATTTCGTGGCAGAAACAAGCCACGGTAATATTCTGATAAAGGGAAAGGATCTCGCTTACAACACCGTTTGAGAGCATGATTGTTCAGCATTCATAATTTGATAAATAATTATCCAACATGAAAAACATTTAGTTTCAGTGTACCTTGAGTAAAAAGAATCAATAATATAGTGGAGGTGGAAAAATATTTGTTAGGGAAGGTGTTTAAGAGTGAACCGCACAGGTAGGGGTAGGCGTTTAAGAAAGAGTTATTGTGGCCGAAAGGTGGTATTATTTGATATTCTATGGACTTTGTTCCAGAGGGGGATAGAATGAGATTTATCCGATAAATGGGTGATGAACTTTTAGTGTTGAGGTTTATAAGATGTTTATTTTTGAAGTAGAAGATTAATTCTTCGAAAAATGATGATAGCGAAATGAAATTTTTCGTTTAGCTGATGAAAAGGGATTTATTTAGAAGGAAAGGGTCGATTTGTGGTTTTCCAATCTCAAACAAACTTTCGTACATCTAATGAAAGGAAGAATTATTCTTTATCGCGGTTCGGAAGCCATCCTACTAACAAGATCCCCTCTACAGAAGAAAGGGAATATTTTATACTAATCTCTAACAAAGAGAACATTTCGAGATAACAGTATCAGAAAGGTTGGGAGATGTTATTTTATTTTAATGTTTTTTCATCAACAGAGAGGAGGGCTTCACTTCTTTTGATTGGCCAGTTGAAGCATCAATCATCCGAGAGTTATTGTAGAGTTTTTTAAGACAGATGTATCAAAAAGCAACCTTTTTTTACTTGGAAACATGGATTGCAGTTCAATGACAGAAGGTTTTTTACTGAGAGAGATAACTCTCACAATAAGAACAGCATATTAAAACAACTCTTTCTTTTTGACAGAAAACCAAAAAGAAGGAATTTCTGAAGGAAATTAGACTAAGAGGATAGCAGAGTGACGGACAAAGGGTAAGGAGTGATATTAATTTAGAAATGGAAGGCTTTGTGAGAGAATGTGGTTTCAAATGGGAAGTAACTAAACGTGTAGCGACTTTCTTTCAACAAAACTATCTCCGCCTCTTTCTTGCTGGGCAAGGCGAATTGTCACAGTTGGTGCATTTTGAATGGTACCACAAAAAATCAAAGGCCTCCTCTTTTAACTTGTCTCATTTATTCATTTATTTGAGGGCTTTCTTAGACAGTTGAGCGCTCAATGTTGGCGAAGAAGGTTGCATGTCATGAGCTTCAAAGTTTCATTTAAGTGTTGTAAGCTGTAACAGAAGATTTTGAGGGCCAGGAAAGCATTTGTTTGAAGGTTGATTTACGTTGGTTGTAAATAATTAAATTTTTAAAATTGAGTTAAATAGATAAATGAACAGAGTCTCCAAAAAGTAAAAGCAAAACGGAAAGGATGATGAAATAGAGAGAAAAAGGTCCATCGGTTGGTTCAAACGTTTTGTAGGATGCTTCTTTCAGAAGTGAAGATGAAAGCTTTTTTTCTAATGTGAGAATTTTCAGGCTCGATAAAGAGAATTTTTTCGTTTTCACACTGATCTGATAATGATTGGAAAATGAAGATTTCAAAATTTGAAAGATACTTAACTAATGGTTTCTTTTTTTCGTAGATCTTCATTTGAAAAAAAACTGATAGAGGGACAAATTAGTCGAGGATGAATGGTACATCGAATTTGACAAACCATAGCAATGATGAGACAGAAAAACACAATTTCACCACTATGCAGGTTTTCAGTATGGCGGCATTTAGTGTTATCTTATTCTTGGGATCTCTTGGTAACTTGTTGGTTATTTACGTTTATGGTTTTACCGGTCGCCGAAGATTTCGAAAGTTCGAAAAGCTGATGTTGATGTTGGGCGTGGTTGACTTCATCGCATCCATCACCAACCCTGCTTACTTTCTCTATCGTATCGCATCCCGAGGTGTTTGGCAACTCGGCTATGTCCCGTGCAAAATCATCCCAGCCTTAGGCCCTATCTTCACGGGCATTTCTTTAGGAATAATTTTAATAATGGCGGTGGACAGAGATCGAGCAATATCAACTCCTTACAAGAACCAATTCCACCTGCGCACGATTTACAAAGCAGTCTTCGCAACAATAGTCTTCAGTGTAGCAATAACCGTACCCTACATTTATCACATAGACATTGTCACCTACGGTTCAGAACCATATTGCTTGGTAGATGGTGGAGTGGAATACAATGTAATAGTGGTTGTCATCTTCAGTTTTAGTGACGTCATCTTTCTCCTCATTTTCACGACAACGACAGTCAGGATTTTTTCGAAACTTCAGTCCAAAACTACGGCAGCCGAAAATACAAAATCACAAAAGCAAAGAAGACAGGAAAAGAACAGAATTTTGAAAATGATTTTTGCGATGGGCTTCATGTTCGTTTTGTGCGTTTTCCCACGTGATTTGCTCTTCATCGCATTCTCAATACGCAGAATTTTCCCGCCCGAAATCCCGATCGGTAACGTCATCGACGTGAACAATGTTTTGAAAGTTCTACATACGTCCAACAGTTGCGTCAACGTCTTTCTGTATTCATTTCTGAACGAGAAATTCCGCGTGGAAATCATCCGAGTGGTAAACAAAAGCAAACGTATTCGAAGGTCGTTTTACGATTCGTCATTCATGTCTTCATATAGATCAACAACGTCCGATAATCATGCCGAAAATGAATTTATTGTCCGAAACAAATTTGACGAACAAAAACAATTAATGAACGCAAAATGAGACGTACTCAGTGATTCAGCGATTTCATGGAACATTATTTCTTCGTTTTATAATATTTATAATAGGTGATTTCTGACTATGATTATATGTGAAGTAAAAAAATTATTTTTGAGCATACACAATCTGAACTAACTCACTCGTTTCCACTTAATCTCAGAGTAGATCGCACGTTTTCATTCTAAAAGCCATTGCATATGTAGGTTGGCTGTGCACTTTAATTTTAGATGAATATTGAATAAGTTTATAAGCATGGTGATTAGCCTAAGCAATAAAATAATCACACCGAAATCAAACGCCGATCATAAACGTAAACATTACGCTTTCGCTTTCGCTTTCGTTTTTAAGCAGAAAGCAACGCGGTTTTGATTGCTATGACTGTTCGCCATATCCCTTTAGAGCAGAGCGTGGTATGCGCAGAATGGGTGATCTGTTATGAGATAAACTCTTTCTCCCTAATTCATTGCTTTTGTTCATCAACCATCCCTTCTCGATAACATTACATAACATTCGATAAATATTTCCCTGTTTTGGAAAACCGCACTTTTCATGAATCACTGCTCTAAACAATATTCAACTGAACGTAAAAAGATTAACTCTACTTTCACATCACGTCACGTACTTCAAAAACCTTTTTGTGAAATCGATGACCACTATTTTTGAAACTGTTTCGCTCCAAGTAGAAATAACCCCTTAGTTATGCAACCCTTACCCACGGGCACAGAAATTAGCGTCCAGTTTGTCCGGACCCCTTCTCAAAGTATCGAACCCTGATCGCTCCTCCCCAGCATCCACACAGAGCTTCAAACTTGAAGAAAAACTTAATTAGATTTGAAGCTGACTTTTTTAAATCCCGCTTATATGAAATTTGAGCAAACAAAAATTTTCGAAGCGCTTTAAAGTAATCTGTAAAAATATCAGTTTCTTTTTGTGTGTTTCAGAAGGGGAATTAATTGGATTTAATTTTGCATAATTTATCAGGTTGCTTCGAAAGGGATATTCTTATTGTTTTGCTTGTTAGCGTTAGAAGTTGAAGAGAATATTTCAAACAAACTTTTAATTCTTTGACAAATGCGATCATTCTCGAGTTATTTGATGACAAATATTAGCCTTCTTCTTCCGTGAGTTGAGGGGAAATGAAGAAGAAAAGCTCCGAGCAGTGAGTGGAGACACAAAGTATGGATTGACGAGAAATTGTTTGTTGATTTATTCCTTTTGAAATTTGCGAAATATTTTGAAAAAGTTTTAATCTTCCTTATTGTAGAAGTTTGTGTTTGTTTTGTTAGCATCAGAGGTTTGTGAAATATTGATCGAGCGCTCGCATCAAAAAATGGAGTGAAACAGGGGGTAAGTGGAAGAGAATCATACCTTTTCATAAATGGTTTGGACGGCTTGTGGCCATTGTAATACAACCAGCACTGCTTCATCTAAATTTGAAAAAAATAAGAATAAGGTTGATGATGTGAAAAAGTCAAAATATTTGGTGCAAAGTAGTGATAAATAAGGTCATCCCATGCGATCAAACTCCCGTCTTTTGGACAAATATTGTTTGTTTTACCAAATCCAACACTCGAAGTTGAAGAAATGAAGAAAGTTTTTCTTACTTTTCTTCACAGGAGCAGAACACAACACACACATCACTGAGGAATAAAGGAGCGATGAGTTTGGCAAACGAAAGATTCAGTTTGATTTCATTTTCGTTGATCCTTATCCTAGGGAGCATTGGAAATGCGTTGGTTATTTATGTGTACGGAATTGCCGGTAACGAAAGAAGGAGACGGTTCATGAAGTTTGAACGTTTGATGCTCATGTTGGGCGTGGTAGATTTTGTGGCGTCCATCACCAACCCTCTGTATTACATCTATATGATCGTCCGCAAAAATGACTTCAATATGGGTGAAACAATGTGTAAAATTATACCTACATTAGGTCCGTTGTTTACAATGATTTCTCTTGGGATCATTTTGATAATGGCCATTGATCGTGATAGAGCTGTAGCCACGCCCTTCAAGCCTCAGTTTAACCTGAAAAGTATTTACAAAGCTGTTGCGTTGACCGTTCTCTTGTGCGTCCTAACCATCACCCCCTATGTTTACAAACTGAAAATACAAAACTATTTTAACAGAAGAATTTGTGCACCAGTATCGGATACAGAGTACAACATTTTCGCAATTTGTCTTTTCTTAAGCAGCGATCTCATTTTCCTCACCATCTTCGTTGTGACCACCTTCCGAATCTTCAGAAAGTTGAAAACGAAAGACACCATTGAATGTCCGAAGATGAAACAACATCGAGCAAAAGAAACAAACCGTATCTTGAAAATCATTACGTCGATGGGCGTGCTCTTCATCTGTTGTGTTTTCCCACGTGACCTCCTTCTGACGTCATTTTCATTCAGTACGTTAATACCACCGCCAGTGGATTACGCAATAGCTGCCGACGCCAACCTCGTTTTGAAAGTTCTGCATACGTTCAATAGCTGCGTTAACGTCATATTGTATTCTTTACTGAACAAGAAATTCAGAAAAAGTGTTTTGAAATTGTTCATGAAAAGTAAAACATTTAGCAGCCTCTACTTGAAGAAATATCCAACATTGGGACGAGACACAGATTCGTACGATTCTTCCCAAACACACGGAACTCTGACCAGAAGTCCTTCAGTCACACCAAGAACTTCACCGAGAGGTTCTCCCAGAACGTCCCTCATAGCCAATATGAACAGTGATAAAAAATGCTCACAAACGTTATTGAAACACGTGCTTACCAAACCTCTTTACATGGAATCCAAGAATTAATCGTCTTTCTGCTGATATGCTTTTCTGCAGTTGTTTTCATCTTAAGTTGTTTGCAATTTTTATTTTCTAGTTATAGGTTGATTTTTAGTATCTAGCTGAAAAGAAATGGGAAAAAGTGAAAGATAAGCCTTAGATGTTTAGTTTTTTTTTTCGTTTGCCTCGTATCTCCCTGATGAAGAAGTTTCCAATGAAAAATTATGGAAAAAGTGATAGCCCCCCTCCCCTTACTTCTGGGAGAGGGATTTTTTTCCAAAAGGTTTCAAAAGGGGGAGGCAAAAGTAAAAATGGGAATCAAGGGGGGGGGGGGGGTTCATGAAGGTGCAATAAAATTTTTCTGGGGGGACTTCAATTTTGAACAGAAATTAAATTTTTGCAGTTATTCCTCAAATCACATGGCAAGTACATTTTAGTGTGCTGCGATTGTCAAAGATGTATAAAAATTAAGTTTAAAATTTCAATGGAGGCTGACACAGGAGGAAACCAATGGCCCAATTAGAAATTACCCTCGACACGCTGTTTCATCTCATGCTAGAAACAAAACCCTCAACGGATGTTGTATAATATACAAGCAAAGAGATATTTTGCACAACAAGTAGTTTTGGAAATCGACGAGGTCTGGAAAGAAGGTATTTTTTAAACAAAATTCCCTCTTTTTCCGTCTACCTTAAGCTAAGGCATTGTGTAATAACATGATGGACAACAAGCAAACAATCCTAATATAAAAAGTAAAGAAGCAGAAGTTTTGTTTTGTTTTGTTTTATTCATATGAAGGGTTGTTTTATCATCATTCTGTTGTTGTTTATATATACAATTGAAAATGCTATGTACAAAGTTCCTTCGTTCGTTTGTTTGTCGTTTGTTCCATCCTTCTCTTGTTGAAGAAGTTCAAGATGTTTGTCAACAAATAAATTGGTTAGATTAGATGGGGGAGGAGGGGGGAGGGTGGCAGGAAAATATCTTCCTACTTTCTTATAAAGAGTTCATCAAGGTATCTAAAATAAAAAGCGCATAAAAAATAAATTGTCTAATTCTAAACTTTTTCTTACAATTCTTAATGATATAATATTTAAATAATTAGAAATTCTCCTCTTAATTGAAAATAAAAGAATATAAAGTCATCTAAAAGTCAGCGCCAAACATCTTTTAACCAGGAAAACTGATATCCAATCTGACGAAATTCTCAAATTAAAAGTTTCAAGAAATCCTGTGTCGCTCTATCTGTTGCGCTATGCTAAAAAAGCAAACTCAAAAGCCAAGAGTAAAAAGCTAAGAGAAATAAAGACACCTACTATCATAATTTGAAAGCCGATTCGTAAACATGCTAATAATAATATAACTACTTTATTTTCTAATGATGCACCCAAAGCATCACGTGACCAAATCACCGAAAGTAACCAATCACCGGCCGCCACGTCACATGGGCATCAAGGACACAAACTTTGAAATATCTGCTCCCTTAATTTCTTATAGCTCCAAATTTCGCCGCCTACGCGACGTAGTTTCAGGGTGTGTTCAATATTTGTTTCGGAGTTTGCAGCAGGGTTGATTTCCACCTCCATTTGTAAGCCATCTTTAAAAAGGGAAAAATAATTATCACCCGAATTTTCGTACTCCACATTCGCTTCTTCCAGAGCCACAATCAAACGTTTCCTAATATTGTTCATACTTTGTGCGAATGTCATATCATAACTCAACGAACGACTCAATGATTCGTGAGCATTCCCGATATTTTCTATTTCCGAAGGTGGAGGGCCGTTCCTCATGAAAGGGTCATGTAAATTCGGAGAGTCCATTCCTGGGAAACTGGGGCGGATATTCGCTCCGCCAAAATTTGCGCCATAAGAAGGGTTAGGTCTTGGGAGAAGCGAGACATCTGCTGGGGTGTGATTGTTAAACAAAGGGCGTAGTGGACCGAATCTATTGAAATGAGTATTTGCTTCTTCATCCACATCCATTGAGCCAGGGAGGAACTGAGGGCGTGCATCCAGTGGGGGGAGTTCAGACGTCATGAGTGGTGTGGCCATTAAATTTAATTTCTGCATTTCGTCGTGCAGTAAGACATCATTGGTGCTTTGAGGTGAAGAGCTTAGAGCAATGGGAGGGGTCCCACCAACTGCAGCAGAGTGCTTTCTTTGAAACGCTTGAATCTGACTTTCTAGATTAGGGGCACCTTCAGAAGCTCTGCGTAAAAATTCCCGCCTTTCTTGTCGCATTTTGGTTTCCAAGATTTTCTTTTGAACGGCGAATTGTACTTCAAGGTCGGCTAATTGTGCTTCTTGTTTCTTGCGCAGGTAAGCGAACTCCGTATTACGTTCTTGTTCGGGCGGAGGTGGTTCGTTGAACGGGTACGAATGACGGAATGGGTTCTCCCGAATGTGATTGGATGAACTTCTCCTTTGAGTACTAAATTGATCTTGTAAAAGTTTATGTTGTTCTAAAAGATCACCTAAAGTTTCTTTCTTAGTACCCGGTACCAATTCTCTCAACCGCGGATCGTTCACTACTGGTGTGTATGGTGTGGGCGACGCTCGGTTCGGTTTGACCGCGCGCAAAAACTTCGAAGGCACGTCTTCGTTTTCAGGGGTGGTTGGAAAGCAAGGGAGCGTGCGGCGTTGATGTCTCCCTCGACCATGCAAATAATTGGAGACCTCGGCTTCATGTTCGTTCTCTGACTCAGAGCCTGCCGTATCATTCTCCGGAACACTTAACATATTCCGACTTCCATCATGATTCAAATTTCGTCTACCGGTCGCTTTGGAATAACTTCGATGCAAATTGAATTGTGCAATGGTATCCTGTAACGTTGCGGACCCATCGGAAGCACGACGGTCAAAGGTGGGTCGAACTTTCAAGACAGTAGGGCGAGGTAAATACTTCTCTTTGTATTGCAATTCATTCTTATCATCTGTGGGACTCGGCGAACGGCAGATGGAAATTTTCGGAATACCAATATCCCCACCACCACTGTTTTGTTTGAAATGAGAAACAGCGATGGTTCCACGCCTTCGCCCACCGCCCGACAAATATCTCGAGAGTTCTTCTTCGCGCCCATCTTCAATTTCCAGTTTCATGGGTTTAGAGGGGAGGAATTTAGACATTTCCTCCTCACCGGGGACGTCATCTTCGTGGTCAGATCGTGGCGTGTCTACCAGATGTAATTGATGTAATTGCTGAAGACGTTGCAATGACAAATCTCTTTCTTCTTTCAACTTCTGATCAAGTAAGATGTGGTAGAGACCGTAGATGGCATCGAATTTCCTCTTTTGCACAGACTGAAAAACAGAGAGGGAAACAAAAACTAGACAAAATATTTGGCAAAGTTAAGAAAGTTAACCAATGAGAATGCATATTTTAAAAGAGGATATGAATGTATGTCCAAATGTCCCTTATCAAACTTTTCAACATGCAATGTTTAATGTATTTAATTTTCAAGATCTTCATAAATGCAATAGATGATTATGAGAGAAACAAACTCACTTCTTGAATTTTAAGAGGTTCTTCATCTCTCAATATTTGACACGTTTGCTCAAAGATTTCGTCATCCAATATCAATTCATTTTCGGACGAATTTTCGGACACGGGATCATTGAACTCCTCCTCTTCTTCCAAGAAATCGTAAGGTTCGCCCTGGATGATCCATCGGTCACGTTTGATCTGATTGATGGTATATCTCTTGTTGACATCCACAACAAGCATGTGACGTATCAAATTCTCGCAATCTGTAGAAAAAAAAGCGCATTACAGTGCACAGCTTTCAGGTAAATACATTAGCATGAAATATACATCCAAAACCGGTTGAACCTGAACACACGCAGCTTCCCCGCCTCGTGGCATCATATCATTTGAGGGGGATAGGGCACTGACTTTCTTAATCAAGAGTGCAGAGAATTATACCAGCCATAAAATGACTAAAAGGTGACTTTATGTACGTTCAAGCGCAAATGGGCTCCCTAGTTGGCTTACCTGAAGACATGAAGTAAGGAATACGAAATCTTCCATTTAGAACACGTCGTTTAAGATCCGGTAGCGTTTCTCCATCAAACGGTAACGCTCCGCATACTAACACATATAAAACCACTCCCAAACTCTACAAACAAAAAGGTAAACAATAAATGGATGTTCGTTAAGAATAATAAAAAAACTTTCTTATCAGCTTTTTCACAATTATATTGAGGCAATATCCGGGGGAAGTACTAGGGTTGGCGGATGAGGGGTATGTGCGGACGGGACCCCCCGAAAACCAACCCTTAGAGAGACTGATTTTAGCTGAAAGGTTGACCCTTAGAGACTTTTAAAAAAAATTTTCTACCATTTTTGAAAAAAGTCCTAACCTTAGAGAGACTAATTCTAAACTCTCCGATTTTTGCGACCCTTAGAGAGACTTTGAAAGGTGAAAAGCCGACCCTTACCGTCCACACATACACCCAGCACCCATTTTTGGCTAAGTACCCCCCCCCCCTGGGGAGCAATGTTTACAGCAAAGATCAGTACAAAACTATAAGAAAGAGAGGTAGTGTTTATAAAAACCTTTAACTTACCCATATATCAGCAGCTGGCCCATAGTATTCCTTTCCTTCAAAAAGTTCTGGTGCTGCGTAAGGAGGGCTTCCACAAAACGTCTTCAATTTGGAACCAACGTCAAAAATATTACTGAAACCGAAGTCTGCTAACTTCACTCTGTTATTCTCATCTAGCAGCAAATTTTCAGCCTGTGGAAAAAAAACAAGATCCATGAATAAATACTTCTACTAATCAATGTTATGATAAAAAAGTATTTAAAATTATACAACAATTTTCTATTTTGCTAATAATCCTTGGTTATATATTTTATGGAGACGAAGAAGCTAATTCCCAATTCAAACTGGACCAGACAGGACCAATTTCCATCTTCAGACCAAGAAACTGTTAGGGTCATTAATGAGAATTGCTTACCTTCAAATCACGATGTACAATACGCTTTTGATGGAGGTATTCCATAGCAGAAATAATTTGTCTGAACATGTGTCGTGCTTGCGTTTCATTCCTTCGCCCTTCTTTCTTAAGCAATTCGAAAATTTCACCACTAGATGCATATTCCATCGCTAAATAGATGTATCTTTCTGTTTCCATCACCTAAAATACAAATTGATAATAAAAACTTCTTTAAAGGGAAGCAAACTTTTTTGTGGATGACAGACATCGGAAACCTCACTGCTGACTTAAAAAGTTGTAAAATGAAACCTTTGGTATGGTCCAAGGTATTTGTTTAAAAACATCATGGCCTACATTTCGAAAATAATGATGAGGTTACCTCATATAAACGAATGATGGAAGAATGTTTGACCAATTTCATGACGTGAACCTCTCGACGAATTTTGGCCAGGTTCTCTTCGTCCAGCTGGCTTTTATCGATCATCTTGATGGCCACCTGCAAACAAATAAAAATCATTTTTTAGATAATAGTCACGATCAACCATTACACAACTGGAATTTCATATGATACCAGTGGCACTTGAAAATGGGTTAATTTTAAAAAGCCTATGAAATATTTTGAAATTTTGAAAACGAAGATGAGAAATGAAGTGCATTTTACAGAATGGCCAGAAAACCTCCTCCAGAACATTAAAAAATGTTAAAGTTAAAAATGCAAAATTGAATATCTAGAATATTGAATGAACAAAAGAGTAACATGGCATGAACCCCCCCCCCAGCCCGCAGGGGGGACTACAACCAAAATCTTCCTGAAAAGGCTAGGGACTGTTTTTTTTTAATTTCAGGGGGTACCTATGATCTCTGGGGTATCTAACTTTTATGCAGTAAGATCTGGGGGATTGGGAACTATATTTTATCTTGCTTTTATCTAACTATCATTATTCTTTTTAATTGTAAAAATATACAATTTCTTGACATATACTCAAGTCACAGGGGGTACCAATCACAGGGGGTACCTAATAACGTCTGTTGTTTGGGGGTACCTAAAATTCAGGGGGTACCTATTTTCTTAGGGGGTACCTAAACCCCTGGTCCATGCCATGGCAGTAAGTAAATTGATGATCTTTAATTGACATTTTAGCTGGCAAAAAATACCCTCCCTAGCTATCTTGAATTATATATTGATTCAAGATGAGGGGCCAGGATCATGGATATAAACCCATGGACCGTAAAGCTGACCTAATTTTGAGATTTTAAGTGGAAATTGGTATTTGAAAAGTTTATCAGCTATTACATCAGGATTTATTTCACAATTGTAATTCAAGGTAAGGCAATTGTAATTGTTCTGTTCTCATCCAGCGTTTCCTGGACTTTCCTGAGCTGATTTTCCCTTTGGTTTACTCTGACAAGAGAGCAGAATCTAATGCTACCATTGACTTTAAAACCCCATAGGGGCTAGAGATGAAACTAAAACTAAAAACTAAACTAAACCCAGTGAATGTTGATCTAGATGACGTGTTCCTGGATTTTAACTTGAAAATCTTATTGCAGGTGCATGAAAAAACTCCTAAATGTTGGTGAATAAATAAAAATCATAACAGGAAAAACAGTGGAATAATAAGCAGATATTCAATGGGTAAAAGTTGGTTATTGAGATTTATTAACCCGAGGTGATGTAATATTCAACGAGGCGCAGCCGAGTTGAATATTCATTACCGAGGGTTAATAAATCCATAACCAACGAAAACCTATTGAATATATGTTTTATTACATACCTAGAGGCAAAAACAAAACATTAATTTTTGTGTCAATAGTCGAACGTTTCACATAAAACACTCCCATAATCGAACGTTCGAATGTTTTTCTTTTTTAAAGATTTTCTTAATTACTTTGAGTCATAAAATTGTTCATGAAATTCACAATAGATTTTTTAATGAATTTCTTTGATAACAACAAGAGCGACAAAAAAATCAAACTTTGAATGCAAAATTTGAAAAGAAAGTTCTACCGTGGTATAATAGCCATGGTATATCAGGAATTATTCAATGGCTGTTTTTGCCTACAGGTATATAATAATAGGGCTTTTACATTGACTTGTTAGAGGCAAAAAAGGTTATTTAAATTATCAATTTGGGTTCATAAAATTACAAAAAAGCATGAAAATGAAAGTGAAAATTAGAAATTAAAAAAATTGAAAAAGAAGATGCTTTGCAATCTTAAAATCTTTTTTTAGATGATGGAATGTAGGTGTCTTTGGGTACCTTAACGGAAGAAATTTTAGCGAGAATTTAATTTGGCGGATGGCCGAAAAAAATTTTTCAGAGGGAATTTAATTTGGCGGATGGCTGGAAAAATCAAATTTGAAGGGAATTTGATTTGGCGGTTGAAAGATATTTTTGGCCAAAATCGTTATCAAATAAGCAAAAAAACCTGCTTTAAGGCCTGAAATTGCACCAATTTGGGGAATGCGTAAAATAAGATAAATTTGGTGGGAATTTAACTTGGCGGATGGAGGAAAAAATAAATTTTGGCAGGAACTTTAATTCGGTGGATTTTGGCTAAATCTGCCAAATCCGCCAAATTTTCTTTCCGCCAAATTTTCTTTCCGCAAAAATTTCTTCCTTTAAGGTATTTGTAATTGTCAACCTCAACCTTCTTTAATTTGATACCCGAAGCGAAACAGTTTTGAGACTTCTGGAAAAAATACTCACTGGAAAATACTGAAAAATTTAGTTTTGGGAAACGTTGAGATATAACCCTTAGCAATCTGTAGCTGATTTAAGTGTAATATAAGTTTTTGTGTCTGCAAAAACTAGAACTGACTACAGTATATAGCCCCCAAAACAGAGACAGCCCCCAAAACGGAGGTCATCATTAAAACGAGGATTCTCACTTGTAGATTTATAAGAATTAAACGATTTTTGTTTATTTTGAAAGAATGATGGTTATACTTAAAAATGAACATGTTTTTGATGGTTCCAGACAGATTCAAAATAACATACTTGCGTCTGAAGGAAATATTTTAACACCAAAATTAGATAAAAATTGCATATAACTCACTCTAGCTACTTGGATATTGAAAATAAGTTATGAAAATGGGGTATAGGAAACTTTCTACACCTAATGCCGTTCAGAAAATTCAGATACATCTGTGACTTTAGACGATGGGTAAAAGATATAGCATCTTAAAGGTCAACCAGTATTTTGCGGCACTACAATCAGCATTGATAAAACGGAAAATTCTAAATATGAGAAACAGCAAAAAATCTTGGAATTCCATTCCTATCAGCTTGAAATAATAGTTTATAGCAAAAAATTAATATTACATACCTTAAGGGAAGAAATTTTCGCGAGAAGAAATTTTTGCGGAAGAAATTTTCGCGGAATTTAATTTCGCGAATTGGGGCGCAATTCGCGAAATTAAATTCCGCGAAACACACCAAAATTGTTAAATTGTGAAATTAAATTCCGCGAAATTGGATTTTTTTTCTTCTTCTTTTATTTTGTTGTTTTTGACCAGATGTTACCAAAAAAGATGGACACAATTGATTTATAACACATTATAACGTGTATCTTTTATCAAATATAAACAAATATAAGCAACTCCGTGATGCTTAAAAGTTAATCTAAGTTGATAACTTCTTCTCAATCGCGAAATTAAATTCCGTGAAACTTTTGAAATCGGCTCATTTGCGAAATTAAATTCCGCGAAATTTGCCATTTTGAAACTCTGATTCGCGAAATTAAATTCCGCGAAAATTTCTTCTCGCGAAAATTTCTTCCCTTAAGGTATAAAAATGTTCGCGGAATCAGCAAAAACGGCAAATTTTGTCATTTTTTGCAAAATGTAGGAGAAAAATACCTTTTAGCTTTTAATATTTTCAGCTTCAGTTAAGCTGTTTTTCTAAGATTTTCACAGCAAATTCCATACATGAATGAAACTATATTCAAAAGAAATTTGTTTTCAAAAACTTGATTAATACGTTGTTAAATCAAAATTGTCATTTTGAAAATTTCTAAATTTTCAGTTTGGACTTTGCATCATCGAAAATCTTGAAATATTTTATAAAAATCTTAAATTTTACATGCATCGGGTCGTAAATATAATGGAAAACATGAAAACAAATATGTTCATAGTTTCTCCCCCTTTTACCACTGGGCTTAATAATTTGATTTTAACTACACCTGCGTTTTGGGGGCCCAAACCTGCGTTTTAACAACCAGGGGCATACTGTAAAAATTTTATCAAACAAATTTATGCCCAAAACCCTCTAAATTCCATTTCCAAACTATGGTCAAAATTTTGTATTCATATCTTGAAGATATCTCGAGAAATCGCTAAAATTGCAAACCTGCCGTTTTGGGGGCCCTTAGAAAAAAGCTACCTATCTTTAAGCGATTGAAAAATATTGTTGAAATTGAAAATTTTGAAAAAGAACTTCCGGGAAATAAAGTAGCGATGAAGTTTTTCATGCAGCAAAAATTTTTGTAAAACTTCTTTTCCTCTAGATTTGAGAGAAGTTTCAAATTTGATCGACGTTTTGGGGGCCACATACTGTAGCAAGAATTACATCATCAGCAAATCTTTATTACCAGTGAGATGAATATCTGGGTTATGAGGTCCAAGTTTATATTTAAGAAGAAAACTACGATGGGAAATTTTATTAACAAAAATATAATGTAATCTACAACTAAAATATAAAAACAGGGCAAGGGTACTTTGCAAGATACCTAAAATGGGAAAAGTTACACGGATCATTGTCTGGGGTTAGGACAGAAGATTTATTGTCTGTATAAGGAAGCTTGGTGGTATTATTAACGATTTTATAGTTTCCTCCCTGTTCCTCTCCCTTTCTGCTGGGGAATCTTTTTTGAAAATCTTTTTTGGGAATCTCGAAAAGGGATGAAATCTTTTTCCTTCCGAGAGCCAGGTTTTTTAACCTTAATCTTTTTTTATTGCAATACTTTTTCCTTATTAACACTTTTGTTTTTTACTCCATTTACAAATGTAGTGCGCAGATCTAGTTTGGTTTCTTCTCCACTGTTGATCTTTTTCTTTGTTCTTCAAATTACCGTATTGGTCTAATGTTGACATCCCTCTTCTAATTTCATCACTTTCTTTAGAGATATGAATAAATAGAAGGTCAGAATCGCTGATTGAAACTTATTTTCTTTGGTCAGCAATCAATAATTGAGGAGTCCATCAGTGATTCTGACCTTCTTATTAGCTATTCCCCCATCTCTAAAAAAGGATGTTGAAATTATAGGAGGAATGTCAACATTAGACCAACTTATGGTAGTTTTCCAGGTTGACATGGGTCAAATTTTGTAATCTATGACTCAATATTTAGGTAATCTGCTAGGTAATTTCTCTTAGCTTTTTGGAAAGGAAATGTTTATTTAGTGTCTGTTTATTTTTTCATAAATCTCTCAAGAAGTTTTGCAGTGCATTCTTTTGCTTGTGAGTCAATCTTTGATATGTATTTCGTCGAAACTTTAGTGTGACTAACTCACAATTAATACGCATTTCAGCAGAATGCTAGTATGACTAACTGTGTGTAAGACTTCTTATTTTTCTTGCTGAAAGATTGCTTCAAAAAGGACCTTGTTTGTTAAATTGAGTCTAAAAAGCACTTCATTGATCAGGGGATGTCGACCGAACCCTATCGAACCAATTTTCTTAATCAAACCATTGAACTCGATTGAACTTAATCAAACGATAAGTGTTAGACTACCAAACCAAATCGAACAGTAATCGAACTTTAAAGGAAAATATATTGATTAGTTTAAAATAAGTTCCATTAAAAATACAGTTCCTTGTTGTTTGATGTATGCTCGAGTTGGTGGATGAGTGTTCAAGAGTAGTATCTTGGTGCTTTTCCGGAATCATTTTGCTATTTTTCTCAGATATACTAGCAAACGACCCTCCACATGGCCTGAGAATTCTCGGGCCAAAACTTTTATTGAAATTCGCGTAAAGCCCGAGTATGGCCCGAGCTGGCCATTTTTGAAAACATGATTTAAACAGGCGTGTAATTTCAGGACTGAATTTTTTTAACATTTTCTTTGAGAAAAACTTGGTTTCTCTTAATTATATTAAATATATGAATGTTGTAAATTCATATAAATATTAAATGTCTTATTTGGTATTAAAACATAGTTATAGATATACCTAGGGTGGAAATATTTGCTAGTAAACTGGTCCTAGTTTTAAACTGAAGTGTGTCCACGGGAAGCTCGTAAAGTTTTTTTGAGCGATATAAACAAAACAGACAAATCTTATTTTGTACTATTTTGTTTGACTGGACATGCTGAATCAATTTAACATTTAACATGGCCCGAACATGGCCTGAATGACTCGGGTCATGTTCGGGCCAAAAGAATTGATAGGGTCTCTCGGCCCGAACATGGCCCGTAGAGGCCCGAGAATTCTCGGGCGGGCCATGTCGAGCTTCGTACTAGCAAAGATATTGCAAAAAGGGCCTAGAAAAGAGCGAGAAGCTTATTGAATGAATGTCTAGCTACGATCGAACCTATCAAACTATAATTGAATTGCTATTAAACTTTAAAAGATCAACCGAACAGTCATCCAATTTTACAGAAATTTCTTGGTTCGATATTACCGTTCGATTTCGTTCCGTATAAACAAACACCTATCGTCCGATTAAAAGTTTGATTGAGTTGATTAAGTGGGTAATCAAACATTCATTTCAAAGCTTGCCTCCATGGTTTATCTTTTTTAGCAGGCTTTGAATATTTTTCAACAAAATATTACAGCTGCAATTTTTACGACCCTGCCTGCCCTTCCTACTTACTTGCACCAGACTTAAGGAAGCACCAGACAGGAAATTTCCAGTGTCAAATGAGAAAACTCATTACCACTGGTCAATCTAAACCACTCAACCTGACGTGAATGAATCAGGCTGGTGGTGCATCTAGGTGCGTCTGGTTCTGGTAGCTACAGATTTGCAGATTTGGTACGGGTCGTCAAATTTTCCACTGATTTTTATCAGACAAAAAAGTCTGGAAAAAATTATACCTTTGCTTTTGCTTGATGATGCTCGGCCATCTTAACGACGGCGAACATGCCTTTCCCAATTGTCTTTCCAACATGATAAGACCCAATTTTTATTACTTTACTTTTATGAGGGACCTTGGTTTTGTCCGCCATCTTATTTTTATGGGATCCAGCAGAAATTCGCAATCTTATTTCTATTGCACTTCTTCTTACGCGTTTCTTCTGCTCTCACGCGGAGGCGAAAAATAGAGGAGAAGGGACCCAGGTGAGAAAACGTATTGTTACCATGACATCGTATTACGTCATTCAATATTAATCCCTAGGAGAGCGATATTCACCATATTGTCTATCCCTCAAATGGCTATTTGTTCATTCATTTTATGAATGCGTCAGCAGCAAGAACGGTATTCCCACTACCTAAATCCTTTATTAATAATTCATAAAGCACTAACTAAACTTTTTGTGAGCGTCATATATAGGTAGTGTCAGCAGCGGTCGGGGCAGGGGGTGCGATCGAACATTTTTGCCGAAATTCAGAAAATCTCAGATTTCAGAAAAAATTTTGAGGATTGATACGTGACTAAAAGTTGGACCTTTTCGTCAAAGCTCAAAACCAAAAAAATAAGGTGTCCATCGCCAAAATAATCGAGATCAGAATTGATTCACGAATATTTAGTCCCGCGAAAAATAAAGCTTTTTTCTACCTTGTGTTTCTATCATCCAGGGTAGATGGATTCTGGGTGATGCGTGCTGGACATGAATTACTAAGATACATTTCATCCTATCTATCTATCATCTTTGTTAGAATTTAAATCTGAAATCTCTTTTTTAACAATAGTTTTCCGTCGCCGACGCAAATTTTTTTTCCGTAGACGGGCGGAAATATCTTTAATGGTCGGAAATATCATAGCGCAATGGTCGGAAATATCATTTGATGGTCGGAAATATCTTTAGATGGTCGGAAATATCCCAAACTCTGAAAATTTGAAAATTTGATGGTCAGAAATATCATAGCGTAATGGTCGGAAATATCACTTGATGGTCGCAAATATCTTTTGATGGTCGGAAATATCATTTGATGGTCGGAAATATCATTTGATGGTCGGAAATATCCAAAACTCTAAAAATTTGAAAATTTAATGGTCGGAAATATCCCGCGCTTTTAAAAATGCTTCATCAGCAAAAAAAATGTAAACAAAAATGGTAGCAAAGGTGGTGTTGTGTGGCCAACTTGTTGTGTGGCCAACATGTTGTGTGTGCCAGACAAGCTTTTTAGAGAGAGAAAGTGGTATTGACCTTTTTATTCTAACACGATTCTTCGTTCTTTCTTGTCTTTTTTATATCCTTTCCTCCTCTGGCCCCCACTGTAAGGGTCATTTTTTGGCCAACTTTTCTCTGCATGCACTGCCAGCTGGATGCACTGTAAAGGTTCGATTTTGGAAGCCAAATTTTCCGCCGAACAGTCGTTTTCAGATCGAGTGCCCCCCCTGGGTAAGGTCTAGAATGGGAGGGTGTCCGGGTAGGGTTAGGACTAGCTTTAGGGTGATTTGAGAGCAGTGGGGGCTAGAGGAGGAAAGGATATAAAAAATACAAGAAATAAAGAAGAGTCGTGTTTGAATAAAAAGGTCAATACCACTTTCTCTCCCTAAAAAGCTGTCTACGTCTTGTGTAAAATACTGTGTAGAGAACTAAGAAACAGAACAGTTCTCAGATAGTGTCCCAAAAACTTAAAATAAAAAACTACTCTTGTCTGGCACACACAACAAGTTGGCCACACCACACCACCTTTGCTACCATTTTTGTTTACATTTTTTTTGCTGATAAAGCATTTTTAAAAGCGCGGGATATTTCCGACCATTAAACTTTCAAATTTTTAGAGTTTTGGATATTTCCGACCATCAAACGATATTTCCCACCATCAAATGATATTTCCGACCATCAAAAGATATTTCCGACCATCAAATTTTCAAATTTTCAGAGTTTGGGATATTTCCGACCATCTAAAGATATTTCCGACCATCAAATGATATTTCCGACCATTGCGCTATGATATTTCCGACCATTAAAGATATTTCCGCCCGTCTACGGAAAAAAAATTTGCGTCGCCGACGCACGGACGATTTCTCACAAACAGAATTACATCATCGACTACAGAAAACCTTTGGAAACGATGGCCAAAAATACAAATTGGTTTGAAGGTTTTCTCCAAACATCCAAAAGTCCAGTCAGTCGATGGGTATGTAAAGCAATTTCCAAAATAGCGTACAGAATGATATTCTTAATTTTTGTACGATTTCTTTTTTTCGTTTTCCCGTGATTTTTTTATTAATTTCGCCTTAGCGATAGGCATGGTGCGGCGGCGATATCGGAAGAAAATTTAGAAAACGAAAGTACTTGATACGGTGGACGAACTCACTAAAATCAATTTACAAATTACACGCTCGTATAACCACGGTCGATCTTCGCAGGTTTTCTTTGGATTACGTCATTATATCTTTGCGTCTTTAGCTTCACAGTTTTGATTTTTCTTTATTTTCTTATAAGCATATACTTTATAAGAATCAAATCAATAACTCTTGATAGACGGTGATATACCTTTCGGTAATTAGTTCTTACAAAGTAAACAAGGGATGGGGCACAATATGAGCATATTTATTTTTCTTATAAGCATATACTTTATAAGAATCAAATCAATAACTCTTGATAGACAGTGACATACCTTTCGGTAATTAGTTCTTACAAAGTGAACAAGGTATGGGGCACAATATGATCATATTTATTTTTCTTATAAGCATTTACTTTATAAGAATCAAATCAATAACTCTTGATAGACGGTGATATACTTTTGGGTAATTAGTTCTTACAAAGTAAACAAGGGATGGGGCACAATTTGAGCATATTTATTTTTATTATAAGCATTTACTTTATAAGAATCAAACCAATAACTCTTGTTATCGTCCACCTCTAAGCAAAACGCACTGTCGGATATTTTTAGATATCCGATAGCGAATAACTCTTTTTGAGCGCATGAAATAAATTTTCTTATCAAAAAAATTAAAATGCCAAATAAATAACCGAAGAGCTCTTTTAATGAATAAACAACAGAAGGGAAGATAAAAAGAGAAATAATTTCGAATGTTTTTGTAATTAAAAAGAAAACAATGAAATCGACATGTTTAAATGAGAAAGTGAAACGTTCGAAAATGAAAAGTTTTTTAAATATAAAAACAGAAAGATTAAAAGTAGAGGGAGAGGGAAATGTTTTCTGCTAATGAGTGAACGATAAACCATATATTCAACGCGAAAAAATCGAATATCGAAAATATTCAGTCTCGCTTGATGATATTCGACTCAGCTTCGCTTCGTCGAATATCTATCAAGCTCGACTGAATATTTTTCGATATCCGATTTTTCTTGTCGAATATCTGTTTAATAGACGGTGATATACTTTTGGGTAATTAGTTCTTACAAAGTAAACAAGAGATGGCGCAAAAAAAGAGCATATTTATTTTTCTTATAAGCATATATTTTATAAAAATCAAATTAATAACTCTTGATAGACGGTGATATACCTTTCGGTAATTAGTTCTTACAAAGTAAACAAGGGACGGCGCACAATATGAGCATATTTATTTTTCTTATAAGCATTTACTTTATAAGAATCAAATCAATAACTCTTGATAGACGGTGATACACCTTTCGGTAATTAGTTCTTACAAGGTAAACAAGGGACGGCGCACAATATGAGCATATTTATTTTTCTTATAAGCATTTACTTTATAAGAATCAAATCAATAACTCTTGATAGACGGTGATATACCTTTCGGTAATTAGTTCTTACAAAGTAAACAAGGGACGGCGCACAATATGAGCATATTTATTTTTCTCATAAGCATATACTTTATAAGAATCAAATCAATAACTCTTGATAGACGGTGATATACCTTCCGGTAATTAGTTCTTACAAGGTAAACAAGGGACGGCGCACAATATGAGCATATTTATTTTTCTTATAAGCATATACTTTATCAGAATCAAATCAATAACTATTGATAGACGGTGATACACCTTTCGGTAATTAGTTCTTACAAAGTAAACAAGGGATGGCGTACAATATGAGCATATTTATTTTTCTTATAAGCATTTACTTTATAAGAATCAAATCAATAACTATTGATAGACGGTGATACACCTTTCGGTAATTAGTTCTTACAAAGTAAACAAGGGATGGCGTGTAATAAGACTCGTAATAAGAGCATATCTATTTTTTACAAGCATATACTTTATGAGAATTTTTAAAAATTAAACAACAATTGTTCTTTGTTAAATTGGTCTTATTTTTTTAGCGATTTTAAGCCTCGTTGTTCTTGTTGTAAAATTGTTTCATCAAGGCTCGATGTAAAGTAGATTTCAGATTAGCTTCATCTATACTTCTTGTTTTTCCCATGTAGTTCAAATTCTAGGCGAAATTTTCGACTTCAAGTCGTCTTGTTTTCTCTGTGATTGTTTTTGTGATTTTTTTTCAAAAATTTTCGAATTTTGACGATGTTTGACGATCGTTTGATGACGTCATTTTGCCTTATTTCCTTAATATCTCAGATATATATCAGATATAGATTGTGATTTTTTTCTTTATCAGTTTAAATGCTCTTTCGAATGACACAAAAAAAATTATTTTTGACGAATTTTTTTTTTTGCTTGTCATGGTAACCAATGACGTCACTTTTCATGGCAATGGCAATGGCCCAAAGCCTCACCTCTCAAATTTTGATCTTTTACATTGTGAAGAACAATAATCAATCATAAAATCCCTTTGCACAGGCTCCTGCACACGGGAAGACATAGTGGCCTATACTATTACCTTTTCCCAAATTCAGGGCCCTTTTGAGCTAAGTGGAGAAAAGGAGAATCTGAGTCTATGATACAAGGGCGTGGAAATACGAGAGATTATAACTTGCGACAAACAATAAATAACACACGATAAACGTTTATAGTGATTTCTGAAAACCATGAAATGGAATAAGATGTAACTGGAAACTGCTATTCGAGAGATAGTTTGTCACTTTTATTACGAAAGCCTTTCCTCGCTTCTAAGCCTTCGACTGACAAAACCCAGAATGTTGACATGACAACCAATTACGTCATGAAAACAACAAAATGATGATGGATGTGATGAAAGTTTACAGTGCAAATAAAACTTTTGAACAGTGTGAGGTGAAAATATTTTGATCATCAAATTGCACTTTTTAACAGCAAAAGCGAATAAGTTACGAGAAAGCAGACGCAAGAAATCCATTCAAAATGCATCAATTTTCAATATGTGAGTACTTTTCTTTTTCTTTCAATTTCCTTTTAACTATTGCAAGGATTTTGTCAGTTTGTAAATATTCTTTCCAAGAGTTAATTTAGATGTATAAATGAAGTCAGAACTGAATCGAATTTGTTAAACTGATGACCACATCACTAGTCTTTCTTAATTCATACTATCGTGTTTTCTATTCCAGTTTGGTTGACCATCTTGTCAATAATGGTCAAAAGATTTGAAAGCAGACCCACATTCACTTTCCCTGACATTCCAAACTTAGATCATAAGACAGCTCGAGGATGTAAATATAACCATCAATTTTACAGACCAGGAGGTTTCATCAAGTCGGTATACAAAGATGATCGCTGTCTAGAAATCAGGTGTTCACCGAGAGGGAAAATCACTCAAAGATTGAACCGCCTTCCCGAAAGATGCCATGAAATCATCAGCTCCACTAAACCCCCTGTCACAACTACTACAAAGTCGTTGACAACTACTCCCATGACAACACCTCATGGTTGCTATGGAGATGATGGAAAATTCTATGCACCTGAAGAAAAGATGAGCGAAGGGTTTGACGAGCAAACAAATTGGTGTTATGGATCCTATTGCAATCAACATGGACAAGTTATTCAATGGGACAATTTCAACTGCAAAACGACTCCCCCAACCACGGAGCCTATGACGACTGAGCCCATGACAACTCCTCCGCAAGGTTGCTATGGAGATGACGGTAAAATCTATGCGCCTGGGGAAAAGATATCCGAGGATTTCGATGGATGTTATGGATCATACTGTGATGAACATGGACAAGTTATTCAATGGAATAGCTTCAACTGTAAATCGACCTCACCTACTACTGAACCAACGACAACAACTCCACTGACGACAACAACTCCAACGACGACTACTCCCATGACAACGCCACATGGTTGTTATGGAGATGACGGAAAATTCTACACACCTGGAGAAAAGATGAGCGAAGGGTTTGATGGACAAACAAATTGGTGTTATGGATCTTATTGTGATCAACATGGACAAGTGATTAAATGGGACAATTTCAACTGCAAAACAACTCCCCCAACCACGGAACCTATGACGACCACAACTCCAACGACCACTACTCCCATGACAACGCCACTTGGTTGCTATGGAGATGATGGAAAATTCTATGCACCGGGAGAAAAGATGAACGATGGATTTGACGAACAAACAAATTGGTGTTATGGGACATATTGCGACCAACATGGCCAAATACAACACTGGGATAATTTCAACTGCAAAACCACTCCCCCAACAACCACAGAAACCATGACAACCCCTCCTATGACAACACCCCGTGGTTGCCTGGGGGATGATGGAAAATTCTATGCACCCGGAGAAACAATGGACGAAGGTTTTGACGAGGAATCTAATTGGTGTTACGGGTCCTACTGTGATAAAATACACGCAGAAGTTGTGGAATGGGATAATTTTAACTGCAAATCGACCCCACCCACTACCGACCCCACAACCATACCGACGTCCGAAGCAGCAGGTCTCTTTGGAAAAGAAGGTCATGGAAAATGATTCAACTGAATAACAATGGACATATTGAATAAAGAAGTAAAAATTAAAATTGAAATTGAACTATGTTATGACAAAATCTATATTGGAATAAAGCATTGTAAAAGATATCTATATTCTAGACTACCTTAAGAGAACTCCTTTTCGCGGAACTTATTTTCACATTACGACGGTACTAAATTGGCGCATTTTATGGAATTAATTTTTGCGGTTGACATCCCCTTTTTACCGATATTCTTTCGTATTTCTAGGGGTTTTTGAGGATTTTTAGGAGAAATTGCATTTCGCGGGACTAATTTTCGCGGTAAACATCCAAAATCGCAAAAATTAGTTCCGCAAAAATTAGTTCCACCGAAAATTAGTTTTCTTAAGGTATTAGTATCATCAAATGAGAAGAAGTAGAAACGAAAGACCAAACAATACGCGTAATCATTTGTTCGAAAAAAGTACAGTTTAATAAGGACACCGTTAAAAAAATAGATATTCCTATGTCTCTACGACAAAGCAATTACGACTACGAAAAAGAAACTGAAAGTATCCGCTACGTCTAAAATACGTCTTACATTTACTACTTTGAAAAATACCTACTAACTTATGAAAGATTTCGACGTTTTGTGGTGGATAGGAATTTGTTGTTTTCCTTAAGAAAAAGCATAGTTGGTTTCAAAAAACTATCGGGTGCACCACAAAAAAGTTTCTCTCTTTGAAACTAATTTTCTCGAAATCTAAAAATATTAAAAGAACCACTCCTATTTCATTGGAAAGAAGAAAGATAGACTTAAATTTTGATGGGTCATTTATTAAATTCGATTCATTAGATCAAAAGCTATGCTCAATTGAATAAAAAAGTTACTTTCAGAAAGTGCTCGAAAACTTTAAAATCGACCTATCAAATTTTTACTTTAAATTTGGCAATTGCAATAGCCTTTACATGATTAAGAGCATTTTTCAATAACAAAACACATAAGTTTTGAAACTGAAGGGTTAGAGGGTTTAAAACCTTCATCAAAATCAATTTAATTTACTTTTACCGAAATTTTCCTCAGATTTTTGGTTCTAGACTGGATAAAGTCTATGTAAGGCTGGATCTACCTCGAAACCTATATTTGATGCATTTTTATGAATTTTATCAGATTATTTCATATTTGGCCTTTTTCGACGAATTCTCTTCCTTTCATCGAAATTCAACCTTCCTTTAAATAACAAAAGGTCATTTAGACAGCTAATTATCATTTTTAATGACTGAAACCAAAATACTGATGTAGGAAGGTTGAATTTCGATGAAAGGAAGAGAATTCGTCGAAAAAGGCCAAATAATCTGGTAAAATTCATGTAATTATGCTTCTGTTTAATTTGATAGGTCGATTTTTAACGTTTTTGAGCATTTTCCGAAAGTAACTTTTTCATTCAATTGAGCATAACTTTTGATCTAATGAATCGAATTTAATAAATGACCCATCAAAATTTAAGTTTATCTTTCTTCTTTCCAATGAAATAGGAACGGTTCTTTTAAAACTTTTAGATTTTGAGAAAATTAGTTTTAAAGAGAGAAACTTTTTTGTGGCGCACCCGGTATCATTGTATGGTTAGGAAAGTATTGGACTATAAAAATCGAAAAGCGACTTTCATAAATGTGAAAAAATCATCATTACAGGGCATTAAAGTCTTTTTACTTTATATTCATTTAAAAAATAATTTTAAATCTAAATATCTCAGGATCTTACAGTTTTCTCGAGTCAGCCAGTTACCCTGTGATGCGGATCATTTATTGGACTTTTTCAAAAGTGTCTTGCAAAACAGATATATATTTGGGGTGGATGTGAGCGCCATCAAATGAATATTCTTCCTTCAAATATCCGCTTCGTTCATCAATCAATTGGTCCATAAAATCTAACCAAGTTAAACTTGCAATTTTCATAACTCGTTCTTTCAAGATTGAGTTGAACTGCATAACGATGTCGCAAGTTTCCTTCAACACACACGGCACAGGGTGGACGTAAACATTCGATTTGTTGCGTTTCTTCACGCTCGACATTGTTTTGACGTAAATATCAACTAAAGCTTCGATGCTTTCTTTCACAGAATCGTAAAGACATTTTTCGACAACTTTTCGAACTCCTTCTCGACAATCGATTTCACCGAGGATGAAAAGACATGGCGTTCCACTTTCCATTTGTTGTATGGATGTATCATAACACTTCTTGGTGTAGAACTGAGATTCTTGTCGAAGGTGCCAGATTTTCAGTCCAGTGACGAGGATTGGTTTGGTCATATAATCTTTCTCCTTGATCTTGACGGTTTGCCAGGCGATAGGTAACACATGGCTATCTCCAATGACGTACAGCTTGTTGGGTGACGCCGTGTTGAAAGTGACGGGACTTTCAATGAGTTGATCAATGCATGAGAAGAAAGCTTGCTCGTTTCGGATTAAGGTTTTATGCAGATCGTTCTGCATGGTAAATAATGGCTTCATCAACTTCACAAGGGAGGGGATGATTTCAACTTTTCCTTCCACAAAAAGGATTTTGATGACAGTGAAGTAGAGAGCCAATAATTGTAGTTCCACATTTGCCATGCTCCCAGTGGGTGAGGGCTCTTTTGGCTCCACTTCGAACGGTGTCAGCTCGCTTGTGCTGTCTGATAAGTATGACTTGATTACGGTGGTAAATTTACTGAGATCGATCTTTCTCAACACTTGTCTATCGTGTTTACTGTCAATAAAATCCCCCACAAACTTTAACGCTGCGTTCAAATCGCGTTTGTTTTCAAAGACATGAGCGGTCAAAAGAGCGACATCGATACTTTTTGGTGCTAATCTAAGCGCATGCTCGAGCAGCTTCAAACAAACATCGATAGCACCACACTCTCTGAGAAAGGTGGCGATATAAACAACTGCAGTGACGTCAGACCATGCGTCATTCATCTGACGTTGCAGACATTCCATTCCGTTTTTCTGTTGTACCATCTTAGCGAAGAAATGCTGAACTTTGACATCATTTTTACGGAGAGCAATGGCGTTCAAAACCACAATGAAAACGTCATCCAGTGAAACGAGTCCCAATTGATATCCAACTCTGGCATAACCCAACAAGGCGTCCACGTTTTGCTTCTCTGTCATTTGAGATACTGACAAATAAATTTGAAAAGCGTTTTGCATTTCATCCATTGATTCCAAGGCTTCAGCTAAAACAACATTAGTGTTGCAAACAGCCTTCACTTTACCCGCACGTTTTAGATCTTCAATGGAGCGAGATAAAACGTTAAGAGCCTGTTTATGATGCTTACATTCAATCAAACTTCGAGCATAATCCAACACAACAACATCATTGGAATTGTCAATGTTCAAAAGTTTCTCAAAATAAGTCAAGCTTTCTTTGAAACGTTTCGCTTTGAAAAGGATGTAAGCAATTCCGAATGTAGCTTCATAACTACTACTTAATGAAGAAATTATCTCTTTATAAATTGCCAATGCTGCATTGTTCATGCTTTTAGATATAAGCTCATCTGCCTTCTTCAATAGCTCCTCATGTTCATCGGTACTTTGAGAAACAGTTTTTTTACTTGATTTTAACGGAGCACTTTTATCTTTGTTGATGACAGTCTTCTCATATTTCGTACTAGTGTCGCACACACTGGTTTGAACCACAACCTTCAAATCACAACCATTTTGAAGGCTTGAAAGGTCAGTGTCCATCTCCAAAACTTTTTGCTTCAAGGATACTTCCAAATATTTGGTGTTTAGTGAAGTTTTAGCATGATCATTAAGACGAGCACACAACTTCTGAAGACAAGATTTCAATTCGAGTTTTTCATCTGATTGAAGAACCGCGGTCACAATGTTGTGATTGTGATGGCCTCCCAGGTGGATGTGGAAATACAGCTTCATTTTGAATATCTAAAAGAAAAAAGTTAGCCTTTTAAAAAACGTTCTGATTCAATGAAAATGTCAACAACAATAATTTACAACAATAATTTACATCATGACTTAATAATGCTTAATTTTTGAGTCCCCTCTTAAAACACAAAACTCCCCTTATTGATTTACCCTCCCCTTAAAGCTTAAAGGTCGTTCTGAGAGACGCCCCAGCGGTTTTCTTGATTTTTTCAAGTTTATGATTTAAGATTTTAAAGTATGTGATTGCGTGATCGGAGGAACCAATCTGATCAATGTGATCGTGAAAGAAAAGAAATTTAACTCGTGATAAAGTGATTTGGAAATTTTTTCTCATGATTGCGTGATTTGAAAGGTGACTGGAGGGGGACTTCTATGGTGTCCCTGAAGCTTTACCCTCCTTAAGTTATCCAGACTTTGATATGTACCTTTAAATTCAATATTATATTTTGTCTGTGAGCAAATTTTATCACTATCAGTCACTACACTTGACTGATCTAAATCAACAAATATTAGTAGATAATATAATATAAAAATAAAAAACATTCGTTAAATTTTGATTTTTTAATAAAACTATGGCGAATAGATTAAACACAAAAATCATTCTCAGATATAAAAATCAAGGTAATATGCTTTTCTGATATACCGGGTGTCCTAGAAGAAAGTCCCCCTCTTTGAAGTGAATTTTCTCAAGTTCTATGAACTGTTCTATGAATCAATCTTTTCGCCTTGGAAAGAGAAAGGATAAACTTAAACTTTGAGGGGTCATTTGTTAAATTTGGTCGACTAGAGAAAAAGTTATGGCATAAATGCTAAAATATTATTTTTCAAAAAAGTTAAAAAAAGGTGAAAAACGAGGGTAAAGAACGTTCAAATTTGTCTTAATTAACTTATGACCTTCAAATAAAAGTAATATGGTAATTTGCACACTGTTGAATTTGGGATTTGCCATATATTGTCATCGAACACTGCGATGGAGAGCAATCATTTTCAGTGGAAATGAGACCTTATAATAGTCCTAAACGTATTCTCTAATATTTAAAAGTTCAACAGAGGCCTGCTCTCCTCCACACAAGGCTGAGTTGGCCACTAGGTGACGATTTTGCGAATCCCTAAATCGACAGCCTGCAAATTTTACAGCTCGAACACTGAGCAATTATTTTCAGCAGAAATGAAATTTGGGAATGTTTTCTACCATATATTCCTTTTAAATTTAAAGGTCGTAAAGTTAGAATTTTTGAAAAATTCAATCAAAGTTTGAATCCCTAATCCGTAATTGTGAATCCCAAATCCCTAATTCCGAATAAGTTATTTTTAATTCAAACAACATATATATACTTATTCCATAAATTGATAATAATGTACCCCACCGGACCGTCCAAGGTTCTAAACGAAATGCAACGGGCTATTCTATTTTTAGACCATATATAGTATTGACAAACTTTTCCAGGGGGGTCTGAGCCTTGATTTTCCAAGGGGTTTTTGTTCATTTTTCAGATTTTCCAAGCGGCATTATTAAAGGTTTCCAGGGGGTTCTCTCTTCATCATAATAAACTGACATCAACAATCATTTTCCAGACCCTTTTTCACAAAATTTCAATTTCCAGGGGTGTCGACTTCTAATTTTCAGAGGATACCATCAACTGCTCTAACTTGGACTGTTAATATCTGACCTGTATTTTCACTTACTGTTAAATCTCTTTGACAACAAATTTGTTTTGATAATTCCACCAAGTTTATCAATCATACATATATACTTTCTTCTGCCATAACATGTCACGATAACTTTCACTGATAGCGCACCCTTTTTAACTTTTTTGTTTTCATTCAAAATGACCGGAGGCCGATTGGAGAGTTAGAGAGCGCCTGCCGCTCCAAAAAATACTTGTCCAAAACGATGAGTATATATGTTAGAAAGCATTTCTATAAAAATCAGCTCAATAGGGTTTCGTCGGAAATATTGATAAAAAAGTTGATGCAATCAGTTTCTAAATTAGACGTCCAGTCTGCGACCGACAAAATCGAAAGATGCTGAGAAAAAAAAGAAGACTTTACATTGCGATCAAAACATTCAAGGGGCATGCCCGCAGTCTTTAACTTGATAACTCCAATGCGAAGTTTCTAGCTCTGGATTGAAATAACAAAGGAAACCGGTGTATTGAATCTCCGGGTAGACATAAAAAATTCCCGCGTTTTTATCAAATAAAGACTCTCCATAGACCGCCACTTTCAAAACAATACAAAAACAAACTTTAGAAAAAAATGGTGACTTGAAGAAAAATTCTAAAAAAACATGCCGAAGGGAAATGTAAGTGAGCTATTTTAAAACAAAAGAACGAGTGCAAAGAAATTAAATACGGAAAGCTTATGAGTTTTTTTATCATCCTGATCAATTCATATGACCTAACCTGCAAGTAGAGCACTGATTTTCTCTTTTTAGCGATCGGTTGCAGACTGGTACGTCGGTCGGGAACTGGGCACTAGTACCACTCGCTTCGAAAGTTTTTTATTCTAAGAAGATCGCCTCAAATAAAAAATCAAAACAAACACGAAGAATGTTAAAAGTTGTCTAACTGTTGGTCGAAAAGGATTTTCAAAAAAGTAAAAAGTAAGTGAAAAATTTGAATAAAAAATTTCTGTGGCCAACTGGGCAGGGTACTCTAACGAGTGTGTAATTTGGCTGCGCGAGTGACGTCAAACGCTCCATTGTATTATGCCACTAATTTGTTCTTCTTTGTTCCAGACATTTGCGTGTGTTTCAATATGGATTTTTTTCATATTTCGATTTAAAAGCCTACTCGGTGCGAAAGAGAAATCGTTTATTTTTTAACACGTCGTTCAAATCAAATGACTTTGGGAGGTTCGGTGAAATGGTGTGTTACGCGTAAGCCAAATCGCGTATTACGAACAACCTCTAAATTGCCGAGTACAGGAGAAAAAAAATCCAAATTCAAAATGGCGGCCAAGCCCACGCTGACAACTATCAAAAATCTTCGTTTTTCAATCAGCTATTGCAGCTCAATAAATCAATGAAATAATTTGAAATAAAAAGTAAACAAACCTTGAACCTTTCATGAATCCAAATAAATAAAAGTATTCCAGGGTTCGAATTATAGCTTCGCACTTCGCAAAATGCGAAGCGAATTTTAAGTTTAGCGACCCAAAAAGATTTCCTAACTCAAAAATGCCAAGCTAAAAAAACTTTAAGAAAACACATATTTTGCTACTTAATTCATTCGTTTATCCATTTCTTTATAAACTCTCTACCTTGCATCTTTATTCACTCGTTTATCTACTGCTTTTTATCAACTTGCTACTTCGCTACTTTATTCATTCGTTTATGCATTGCTTTATAAACTCCCAACTTTATTCATTCGTTTATCTATTGCTTTATAAACTTGCTACTTAGCTACTTTATTCACTCGTTTATCTATTGCTTTATAAACTCGCTACTTTGCTGCTTCATTCATTCGTGTATCTATTGCTTTATAAACTTGCTACATATCTACTTTATTCACTCGTTTAAATCTATTCCTTTATAAACTCGCTACTTCGCTGCTTCATTCATTCGTTTATCTATTGCTTTATAAACTCGCTACCTCGCAACTTTTTTCATTCGTTTATCTTGCTTTACCAACTCGCTACTTCAAAACTTTATTAATTTGTCGTCTATTGTTTTAGAAAGTCACTAACTTTGCTTTGTCTACAATCTCACACAACAGCCTAAGTCTTACTTCGCTTTTCTAGAGAAATGCATTGAAGATACTTTCGCATTTTCTTTCAAACAACATCGCAAAATACTAAAAATGCTTCGCAAACAGTGAAAAAATTTTTCACCTGCGGCGCTGCTCTTTTTTACCTCGCTTCGCTCGGAAGAATTGCGAAGCTCCTAAAATTTATAATTCGAACCCTGGTATTCATCTAAAGTGAAGATTACATTTCAAAATAAAACGATTTCCAAACCAACCTAAAGTCAGTGTCTGCCAACTAAAAATTTCTCTGCGGGGTCACTGGCATCAAGGTGTTACGCCTTCAGACTTTAGATTCCAATTCTTGTATAGGCTGCAACTACACTGCCAAATGATCTGTATTACAAAGACTTCCAAATGGGTCCATAAGTTAAGAAAATGAGATTATCATCTAGCTTGGGGGTTTTGTTTTTAAAAACAAACTTCAAAATAAAATTGTTAATGAACTTGTTACTTAAAATATCACTTACTTACATAATTTATTTATGATATAACACCCCTTTCTTAAATAAATGGCCTCTTAAAGTCTTTTATGTTTGCCGCAAGAAGGGAGAAAAATTTAATTTGACCCCCGGTTTTTTCTCTCTTTTTCTAGCCATTTCCTGCGTGTTAGTGTAGACACAACTTTAATCCGGGGAAATGAAGCGTTTTCATTGGTCTAAAATCACGGATGGTCACGTGACCAGAATTTTTATCCAGGGAAATGCCGTGGCCGCAATGTTTTGCTTTAGTGAGATTGACCATTTTGTTGTTTAGATTTGAGCGGGCAAAATTTCTGTACAAACCAAAATATGGCTTCGTTGGAATACCGGTTGAAACACTTGTGGATAACTAATCATAAGCTTTAAAAAATCTTGAGTATCGATCCTCTATCGATCTCCTATCCGGATCGTTAAGTAATCCATCGATCACATATCGATCCGTCATCGAGCCATTCCGATGATCGATCCTATCGAGCGCGGACGTCTGGCCTATCTTATGAAGTGAAGGTGGTTGAACAAAATGTTTTTGGCATATTGATGGAACTGCCAAGACAGACAGGCAGTTAGATATCCAAAAGCAGTGCTCTCCTCCATTTCTAAAATACCCCCTTTTCCTAGAAAAATTTTACTTACAATGTCAATTTAGGTAGACTATTAGGCAGTTATTTAGGTATATTGATTGATCGTGATTGGGCCATTCCAGAAAATTTTTGTTACCCCCCGTCGGACGACGTGCATCTTTTAATTTTTTCTAGCCTCAGAAATAATTTTTTTTTTCCAGTGGTGGTCGGAAATTCTGATAAAAATCCATGTACTTTTGTAAAATGCATCGGAAATTCCACTCTTTTTTGCCTTTTTTAATTCAATTGCCTTGGAAATTCATACATTTTCTTCTCTCGCCTTGGAAATTTCGAATTTTGGTGAAAACTTTTGCCCTCGGAAATCCTGTGTCGTCCGCCCCCCTGTTACAGACAAATTCTGGAATGGCCCATTGATCCGCAGAGATTGCTCCAAGCCTATAGACAACAGTCGGGCCAACCAGTAATGTGGGTGAAAAAAACTGAAAATTAACGCCAGACCCGACTGATTTGAAACGCGATATTTAAAGCCTGGCTTACACATTGATAGACAAACGTTTTTAAAGTATAGATGGGGCATAGAATGATCTAAAATGGTAGCGTAGCGGCGAAGGTCAAGAATAAGGAACAAAATTTCGAGAAAGGAGAACTTCATCCAAGTAGGGGTAGGGGGTAGAGTAACTTTTTTGGGGGGTATCTTCAGATCTTCTTCGCCTGGTGTTTTTTATGTTCCATATAATGATAGAAGACATTTAAAAAAACAAATTTTTAATTTTATGCATTTTTGACGAATTCCAGCCCAAAAAACTGCCCGGGGGGGCTTTTTTACCAAAAAATCAGCTTTTTTGAGGTTTATTCTTCATATCTCTTCCAAAACTTGCTCAAATTCAAGATTTAGTGTTTTTTTATGAAAATTTAACCTATTGTGATGCATTCTGCGCAATTTTTAAGGTCAGAAGTCCAAAATTGGCCGAACCCCCCTGTGAGTACTGATTCGCACTACAGGCAAAAATTGGAAAAAATGGCATTTTCTGGCCTTTTCAGGCCTATAAATATGTCAAAACTATTGCAAATCTTATTTTTTTCACTTGCTTACTAAATTTTATGAAGAAACAACAAAATAATCATATTGGATTGAAAATTGTGCCCGTTGGAGCCCTAAACGAGCTGTTTTAAGCCGATTTTGGGTAGCAAAATGCTTTTTAAGGCCAATTTTGCAAGTTCATAAACTTTAAACTAATTGATTCACACGTCTGAAATTTTTAGAGATGGAAGTCTTCAGTAAAATCTAAAAGCAAAATGAATTTCAAGATTTTCACTTTTTTCAAAAAATCAATATGGTGTCTTCAAAAATCGCTTTTTAGCAAGAAAAAAATCAGATTTATCAAAATATAGCATTTTTTAAGGCAAGCTTCTACAAACTGAGTTTAAATGCTGATTGAAATTTTTTTTGCAGTGATAGTACTCTGGAGATACTCCAGGGAAATCAAAATCATTTGGGTCTGGGATGCGTCTATGTCCCCCATTATGGAAATAAAATCCCTGCTAAGAGCCATTTTTCAGGCAAAAAAACAAATTTGGACTGAAAAAATCTCTAAAATGACAATAGACATGGGCCTGAATTTTCTTGCAGTGATAGTATTCTGGAAATACTGCAGGAAAATCAAAGTCATCTGGGCTTGGGATTTGGGTATATCCACCATTTTGGAATTGAAATTCTTGCTAAAATGCAATATTTCAATCAAAAATCCAATTTTTGACTTAACAACTGCTCTAATATGGCATCGACATGAACCTAAATCTTTTGCCGTGATAGTCTTTTGGAAATACTCCAGGGAAATCAAATCACCTAAACCCAATGATTTTGATTTCGGGAGTATTTCCAGAAGACTATCACTGCAAAAAGATTTTCAGTTCATGTCATTGTCATTTTAAGATTTTTTCAGCCAAATTTTGATTTTGCCTGAAAAATGGCTCTTAGCAGGGATTTTATTTCCATAATGGGGGACATCTGCATCCCCGACCCAATGTTTTGATTTCCCTGAGTATCTCCAGAGTACTATCACTGCAAAAAAATTTCATCAGCATTTTAAACTCGTTTGTAGAGCTTGCCTTAAAAAAATGTTATATTTGATCATCTGTTTTTTTTTGTTTAAAAAGCGATTTTGCAGACACCCTCTTGCTTTTTTGAAAAAAGTGAAAACTCTTGAAATTTTTGCTTTTAGATTTTACTGAAGACTTCCATCTCTAAAAATTTCAGACGTGTTGAATCATTAGTTTAAAGTTTATGAACTTGCAAAATTGGCCTTAAAAAGATTTGTACCCAAAATCGGCTTAAAACAGCTCGTTTAGGGCTCCAACGGGACATTTTCATCCAATATGATTATTTGTTGTTTCTTCATAAAATTTAGTAAAGCAGTGAAAAAAAATAAGATTTGCATAGTTTTGACATATTTTATGGCCTGAAAAGGCCAGAAAATGCCATTTTTTCCAATTTTGCCTGTAGTGCGAATAGTACTCACAGGGGGTTCGGCCAATTTTGGACTTCTGACCTTAAAAATTGCGCAGAATGATCACTAGGTTAAATTTTCATAAAAAAACACTAAATCTTGAATTTGAGCAAGTTTTGGAAGAGATATGAAGAATAAACCTCAAAAAAGCTGATTTTTTGGTAAAAAAGCCCCCCCGGGCAGTTTTTTGGGCTGGAATTCGTCAAAAATGCATAAAATTAAAAAAAAATTTTTTTAAATGTCTTCTATCATTATATGGAACAGAAAAAACACCAGGCGAAGAAGATCTGAAGATACCGACTTTTACCCCCTACCCCTAATCCAAGATACAACAGTATGCAGTAACCCATCCGCACATCATGTCGGTTTACTATTTTCTTATTATAGTTCTCTACTCTTGTCCATTGGTCAATAGCTCCATAGATCTCTATCTTTCACAGGAGGAAACACAAAGAATCTTAGGTAAAAAAACACATTGATTTTTTACACAACACACATACATACATTCACACACTTCCACACTTTGTCATTGTTTTTTGAAAGTAATTGAAACCATTGCATTGCAGTGAAACTTTGTAACATCAGATTTTTTTATGACATATTGTTTTTGAGAAGTTCCCCCTCTGAGTAGCGACTCCAGAAGTCACGCAACTATCGTTGACGTCAAACCAAATGTTTCATTTTTCCGTGAACTTTGAACCCTTCTAACTTTTCTTCTATGTATGCTAAAGCGTTCCGGTTTTTACTAAAAGAAAGCCCGTGATCTTAGCTTTCCAGCGGTATATAACACTGTGGACACGGGCTAGACGGCAAATTGGTAAAATGCCGAACGTTTTGCAACATTTTGAAAATTGTTTGCCGACGGGAGAAAAGAAATTTGCAACTTTCGAAGAATAAATGTCTGGAAATGGAGGAAAAAGTAATTGAGGCTGAACTTGTATTATGTTTATCAGAAAAAGGGTGAGGAATTCAAAATCACATTCGCTAATTCTAGTTCTTCATTTTCATGTAGTTTTTTTAACTTTTTTGCTTCTTTAGCATGGGAATGTCCCAAAAAAAAAGTTTTTATTTCTGCCGAAATGGATTTTCTTTTCATTTGGGGTTTCTACTTTCAGGAAAACTTATTCTCTACTCATAAGTTTTTCCCCATTCCAGAGGCCCCTTGAAATGGGTCCTACCACCTTTTTTGATCATTCAATAGCTATTTTCTTCAAAACAAAAATAAACAATGCAATGTCTTCTTTTTTCAAAAAAAGATATATCTTTCGTTATTTTGATAATATACTAAATATTTACAAATATTTTTATATAATAATATTTTAACACCATCAAAGAATTCTCCCTCCAATTTAGGTCTCTAGCTACCCTAGAAAAAGAGATATGCAAAATTAAGAGCATGATGGAAAATTTCTTTTTTTTCTTTTTTGACACATTTTTCGAATTTTTCCAAGCTATTTTCCTAACCTTTTTTTGACATTTTTAGTCAAAATTTTGACACTAAAATTTGAATATCTTTACAACCACTTATCCTCTGGAGGCCTATGACCCCTCATTTTCTTTCTTTTTCAAAGCTCTACAAGATAGGATAGATTTTGAAAAAAAAATTAAAACTTGAAAAATCTTCTGGAGTTGCTACTCTGAGAGGGGAAACTCGCCATTAGGCCGATGTAAGTTACATGTGAGTTTACCGTCGGCCGCCCGCATCTCTAAAAAGCACCCGCATGAAAACTTCATTATCTTCAAAATTCCTAAAATTTTCATTATTTCTATATTTCTTTACAACTACAACCTCCATCGTTGTTAAAATCGTCTCTACGCAGGATTCCCTCTACGCATGACCTTTTTCCCAGAGTAAACACGGGTAAACAAAGAAAATTTTTTACAGAAAATGAGACCGCCCTCAATCCTACAACTACAGCGGGCGTCACGCCCATCTATCTGCCTAACCGCCCTGGCGGCCATTTTAGTTTTTTGCCAAATCTAGCGCCACTGTAGCAATCGATCTTTATTTTTCGCTCGCAAAACATGCGTAGGGTTGAAGCGAAGCAAACCTTTTTATTTTGAGAGAGAATGGTTAGCAGAAATGGTGGATAAGGTGCTGTTGGGAAAATAATGAATAATGAATAATGAAATCATGCCGCATCTATTTTTGGGTAAGTTCACGACGGTAAACTCACATGTAACTTACATCGGCCTTAGCCAACAACACCCAGGGTATTCTCTGGTGTCAATCAATAACGTTAATAAAGCCTGGAATACACGGGGACGAGGTTGCCACTTTCTAAGATCAATGTGTATCTGTGCACTATGGTTGTGGAAATTGGAAAATTTCAATCTTTCGGCTACATTTCGTCATTTTTGCCAATTTTCAAACGTTCGGAATTTTACCAATTTGCCGTCTAGCCCGTGTCCACAGTGTTATATACCACTGGAAAGCTAAGATCACGGGCTTTCATTTAGTAAAAACCAGAACGCTTTAGCATACATAGAAAAAAAGTTCGAAGGGTTCAAAGTTCACGGAAAAATGAAACATTTGGTTTGACGTCAACGAAAGTTGCATGACTTCTGGAGTCGTTAATGTCATGTCAATGTCAAATTGGTAAAATGCCGAACGTTTTGCAACATTTTGAAAATTGTTTGCCGACGGGAGAAAAAAAATTTCCAACTATCGATGAACAAATGTGTCTGGAAACGGAGGAAAATGTATTTGAAGGCTGAAACTTTGTTGTTTATCAGAAAAAGGGTGAGCAATTCAAAAATCACAATCGCTAATTCTAATTCTTTCATTTTCATGTAGTTTTTTTCACTTTTTTGCTTCTTTTGCATGGGAATGTCCCAAAAATTTTTTTTTATTTCTGCCGAAATGGATTTTCTTTTCATTTGGGGTTTCTCCTTTCAGAAAAACTTGTTCTTTATTCATAAGTTTTTGTTCCTCCATTTCCAGAGGCCCCTTGAAAATGGGTCCTACCACCATTTTTGACTCATTTCAACCTTTTCCAAGCTAATTTTTCAAAACAAAAATAAAAAAATGCAATTCTTCTTTTTTCAAAAAAAGATATATCTTTCATTATTTGATAAATATACTAATATTTACAAATATATTTATATAATAATATTCTAACACCATCAAAGAATTCTCCCTCCAAATTTCAGGTCTCTAGCTACACTAGAAAAAGAGATATGCAAAATTGAAGAAGCATGACTGGAAAATTTCTTTTTTTTCTTTTTTGACACATTTTTCGAATTTTTCCAAGCTATTTTCCTAACCTTTTTTTTGACATTTTTAGTCAAATTTTTGACACTAAAATTTGAATATCTTTACAACCACTTATCCTCTGGAGGCCTATGACCCCTCATTTTCTTTCTTTTTCTAAGCTCTACAAGATAGGATAGGTTTTGAAGAAAAAAATTAAAATTTGAAAAATCTTCTGGAGTTGCTAGTCATGTCAAGGTCAGTGTTTGCTTTCCCTGGGCAGCTATTTTACTTAAAAGCTGCTTCAGAGACCTTTTCCGGTCCACCGGGTGACGAAAAAAAAGTCATGCGGGCGGCCGGGAAAAATTTTTTTTTGGTCCTTTTCATGATTTCTAATCAAAAAAATTAGAAAGAAAAAAAATCATCTCTCTGGGTGTCAGTGTTAAAGAAAGTACCGGGTGTTTCAAAAAAAAGTGTACAGGTTTGGATTGAAATTGTGAGAAAACTAAAAATGTTACAAACTGTTACAAAAATCTTTTCACCGTTAGAAAGAAGAAAGGCCAACTTAAATTTTGAGCTATAATTCTTTAAATTTGCTTCACGTATTCAAAAGACATGAAGAAAATTTGTAAAAAATCATCTTCAAAAAGCGTCATTTTTTAGAAAAAAGTTCTTTTTTTTCACTCATTTAATATGCATAACACTATTTATTCGATCTTTAACATTCAGAAAGCCTCCTAGACAAACAAAGATTTTCTTCACTCATTTAATATGCATAACACTATCTATTTGATCTTTAACGTTCAGAAATCCTCCTATCCTAGACAAAGAAAAATTTTCTTCACTCAGTTAAAATGCATAACACTGTTTATTTGATCCGTAATGTCCAGAAAGCATGCTGTCATGCTAAACAAACAAACTTTTTTAAGAGTGTTATATAGCAACGAGAACGATGTAACAGCCCAGCTGGCACACAACATTGTTTCAACGTCCATCTAATGTTCATAACGTCTTTTTAACGTTATATAAACGTCGAAACAACGTTGTGTGCCAGCTGGGAATTTAAATGAGTAAAGGTTTTTAAGAAGAAAGTTTCCTCTGTTATCTATTTGGTTCTTATGAAAAAAAAATGCGGCCAGGTGACAACGAAAAAAAATTTCACCCGGCCGGTGGACCGGAAACTTTTTTTTTTTTAGGGTCGGCCCTACCTATATAGTCAGATGGGGTAAAAATCAGTGAAGTCAAGTTTGAAGATATTCTTCATTAGAAAAATGGTTAAAAGCAGTCAAAACGCAATTTACCTTACCTCCTGAGTTTGTCTTTGTTATGCTAAAATGTAACAAACCTTTCTCATGCTGTCTAATTACAAAAACCTCCAATCACTACTTCTCCGCCATCTTGTTTCACTTTAAATGCTGTGTTTTAAAATTCCTTAGCTACATTATATGTACGGAAAAGGTTTTCTCCAGGTTTTTTCAATCCCGGGATTAAACTACGAGGGCGGTTCCGCCCGCTTATTTTCCTTTCGGCGCTGAGCCCCAGGAATACTTAACAATAAAAGAGATTTTAAGATTAATGTTGAAATGTGTATTTTTGCGATAAATTTAGGCGATACTCAACAAAAAATAAGGTGGTTTTAAACAAATCTTTGACAAGTTGGCGTTTCTTTCTGTTCTAATATATATATATGCAAATCACGTCGAAAAAATAATATATTTCTGCCTTTACTTTCACTTTCGCTTTCGTGTTACGCGAATCTGATTGGATGAATACTGCTCGCTAACAAATTCTGATTGGCTGTAAGTCTTTAGCTTCGGGATTCTGATTGGATCATTTCCCACGTCACGGTTAAATTTTGATTTATTTTTCAATTAACCAACAACGAGCAATTATTTTATTTTTTGACAATATATTTCGATCTATTGATCATCTTCAGGTCTAAAATTCAATAAAAACAAGATTATAAAAATCTCCGATAAAAAATGTATATGTTCACATATCTACAGTAAAAACAACCATAAGCTTACAGAAAAAAGTGAGAAATGAAAATGCTACTGCAAAAAAAAAATATAATTTGTAATAAAATTGTTGCTACTAAGGAAAATCCCATGTGACAACAAACAATAAAAAAAGAATAAAAAACTACAATTAAAACTTGACTACTAATGTACGGCTTCTATACTCGTCTTTTGTGTTCAGTTGAGGCTTTTTGATTGGTTGAAAGTTTCTGAGCGTGAATTCTGATAGGATGAATACCTGAAAAGTAAACAATAGTATGTAATTATTTTGCTTATCAAAACCTAAAGATTTCGGGGGGGGGGGGGGTTTATTTACTTTGTATGACGATAATTAAACCTACAAAACACCGAGAAAAAAACCCAACATAGAACAGGTGTATTTTGTAATGCAGAATATGATAGTGTGAATCTTTTTGAAATTCTATGTTAGGATTTTTTCTCAATGCCCCGTTACTACGCCAGGGGTACCCGTTGCTAAGACCTTATGCCAAAAACGAAAGCGATTACGGCAAAAATTCATCAAAAATAGCGATTTTCAAAATACTTCAAATATTGATACTTGACTGTACTGAAAATGGACAGTCAAAAAATCCTGGGTAAAAAGGACCAACTCAGATTCGATTATAAGAGTTTCCATTAACAAAATCATCTAAAAGTTATATAAAAATGTAATTTTGACCCAAATGGCTAGGTTTTCACCTAATTTTGGCAAGTTCTGCCAACAATTTTCTTCAATCAAAATCCCTTCAAATTTTCATATGTTCTTTCTACCCTGAGAATTATTTGCCAAAAGTTGAAAACCCACGCGTCCCAAACAATTTTATACACATAGGTGGAGCGCACATTTTTTCTGGGAAGTTTGAATTACGGGAAAGGTGTATTCTTTATTCATGAAGACCCTATTACTTTAGGCGTACAAACTTTCGCGAGCAGAAGTTTTGGCCTTTTTCTCGAAAGTATATAAATGACTTTAAAAATTCTCAACAGAGCAATTCATTAAAGTTTATGCTTGCGAAAAATTCTCAAAAAAATTGGAAATTTATAAAACATGGCGTATTATTATCCTTTTAATGCCTTTTTAAAGTCAAAGAGCAACCGTCTTTAGCAGATTTAAGGAATATTTTTCACTTTTAAGGCAATTTTTGAATTCTCATTTTTATACAACGATTAGCAAAAGTAAATGATGCAAATTCTGCAAGTTTCTGCTTGCAAAGGTTTGTATGCCTAAAGTAATTGATTAACTAAAATCTGGTTGCCCATATCAACAGCTGCTTTGAAAGAACTTGAGGTCCCTTTTTCTCCTTCAAAAAATTTGTATTTTTGGATTAAAAGGACCATGGTCCACTTTACCCCACTCCATTGACGCGCTAATGATAAAAAGAAACAATTTTTCTTTTTCCATTGATACACATTTTACATACTGGGTTATTTGGAGGAGAAAAAGGAACTATAATGAACAATTCTATCAGTTCAAAGAATCAGCTCTTTGCATATATACATTGTGGTCCCATTTACCCAAACCCATAGTTTGATTAACCCGAAATCCTTGGGTAAAAAGGGACTGCTGTTTTCCCCATCTTTCTAGGCCATGCACTTCATTCATGCTTGGAAAAGCGATACATTTGGTAGAAAGGATAGCTTTACACAAGAGTGTTTAGAAGCCAATTGCAACATGCAGATTTAATCAATTTCAACATCAAAACAGTCCTTTTTTACCCCAACTGGCTATACTGGAAGATTTCTGAAAGTTCTCCTAGGGCAACCCAGGGTATGACCCAAACATACACTGAACATTTTCAGGTCATGCCTGGGTCAAAATTGAGGCTCTGGTCACAAAATTTGACAGATACGCCAGCTCATTGTACCCTATGCATCCCTGGTATGGATTCCAGTTTCAAATCAATTCCTGTGCGATAATCTAGAAATGGTTCAAAGAAAAAGGGCTCGTTTTGTTTATTCCAATTGGTCTTGGGATTTTAGCCCTACATAACCTGGAGATTGGATTGTGAGCCTGCCTGCCAGGCCATGCTAAAGCCCTAAAGGTATGGGTGAAAAGATAACAATCTGACGAACAACAATCTCCTCCATTTTGGAAGGACCGAGCTCGTTTCAAAGGACTGGGGAAAAAGTTACGTCAAATGTGTTTGAAAGTAGGGTGTCATATCAGAAAATTTAGTTCTTGACTGTCTGGCGCACAACAACATGCTTAAGTTGTAAAATTTTCTGCGGTAGGACTATTTTTCTCAGGTGCTTAATTTTCAAGTGCTCTCAGAGGTTTACAATGTGTGGTGTTTACCCTAACCAGTCCAGGAGAGTAACAGTTCCAACCATTGCATCTAGACTGTCTTGAAAAATTGCATCTTTCAATACTTTAACTTAAGAGTACTTTCAGAACATTAAAAAAAAAACAATGCAACCTTAGTCAAACTTTCACTGGTAAATAAACCAAACGTTCAAATAGCCCTTAGGTCGCCATTATGGATTATTACAACCAAAAAGTTTGGATTTTGATAACACAAGTAAATAAAGTTAATTGTTGTCTTCTTGGTGTTTTTGATTCTTTGGTTTATAAACTTGCTTACAAATAGTTTATTTTTAGTTTAAAAATAAAGCTAAAAATTAAAGTTGATGTCATGTTACATTCTTCATTTCAATTTGAAAACTTGTGTTCTCTTTTTCAGGTTTTAATGGTGAGCTGTTTTACATCAGGGATGGAGTAACCAACCACAATGCTGTGGCATTTCAACTTCCCATCCCTCACACGGTTGACATTATCAAGATTAAATGGCAATATAAAAATGTGAGTTTAGTTAACAACAATATTTCAATCGTTTAGTTTATCTGAATCAATTATAATAATGTTGAATCAAGAATTAGTAATTCGGAATGCTGCTTAGTGCAACAACATCTTATCCGCAATTAATGTTTTCTTCATTTGAAATTGTTTTAAATTTTAACGTTTTAGTTTTTTGGACATGAATTTTGAACTGATGAACTAAACTTAAAAAGTAATACACCAAATTAACGATGCCAAAATAATTTTTGAAAGATTTATTTTCTGCCTACAATATTAAATCAAAGAGAATAACTTATTTCTGGCCAACCGTGTACAAGATTTATTGCTTTAATCCTATTAACCAATCAGATTGAGGGATATTTTTGGACGATAGTCAGTTTTCATTTTGGTTGAAACCTTTACTTCGATGTTTTTCAGGCTGCTTCCTTCATTGATGCTTATTATGAAAAGAAGATAAAAGCATCCAACGAGTCGGTTTTGGTTCCGGCAACTGATCTCGATGATCGTGGAAGAGTTCCTCGCCACTCTTTGGGAGGTTTGTTGTGTGTTTTCTTTCCACTTTTAAGATTCCGTTTTGAATTTTTGAACGGTGTCTGGCATTGCGCTTAAGTCTAAGTAAATATTTAATGTTTTTGAAACGTCAACCACTGGTGCAAATTAAAAGAAATTGGAAAAATTAAGATAGCTTGTTTAGGTGACTTCCATAAAGAATATCTGAAACACAGATATCACGTAGTTTGAGATCAGTGATTCAAACGTCTTTTTGTAGATTTTCTGTTGAATATGACGTGCTTGCCAACGATCACTGGTGAATCTTTGGTTAACTTAAGATTGAACATCACTGTCATCACAGCTGGTCAAGCGCAACAATATCCATTGGATTTCAACTTTCAAAAGTTCTGCTTGGAAGGTAAAATGCTTTACCATCGATTTTATTACTGGATAGGAGCTTTTGAAGTTATAAATTTTACAATCTTTTCTAAAAAAAAATTAAGAAAATTTGTTGGAAAAGCTCACCTAAAACGTATCATTGATAAAAGTATGGCATGATTTTCACTCTCCAAAGCTCACTTGCAATTTCTGAATAATTTGAAAAGAAATAATTTTTATTCTAATGTTTAGACGTCAATTCTAAGGACGAGAGAAAGGAGGATGGAGCCGGAAATGGTAAGAGTTTAGTGTTTTATTTAATTTATCTTTAAACTGAGAAACATGGAAGTAGTTGAAACTCCGCTGAATTGGCACTGTCACTTTATTCTCACTTGCTGATTGCTTAATCTATGTTTGCCCTTTATTGCAGATATTACTTGAAGTAAAAAATTAACCTCGTCTTTCTTTGTTTTTTGCTCTTCAGTCTTTTGCGGTGACACTACTGTGAGTGTGTTTTATTCCTTCTTTTTTAGATTTGAGCCATGGAGAGGAGGCGAAGGATAAAGAGAAGAACAAAACGAGTGTCTTTTACATGGCTGTTGGAGTGATCTTCAGTTTGTTGTTACTGATTGCCACAGCTGTTTGTTTTCTTCACATACGAGCTATCCCAAAGAATGAGGACGAAAACTTGTTATTAAACCAAGTGTAAGATCGCAAATCCTTATCCTTAAAAATATCTCTCTGCTGCTTATTTTTCTGTTTATTCTTCCTTTTTATTAACTTTCTTCAATCTCCTTGCTCTTAACACTGACTACTTCATATTTTTCTTTCCCAGCGATGGAAGTGTTCACAACAGTACAGCTGGTGTTAACCATCCCCCACAGAAATCCACTGCAATTCCTGAAGCTCTTCGTAAGGTCAGAGGTAAGAGTGGCTTTGTCTCACGTTTTAATAAAATCTTCAAAAATTAGATTACTGCAGTACATTAAAAACATGAATTTTGAAGAGTAGAAGCCCGACTGCTGCGCTTATTTTCAATGTTTTTGATTTTAAGATTACTGTTTGTTCATTACATTATATTCTGATATTATTTTCCTCCACAGCGGAACAGCAACTAAAGGAAATGTTATACAATATGAAAGACTTTGCTGTGCGTCGCCATTTTGTCTCCATTGGTAACGCCATGCAAGAGGGTTCGTTCGGCCGCATGTTCATGGGCACGTTGGTCAGTGCGGAGAGTGGCGAAGAATTCAAAGTCATTATCAAAACTGTCACTGGTAAAAGATGAAATTAATTATTTCAGTATCAAATATAAATCTTTTATTACAAATTTCTTCACTCAGAACTAATCCAATCCATTGTTCATTTTTTATGTCCGTCGATTCCTTTCCATAACTTTGACTGCAGTAGGTTGACATCTACAGATTTTAAAGATATTACAGATTCCACTATTAGGTTACATCACAATAAAACATTTTACCATTTTAAACAACGTTCTCTTCTTTGTGTTTTCCAGAGCAAGCATCGACAGAGCAACTTTTGTTATTTCTGGCAGAGGCGTGTATGTTGAAACGTACCACACACCATCAAGTATCTTCACCCATCAATATTTGTTCTGATGGGCCAACACCTCTTGTCATTTATCCCTTCATGAACAGAGGCAATTTAAAGAACTACCTTCGTCTCACAAGGACGGCCGAACCACTGTCAAGGGTAAATTTGTTGTTAGTCATCTTATCAGGAGAAAAAGTCTGAGAAAAGGACTATATTTATGAGAGAGAGAGAGAGAGCCACACGATTTTTACTCTATGTAAGATTTTCCTACTCTTTTAATAGTTTTCAATTTTCTTCAAGAGCTGTTATGCTTTAAGTTAAATAATCTTCGCCTAACCAGAACGGCTAAACTACTGCCAAGGGTAACTTCTTGTTGCTTTACACTGGTACACTGGTCTAAATGCGTGATGACTGTTCCTAAAAAATCAAAATCAATGCACACAAAACAACGTTACTAAAAAATTGTTCCAAGGGGTGATGATATTTATGTACCTTATTACACGAATATTACTAGTCATTTTATTAACACGAATTGAAAAATTTCTTTTTAATAAAAACCCCTTAATTAAAAACAGAAAAATTCGTGTTAATTTCAGATCGTGCAAATTTCAAGGCCGTTGAATACTTGCTTGGTAATCTAATATTCGTGTAATAAGGTATCTAATTTTTTTGTTTTTCAGCCACTGACAACCAGAGACATAGTGAATATCGCATCACAATTGGCCCGCGGGTTGAATTATTTGAGTAGAAGAAGACTTATTCACAAAGATGTAGCTACAAGAAATTGCGTGTAAGCATCCACCTTCTAATTTTCCCCTGGTTCCTTAAGCTTTACTCTTGAGGTTGTATGCTTCTCTTTAGAAGACGATAGCTTCTGTACTATATTGCCTTATTCAGTCCCTCTTAGTCCGAAACAATTTTTTACTCGGACTTGATCGAGACTACAGTTTTCAAATTGGAGTAAGGTAAGGAAGTAACTAAGTTGAGGAATGAAAACATTGGAACCGATCAGATCCCCCACAATTTTTCAAGTTTGAGTAGGCTCGAGTTAACCGAACTTCCGAATTTTAAGAAGTGAGTCAGTCTTAAGTTGTTTCCTCAATCGAACTTGTCGAACTAGTGGAACTTGTCGAACTTTCTCGAAGTGAACAATTTGTTATGTTTTTGTTAAGTTCGACATACGAGTCAGATCGAATAAGTCTGAGTTTTTTGATTTTTGAACGAGTTCGAGTAAAATCAAAAGGCCTTTTCAACAACAAATTGTATTAGTAGCGGGTGGTAGGTGAATTACTATCTCTCAATTCAGACGAAGAAGTCTCGCAAAACTTTCTTTGTTTTCTACCAAAAAGAGGTTTGGGATCTAGGTTGAGTGTCTGATGAGTTTGTGTGTGGTTGACAGTTTGATTCGTTAATCAAATGAAAGCGTTTTACTTGTGGTTTTGAAGTGGAAGAGCAAATGCAATTACTCATCACCAATATCCTGACCACAACCAATTTCCATCTTTCCATGTCCTAACGCACTAAAACAAAAACGTCAGACACGTAGTAGCAACCAACCCTTTCGAAATCTTCATGGGATTTATTGAAACAATATTTACAGGAGATTTACCAATATATTTTGACCACCTTTCTTAATTGGATGCAAACTTTTCTTCATATTTATAATGAGACTTCCGCCCGTTTCTACAGTGAGGTCACGTGCCACTTCTAGATTTTGCTTTGGTGAAATTTACGTTTCAGTTGGTTCCAATCAATGACTTCATAAAGTCATTTAGGACAACAAATGTTCAATAACAATAATAAAAAACAAAAGGGTATAATGAAAACATATTCAAATGGGAACTAGACTTTTTAAGGAAAACAAAAGCAATAAATTAAACGAGTATTCTAAGTAGCCATGGTACAAATATTGCTTCATATTATGTTCAATTTCCCTCAACTGTTACTTCAAATTGGTTTCTTTAAATTACTTTAAGGTGTTTCCATTCTCATCCCCATACCCTCTTTTTATTTCCCAGGGTTGACGAAGAGTTGAACGTGAAGATCGCTGACAATGCTTTATCACGTGATTTCTTCCCTGGTGATTATCATTGTTTGGGTGATAACGAGAATCGGCCGGTGCGTTGGATGGCTACCGAGTGTTTAGAATGCTTCGAATATTCTCCAGCCTCCGATGTCGTAAGTCTTTATCTCAATTTTCTGGTGGATAAATTCAAATATGCTAGTGAACCAAAGTAATCCTATTCGTGGTTTGCTAGAAAAGGGTCAGTCTAACGACTGACTACACTCCTGTAGCCTTTCTTGATGTTAAATGTAGGCTACATGCGTAAAAAGCTTAGCGATTCAAAGCAGGAATTCAGTTTAAGAAGTTCTGGAAGTTTTTTTTTTACCACTCTCAATTTCTTTTTTACCACTCAATTTCTTTTTATCCCATTTAATTTTTGAATCAAAAAAAATATTTCCATCACTTTTTGAAAATACATAACTTGGTCACCTGCGTTACGTAAATTAGTCAACTTCGATATCTGTGGTCCATTGTTAAAAGAGGTAAACAGAGTATTCTGGTGACGTTGGAAAGTTTCAAACTATCTCTCGATGGAAGAATTGCATCAATAACAAAATTTGGCACAGCTTTGGTTTCCGTTATGCTTCCCTTCGACTTCCTCGCTCTCGCTTTGATCTTTTGATACTCTCGCCTTCTCTCACACGCATCTAACTGTATCTGCACTCTGCAATGCAATTCTTCTCTAAATCTTAAATGAGAAATCACCAAAGGGCCGCCACGTGCACAAATTTTCATTTCCTAAAACTTTCTAAAAAAGAGTCGTTTATTAGTTTGTGATTTGTGTTTTGACCAAACGCGTTCTTTTTGAAGTCTTTCTTTCGCCACATTTTTTAATAATGATTTCAGTCGTCAGTTGTTTTGTTATCTTGATGCATGCGGTCGGCGCGTCTGGCTCATCATCTAGCGGACGAAATTTCATTCATGAAAAGTCCATTAAAAGCGTAACCAGAGTGCCACATTTATTTCCAAAAATACAGCACTCCTTTAGTTAGTGTATTAGTGTTATGTTTTGGATTCGTCAGAGACAACTGTAGAATTCAACTGAAAGTGTAGTTTTGACAATAAGTGAAGAATGAACTCTTACATAAACCATTTCACGGGCGTACCATTCGGGCACACCATATAATAATCATAGGACGTTAGATAGACGTCGTTTTGGCGTCTTGTACGTACCAACAATGATTATTCGAATCTATGGGGAAACCCTTTTCTTTTTTTAGTGGAGTTATGGGGTGTTGCTATGGGAACTGTGTTCGTTAGCGCAAACGCCATACGCTAGCGTCGATCCTTTCGAAATGTTGACGTATCTCAAGTCCGGGTTGAGATTACCACAACCGGAAAATTGCCCGGACGATTTTTTTACCGTGATGGCGTGCTGCTGGGCACTGTCACCTGATGACCGCCCTCACTTTCAACAAATTATGGTGTGTTTGGATGCCTTCTTGCAAAAGCTGAACGCCTTCATTTGAACGGAAAACATTGTCCGAGACTGTCCGAATTATAGAAAGGATATTGAAGGCTTTATCATCTTGAAATTGCGCAAGAAAGTCAATTCAATAAAACGGAGATTTCGGAGGAAACAAATCAGTCATTGATTGCTTCTTTATTTTTTTTTTAATTGTAAATTCTTTAACCTTTTTGTATTTATAACATATTTTATTTTTTAAGTTTTTCCATTTTGTATTTTAAATACCATACAAATATAAGTATAAAAGATTGAATGAATCAAATTGACCACTTCCAACGTGATATTTTAATGCTATCAAAGGTTCCTTCTCTTGAACTAACTGAGCAATCGTTACTCAATTTCCTGGACAGATATGTTCGAGCCAAAAATCGAAAATCGGTCCTTAAAGAGAGGAAAAATTGGCGTTTTTGGGACCCTTAGAGAGACCTTTCTCAAAATTCTTATCGATTTTCAATCGATTTTTGTCCAAATTTTGGAAAATCACGAGCCTTTGAGAGAAGAAATTTTGAGATTTTGGACCCTTACAGAGACTCAATTTTGTTTTTAATGGTTTTTTACTTTCGAGGTTGTGAAAAAGGGATCCTTATGGCTCGCACATACCCGGCGCCCATTTTGCCTAAGTACCCCTCCCCCAGGCTCAATTTATTTCTTAGAAAAATGGACAAGAACGACACGGAGACCGAAGGGACAGAAAACCGGGTCATGTTTATCTTCCTATTTCAGCATTTTTCGTCAAAGCTTTTGCGTTCTTAAATCTGTTATTGAAGAGGTAATTTCTCTTTCTCTTTCGTGCCACGTGATATAGGAGAGACGTGACCTGTTGCATGATCCTTTAATCCATCAGGATGTCGTGAAGCGGACAAATTCAATAAACTTTGGATAAATTTATTCTTCAGAAACTTTTTATTTCAAATAAAAATACCATACTAAAACACATGATATTCTATAAAAGAAAATGACGAGAAACGGATGAAAGAGGTCTGGGCCCTTGTTTATCACTCATGTGTGCGCGTTGAAAAGGACTGGGTTCTAATGAGGATAGTAATTTAGCTTTTGTAAGCAATTAGTTGAGGTTTGGATAGCGGAAAGGCTTTTTGAAATGAAGATTAACATCAAGTCATTATTTTCCGGTCACTATTTAATTGCGCCTTATTTTCAAACTTTTAATGACCCTAACCCTTCAACTGTCACAAGACCTAATTTACGACACTTTCAGCCTCGTTTTCATGCAACGGCCTTCACACCTTTTTCACGTCTTTTGTAAAAAAAAACAACTATTTATAAAATCCATCAAATATATTATTTACATATCTCTCAATTATATACACTTCATAAAAACGTAACTACTTAAAAAAACCTTTCCACAAAATATTTATTGGGTACACGTATATCTTATTTGGTCTTCAGAGCAAGTCTGACATTTGACCTCACAGCACCACTTGAATTTGCAGTTACATTCCCAGATGAGTTTGGAGGGTCGGCTTTTATATTGATTCTTACCGCAGCACATATCTTTGCAATAAGGATAACGTGTGATTTTGAACATCTCTTCATCAATACTGCACGGTCGATCTTTCAACCCTTCTTTCGTATCGCAAACATTGAATTCTTCGGCGTAAATCAACTCTTTCTTTTCGATGGGTCGGTTTGGCTCATGTACCGGTACAAAATTACCATCATCCGTAATGCGAACTTTTCTTGCTTTGTAGTACATTTCTCTGATTTTGCGTCCCACTTTATAAAAGTGATCCATGGCTGTGTAACAAATTTTTGTGTAACAAACCGGAAAAATACCGGGACAATAACAACGCGGACTTCTGGTTTCATAAGCTACCTATGAATAGAAAGAACGGATAATTTGGTGAATATAATGTTCTTGTTGATCAGAATAACACGATGTTGAGGAAAGATAGATGTGTTTCCGTTGTGTAGGAAGATAGAGCTGATGTGTCTCATCAGCAGTTCCTTTCAAATAGGTTGTCATGGTAACTTACCTCTAAGCCGGCTTGTTTATTGTGAAAGTTTATGTTTTCTTGCGCATATTTTTCAGGCCAACTTTGTTTATATTCTGCCATCTTCTTTCGACCGACTTTAAGAAATCGTTTGATGAAATTCATTGGTTGGGGAAACATTTCTTCACATGCTCCACTCTGGTGAATGATGACTTCCAGTTTCTCTTCACCTGCTGATCGTGGTCTGTCGGCAGGGATGACTTCTTCACGATCGGCACACTTCTTACACATCCCTTTCAAGCCACAATCGTTAATAGTGGTGTGGAGGATCTTAGCCGCTGCCAATGCTTGTACTGCCGCCGATTCTTTGGTGGCTATACAAATAAAATGAGTTTGAATATTAGAGAAACTGATAATTAATAGTCAAAAATTTGTTAAGGCTGGTTATTAGAAGTAAATGACTTTTTGCTGTTTGTTAGCTATTGGTTTGATGTATTCATTGCCAGGCTTTGTTTAAAGGATCTGTTAATTAATTACCTGCATCAATACTTCGGTCAAAGTTTGGTGAATTAAGGATGACGTCACAATTCCATTGTTCATGAGTAAAGGCTACTCTGCATTCGTGTTTGATTGAAGGGATGGACTTTGCCAGGAATTGCATGTAGCCGAGGTTTCGTTTGCAAATGTTGCGTTGTCGTTTACTGAAAGGGACGCGGTTGCTCTCACAATCCTTCACCTCCCAATCTTGCACTTTGTGTACATGCTCATCTCTATGGGAGGGAAAACAAAATAATTATTAGTCAGGAGACAAATCTATGGACTCGTGCCAATTCGATGAAAAGCCTCTGGCTACTAGCCAAGCTCAAAATGGAAAGCCAATTTTGAAAATTAGATTTTTCCTCACGATAAATAGAAATTTGGAAACAAAGAAAGGGGACTTACAGCCATTCAAGCACTTGGTGTGATGCTCCAACGTAAAACGTCATCAAAACAAACATCTTCGTCCACAACATCTCGCTGCAGAAAGGTCTCTCTCTCTAACAATATAATATATTCACGTTAAGGTATCTCTCTAGGGAATTCGATTTCAATACGTCTTTCTCCAAAGAACTTTAGGTTTGCACTGAATAAGAGTTTCTCTTCTCTTTGAAATTATCCTTCACTCTCAAACAATGCCAACAAAAAGAACAATACAGATTTATAACGATCGATGGTATAATTAAAACAGGAAATTATAAATAATTCTTCATCCAGCATTCTGATTGGTTCATCAGCTTTCGAACAAAAGGTACATCAAACATGACGTATCGCTTCATTTCCTCCGACAGCTTTTGTGTAACGTCCATTCGGTGTCCATACAATGTCCATAATATGTCAATCAATCATCTTAGGGCGCGAAAAGAAAAGATTTGTTGTCGAGATCAAAACGAGGGATGAAAAGTTTGTCCGTATTTCATCCCATCTCTTAAGACATGCTTTCCTTATCTGGCTTATTGATCGCGGGTGTCATGGCCACTTTCCAAAAGTCCTTTATTACGCTTATAACAACATTCGCGTGCTTCTTAGCCCAATGCTTAGCCAGTGGATTGATAGGGTCTTACCTTAAGTATAAGCTGTGTCGTCGACTTCCTTCTTGTCTTGTGACTTAGTTCCATTCCTATCCTTGCTTCTAACAAAATCTCAGTTTTGCTTCAGTACCTATTTAGCAGTACAATTTTGGAATGCATGTCACTCGATTCCTACTTTTTTCGAAAATAAAATCCATAATACCTTATGGTGACATTGCAGTGTCAATCTTGTGACCATAGAAGACGTCATATTTTCCCACCATTCTTTGAAGTCATTTTGGCTAACAACATTTGCTATTTTGTTTTGATTATCCGGGGAGTGTTTTACCTCGTAAGTATCAGAATCTTCAGTATGAACAACCTATCATTGCTAATTCAGTCTATTATTAAAGATTTTACCATTACCAATGGGCTGTTCCAATAAAAATCAATACAGGGGGGTAACGAACCTTTTTAAGTCAAAATAAGAATCTGGGAAATCGCAAAATTTGCAAAAAAAACCTGGAAATTATTCTCAGGCTACCCCTGGAAATGTTCGTCCACCCCCCTGTATAGAGATGAAATGGAATGGCCCAATGTAGTTTCTGGTAAACTTGGGGTTGTTCTCTCTCTGCCGTATATTGGAAATGACTGGTTTCACATTCCTAATTCTAAGTCCATGTTTGTAGCAAACATACGAGGTAATATTCTTCCTTGAGAGATTCCCCCAACTTTGTGTTTTCAATATAAGTCGCTTTAAACAATGAAAGTTTCTGTGCAATATCTGTTGGTTGTAATTTCAGCCCACATCCTGGAAATGTTTCGGGAAATTGAATCCGGATTTATAAAGCATCTCGCATTATGATATGTTTATCTTATCTTGAGCTCAGATTTCTGAATCTGATGTTCGCAGCACTTCTCCTTAATAGGAAAAATATTCTTCTTATTCAATATTTTTAATGGTGATGTTTCTTGCAGAGGAACTAGCTTGTCATTTTTACATAAGTTATAAATTACTCTCAAAATAAACCTTTCGTGATTTTGTCTCAGAATTTCAAGAATTTAAATTTTGACAATTGACGTCATGACAATCAGCGAAAATTAAGTTTTTGATTTTGCTGGAACGTGTCAATTTTGTTGAAGTTGTATTACATTTGTTGTCCAGACTATCATGATATACTGCACATGTGATAAGGACCAGTCATTGCGATCTACAGATGCTCGAATCAGATAGCAAAATTGATAGCCTATCATTAGGACCCTTATTTGAGAACAGTTACACAGTCGACATGTAAGCTAATATAGAAACATCTACATATTGATCTCACTAATCAAGTTGTAGTTTATCTCATAATTTTGTTTCTATTTGTGGAATAGAGGCTCGTTAAAAATTGATTGTAGTAATTTTCTTATCAATATCTGTCTTATATCATTCTCGTTTTCATCTCATTTGACCTTCTCTTCCCTTCTTCTCTGTTGTGCAACCCCCCTTCTCATAATTATCTATTAGCTGAACTGATCTTTTGTAGGAAAGGCCAATCCTTGCCTTCATCCCTCCTCCCTCACTGGTTTTATCACTGCTTACCTACAGAAAGAGCACATTGCGTGTGTGAGTCTTCTGCACCCTTTTACTTCCTCTGTGTTCGCTAGGTTTACACGTAACCTCTGTTATATTACCTACTGTCTGACTGATGAAAAAGTGCAGCTTAACCTTCTTGGCCTGCCTCTCTGCGCATTTGCTATTCCATTGCCCATGTGTGACGAGTTTCCTACACCCTTTTACTTACTTCTTGTTCACTGGGTCGACACGAGACCTCATTGCAAACCGTTCGATGCTTGCATGCGTAGGTGGTTGCCGTATATAAACGAAACAAAAAACCAAAGAAAACAACTCAATTAATCCTCAATTAATTTTCCAATTTTCAAACTATAAACAGTTCAGTTTAACAACCTTTTGACGCTGGCGTTTCGTTCATCCCTTTATAGGATCAACTGATTACTTTGTATCAGTTTTTAAGAGAAGAGAATTACTTTGTATTTCCTCTCCATTCAACTTTGCAGCTGGAAATCGTCTCATCTCATCCAAAGTTCCGGTAACCGGCAAACCTTTCGTTGCATCTTGGTCTGACCTCATTCTTTTAGCGGGAGATATTTTTTATCGTGTACTTTCGAATATATAGATCTTTTTCTCCTGTAAGCCGTGCTAGGTAAAAGTCAGAGCTTGTTCATGTTTTTGTTTATCTACAAAGCTTACGCCTTTTCTTAGACAGGTTTCTGTCTGCCAGGTATAGACGAATATATCTGGATGGGAGCTCAGAGTTAGATACACTCCTTTTTGACAAGTAGAAGTGAGCTTGAAGTTGAAGTGGGAGATGTAGTTAAGTTATATTGGATGGAAGAGCAATCGAATTATATTGTTCTAATGTGAGTTTCTGTTTTTTTTAGAGAAGCGAAATCGCAAATTTTTAAGTGGTGCACATTATTAGATTTTTTACGACGTCAATAGTATTTTTACGACTTTCTAAATTCGTCTCAATCGACCTCTGCTTAATTGAAGTTTGTCTGCAATGTTACTTTTTATGTACACTTCCAAAGCATGCAATATCTAGATACCATATCAAATTTGTTTACAGATTTTTATCAGGGCAACCTCGTTCGAAAAACACACGTCCGCAAAATAAAGTTGGATCTTAATCAAAAAAAATTGACAATTCATTCATTTTTATCATTATTGATTTATAGCCCAAAGTTAGTTTTCAATGTGTAATCAACTTACTGAACACACTTTTCATTGTTCGAGTAACGACCCTTTTTTTAATCACCCTGGCTATGGGCCAATTTGAAATTACAGAAACAAGCAAGAAAATCACAAATTGCCAAATTTTTAACTGGTATAATTAATGAATGAATTAATGAATGAATTAATGAAGTGAATAAATAAAATCATTAATCAACTGAATTAATGTGAAAATTAATAAACTAAACAAAATAAATAACACTACGATAAAACGGACATGACAGGATATGACAACTCTACCATTTTGAATTTTAGTTTCAATCCACCGGAAGTCGTTTTCTCTTTTTAATGACGTCGTTAAAAACTTTTGTAGTTTTTGTAATGAATCTTTTTGTGGACTGTCAGTACCAATTTATCACCCAGTTGTAGGTTTGTCCCATTTTCTGTCACTTGATCAAGATGGATTAGTATTTCATCTCTTCTGTCTCATTAAAAGATTATGGGTCTCCATAATTGCTTCAAGCCATATCTCATTTCAAACGATTTTATAAATAATTGAGCGCCCGTCTAACCAAGATAAAGATTTGCTTCTCTCTTGACTCAGTAAATGAGAAACTTCGGGGCCCATAAATTTCCACCACTTTGAATTTAACCACAATCTACCTTTTTCTCTTTACCTCTTTTTTCGTTGATGTCAAATGATGCAGATGGGTGTTTTTTACATCATCTATCTTTTAGAAGAAGGTTATTATAATAATAATGACACACAAAAATCATTATCCTTTCCAACTTTTCTCTAATCACCCAAATTTCCTTTTCGAATTAAAACATCAACTCGTTTCTTCTGATAACACAAACAAATGCAATGCTCTTCCATATCTCATATACTTCTATAATATTGGCTTGGCAGAGAACCCTTTGTAGAATTTGATATTCCTGGCATTGAGACATATATTCTTTACCAGTTTGAATTTAAATATACACCTGCAAGCAACTTGCCTTTTTTTAATATTGGTCACTTTCGCCTTATTTATATTTATTTCACCTTTCAATTTATATTTACTAAATGGAAAATGCCTGGTAACTTGTTATTTTGCCAAATCATAGGTCCTCCCTCCTAATTTATTTTTGTCCTGAAAATCGTAAGACGTAGCTTTATTAGGGTACACGTTTTCTTAAGAACAAACTATATAAAAACATAAAGCTTCGATGGCCAAAATATTAAGAACAAGTTAAGAACATTTTAAGGCTTCGCGGACTCTAAAACACCCGATTTCTTAGGAAAATGGACAACAATACTCAAAAAACGGTAAAAATAAGAACATGTTAGGAACATTTTTTGGATGTTCTTATAAAAAAAACGTGTATTGCGATGAAGGTCATTATAAATTTTTAACCCAAAACAAGACTTGTTTGAAAGTTGATAACAGTATGGTTGTGCAACTAACCGTGTCATTGATATGAAGAAAGGACAAGTATTATTTTCTCGATAACAAAAAGTGGTTTGCGTTCGCTGGTTTTCCTGTCATGGAAAGCGGAAATTGATTGTTCATACAAACAAACAAATATTTTTAACTTTTGACTCAAAATTTATTTCCCTTCAATAAATTACACAAATCCAAATAAAATCACAAACACAATCGATGGGTAATTAGGCTTCCAATTAAAAAGAAGAAAATTTTTACTCTTATTAAACAAATCAATCCTTTCATACAACTTAAGTGTAAAGTTTATAGTTGACAGAAGCTTCATGTTCATTTTTGGTAAAATTTATTTCAAGTAGACGTTTCGGCTTCTCAACAGAGAACCATCCTCAGTACAGTAAAATTAAAATGAATGAAATGCATTCTAGTTACAAATTCTAAAAACAGTTTGAAAAAGAGAGGTAATTACCTTCATAAAATGCATTAATAAAATGTCGTTAAAACAATAAAACATTATCAAATTTCTAAACAAAAAAGTATTGACGCTAAAATCTCAAAGGAGAGAATAATTAATTATAACAATTAATATACAAAGACTCTCCAGACCCACTCCACCGTTCAAGTAATGAGATCCTCTTCAGATTAGGAAAAGGATCTCATTACTTAAACAATAGAATAGGTCTAGAAAGTCTTTGCACATTAATTGTTGGCTTATGTCTTTTGATATAAAATGCCTCGCTAGTTTTTCTTTGTCCTTCAGTTTTGAAATTCTTTCCCAAGAGAGAAAAGTTTTCTATATTGACTTTATTGTGTCCGCGCTCTATGGAGTGTTTAAGTACGTGACTATATTTATCTCTTCCTCCATGGTCATCAACGCGCTCCTGTAGGCGTCTCCCAGCTTCCCCAATGTAAGTGGCCGGGCAATCAGGACATTTAACTTTATAAACTACGTTATGATTGTGTTTCGTTTGGGTTGTGTCCTTGACATTAAAGCAAGAACTCAATTTCTTTGATTTAAATGTGACTTGCGTCACTAACTTTTTATCAAAGATTTTATTAACAGTTTTCTTAAGTTCATTGGTAATCAACTCTCCTTGTTTTCCTGCGTATGGTAAATAAATCTTAACTTTACTGGTAACTGGTAGATTTTCTTTGTTGGTCTCTGTTGTATCTGTCATTGGTTGCGGTGGTTGTTGATTTTCATGGTCGTTGCGTACTTCTTTGATAAATCGTTTTATTTACTCTTATACTTTCAAAATATTCTTTTTGAAGGAAAATTCGAATTTGGGACCAATTTTCACGGCAACGGGTAAACGAGCTCCACCCCCTCACAAAAATGTCGTTAAAAATGTTCATACTATAGTGATGAAAGTACCCAAAGATACACTTTTGCAATGTTCATTGTTATCTCATATGACGTCAACAAATAATTATACCCATTTTGAAATTTACATAAACTTTTAAATTGCCTTCTTTGTTTGCTGAAACTCGTTACTCTACCCCGCATTCAATTACCTCAAACAGTCACGTGACTTGTTCCCAGGCTTCTCACTGACGTGCAAAAATGGTTAGTGTGCAGAATACTATTACACTATTAATCAGATAATCATGCTAACAGTAACAAGTTACATTTTAAACACTCAATGTCCTCCATTGATCAGAAAAATAAACTTCAGGTACCTTCCCTAAAATACAAGCACCTCATAACTTCTCAATGGATTTATAAAATCTGTAGAGACTCCTCCATTACCATGGCTGCTGGTGTTCATGACGTCATTGCTCTCAAACCAATGTCTCCTATTCGTTGACAACGACCTCGTTTACAAAGAGTTTTCCTATGGTTGTCATGGTTACCGACTTTTCCGTGTTTATGGTGACATGATGCCAAAAGCATATTTTTCTTCATCTGAGGTCACTCACATTCAGACAGGACTTCTTGCTAAAGTTCCTTCGTTAAGGTGTTACTCCTAATTGTTAGATAATTATAAGTGCCTCAAACAAATAGTCATGGCGACCATTTTGCCCAAAAAACAAACTCTTTGTGCTATAATCATCACCTTTTTTTTCATCCTCAAAGGTTGAGTGCAGGTTATCCTCATAGTTCCATGTCAACAAGGAGTTTGTCTCACTCCACCGTCTGCTCTTTGTTCATTATCTCGCTTATTCTTTCTCCAAATGAGCAATCTTTTTCGTATTTCCTTCTTGACCTGTAAAACGGTGATAGATTGAAAAATTGATAATGCTTTGGTTTTCTATTTTTAAACAGTAAAATGATCTCGTAGGACATATTTGAAATAATGAAACCTAACCTCTTCATCGCGTAGGACTTGACCAACCAAAAGATATAACCCCTGAAAACAAGAATTTTTAAAATTAATTGAATCAGCAACCAACCTTGTAAAAGGGCTCCATTTTATTCATCGCGAAATGTTGACAATGCCTTAGCTACAATCCTGGCCAAAATATATTGAGAATTTAGCTTATTTCCTCGTTTTTCAAAATTTGGAATTCGGGCGAGAAAGTCGTTTTTGGGCTAATTGATAAATTTATTCGAGTATTTCGATTCGGGTGGGGTTAATTGACTTCCAGGCTATATTCTGAGCATTGTTGGACCATTCTGGGGCTTTTGGATCCTCAGATTCTAAGGTCCTAAGTCTTAAGTCTAATGTTAAAACTCAGAGTTAAAACTCTATTCGTCTAACCTAATTTAGAGCGCTTCCAAAATACTTGTGGTCATAAGATTTCGTGGGAATTTCCCTTTTGTCTCAAATATTATGGCCAGGATTGTAGCTATAAAATATTTTTAGCCTACTTTGAGGCGCTGTTACTTCAATTAGTCATCTCCATTTGCTTCATTTTAAAGATATTAAAACTTTAAATTATCTTTCCAACAAGGTATTTCTTAGTATCTCTCTCCTTTGATAGTAATGTATGTAAATGTGTTGGCCGCATAATTTTCTTACAGGCTTAAATACTCACTGCAAGTCCATTCAAGACCAAATACATGCTTAAGATGACGTCATCATAGGCGATAAAGATGGTCAACAAAAATGGTAGACCCAGTAGCGATGTCAAGATCAAAAGGGTTCGAATGGATTGTAAGGTTCTAAAAGGAAATTTAGGTTTAAAGCAGTCAAAAGTCATAACCATGTTTTAATCGGGTGTAAGTGCAACTGACTTAAGCGTTAATAAGTTTATAAGTCTGCGACTGCAGTCGGAGGCGACCCGCAGGAGGAGCCCCTCTTTCAATAGCTATCTACCCGAAAGTAGGGAAGGGCGCTACTCTTTCTCCCTGAATTGCTCAACTTACCCTTGATCCTTATCTTAATTGCTGAGCATCAAGCAGAGAGACATCAAGTACCATTTTGGGAATCTTTGGTATGACCCGGCTGGGGGTTGAACCCACAACCTTGCGCACCGTAGCTGAATGCTCTACCACTGCACTACGGTCGCTAAACATAATATAATAAGAAAATACAAAGAAATTCATTCTATAATGTATAGTAGTAGGGGGAATTTTGTTCGATTTTTTGGAATCGCTTGACTGTTTTGTTAGAAGCACTTGTTATACATTTTTGGAAAGCTAAGGGGTAGGGGAATCGAAATTACTATGTTTCCAATTTTTTTTTCGGACACTTTGGTGTGATTTTCGGACAAATATGACGCTCTCAGGCAAAAATCATAGGGTTAAAAATTAATGAAAATTTTAGCTCGAGAAAACGGAGACCTGTTGTATATTTTTGGAAAGCTCTCAAAAAATTAAGATTAGAAATATATTGCAAGTATAGGTGATTTCTGTACCTAACTCGAGATATTAACCCTTGAAAACCGTGTTTTTCAGCCAGAAACAGCTATTTTGTCCAGTTTTTGCGCTTTTTGAAGCTCTCTTCTCTCAAAAATTGGAAACATAGTAATTTCGATTCCCCTACCCATTAGCTTTTCAAAAATGTATAACAAGTGCTTCTAACAAAACAGTCGAGCGATTTTACAAAATGCCCTCTACTAGTACACTAAATACCGAAAAGGTTAATATAAACTTACTTTGCGCTGTTGATGTCACTTTTGTTACTTTTGTTTTGACTTTCCCTCCTCCTCTCGTGGAACAGAATCTTGCTGAAAATCAACCCCACCAGTATGCAATTGGTCTGAAATGAACGAAAAAGATTTCCCTCAAGGACCCGAGATATCATACACCATACAGTGAAATTGAAATTAAAACTTCGAAAAGCCCACAGTGAAATAGGAAAAGTTTTTTATCTAAGCACAAAATCCTTCATTCATTGGCCAACTTACTCACTCATTCGTTCATTCATTCATTCATTCATTCATTCATTCACTTACGATGACGTAACACATGACAGGGATTTTGATGATCCACACATTCTTCTTGAAACCTATACAACTGAAAAGAGAAGAAAAGGAGAATGGCTTGAACGAAAGTTTATAGGGATTTCGTTTTCAACACACATCTTGTCTCAATGACCTTCTGTCAATTCGTAGAGATACTGTATGCTAAACAGGCTAAACATCAATAACAGAAGAATACCTAAGATCTCTCACTATCTAGGATTCATGAATTGATGGTGTCTTCTGACTTACTCAGTTGTGGTCTTGAAATCATCGAAGAAAATCACCCCCACCAGCAATGTGACCAAGAAAGGAATACCTGAAAAAAAATGAGAGTGAACGAAAGTTAAAAATATTTAGGCAAGTAGACGAAGTAATATTCCCCACCAAAAATCTTTTTGGATCCACTGCAAGGGGGGTTGTGACAAAGATTTTCACAAAGGTGAGGAAGACTTGCTTTACTACAATATTCTGCAAAATATCATGAAACACCTTACAAATATAGCAAATTTAAGATTCCCCCTCCCCCAAAACAATGTTGAGTGCAGTAACAGCTTGATTCCATAAACAACATTGTTTTGGGGGAGGGGGTTGCTTTTTGGAAAAGTGTCTCACATATTTTGCAAAAGATTGTAGATTAATTGCCCTTTATGGGGTGCTTTTTTCAAAACATGAAGAAAATAACGTACCGTAACCAAAGCAGAACATTTGTGGATACCCTTTACTTTTCAACTTGAAAACCAGAACAACCACTATCACTAGATTCAATCCCTCGACCGTCGTCCATGAAAACAAACACAATTTGGTATAATATGATATGAACAAGACACTAATGCAACCATTCTATAGGCAGAAAAATGGAAATAAAGTTTGTATTGTAATGTGCTATATTTTGCTTATCCTTCAGGGGTCTTTGAATATCAGTTGAGATTGTTTTCATTCAGCTTCAATCTTTATATGCTTTTAGATATCGGACAGAAAACTTAAAGATTTTACTCGAAAGCATTCTCCTGAAATATCACTCAAAAGGCTCAAAAGGCTCTTCTGGTAATTTACTACAACCTTAAGTCTTCCAAAATAATCAAGTCTTACGTTGGAAGTACTCTCCAAACCATTCCAAAACCATCTTGGAAATTTGTGAGATATAATTGAGAGTGCGAACGAAAGAATCAAATTCTTGTGGATTACGATTTTCGTTGTGTTTTTGATCCTGTAATGAAAAGTTTTCTGTCATTAATTTAGAGGTTTTGGACTGTTGTCATGTCTGAAAAAATCAATAGATTAAGATTTCTCATTAGCTCCTGTACCCTTTTGAATCGTAAGATGAAGTTTACAGGAATGCTCCCCGGATAGAAGAATGGGTACCTCAATATTTGTAATATCAATAATGCTGACAGAAGAGAAACCAAATTAACGGCTGAAGTGACGTCATCAAAAGTATACATCCATGATTTTCCTTTGCTTCTCCGGTTGAAAGTTTTCAGTACTTCTTTTGAATTGCTTGTTGTTATGTTAGCTGGCTAACGATGAAAGAAAAATACAGTGCAATTGATATTAACGAAAGCTATTTTAACAAAAAGGAAAGGCGTCCAGGCGGTTCCTTGATACTCAAAGACATAAACAAAATATGCCCGAAGAGTGTACTTAGTTTAGTACGAAAGCTTTTTTTTAAGTAAAACATTTCGTTTCTCCTTCACCATCAAGGAACCAAAATGTTTTTTCTGACTTACTTTCGTATTTTTTATCTAAAGTTGTCAACTAGTCACGGCTTAAGTTATAAGGTTCTATACGTTTTACAAAGTTCTATAGGATTTACAACTTTGTAAAGAAAATCCATATTCGATTCCCCAAGAAAGACGATCCCTGCCATTTTTTCCGCCAGTTATGTATATCTTCTGTAATAATAGGGCCTCCCTAATAAACCTGACTCTTTGGAAGGAATTTTCAACTTACATCTTCTAACATCTTCGCAATGTTGAAATTTTTCGCCATTCTCTGAAAGTTAGAAAAGATTTGAAATTGAAAATTTCCGCATAGGGTTTTCCGCATAGGGCTATGAATTGGGATTTTTGATTCAATTTGAAATTTGTTGCCTGTCTCTAAATAGTGCGAGAAAAGAACGTCGAAAAATTTTACACTTTTCTGTGAGATCTTTTGATCCTTTTTCACATGCATACATTCTTTGTATCGGCTTTCTTTCTACCCACAATTACAAACATTCCAGACTTACCTTTTCCTTGTTCAGAACTTCGTTGTTTGTGAATTGATGTGAATTTTCTGAAGAACTCGCAATAAAGGATTCCCAAAAAGTTCGTGGAAATATCTGCACTCTGTGCCATCTGAAATGGAAAGAATCAGAAAGTTACCAGAAACTGACTATACTAGACATCAACCGCGTTTTTTCTACGCAAATAACGTCTATTCCACTTTGCAACTTTTTCGAATGTTTGGAGCCCAGGTTTTAGGGCTCCAAACACTCGGTTTTTTTACGTCACTTTTAACTTTCGAAGCTCCTGCAGTAGCGAAAAAATCAAGTTTGCGTCAAAGCACTTGAAAGGCTTCTATTTTTCGAAAATCGTCAAAGTGGACTAAGAAACGGGATGAAAAATCCCGGTTTTTAGTGACGTGCTCGCTAACATTCGCATTGAATGCTTCGACGTTCAGATGATGTTTTTTGTACACCTTATGTGGGCGTTAGGTGGGCATTATTTTGACGTCCTGTGTCACACTGCAAAAGAATTTACAAAACTGTTTTATCTTACCGATAAGCACCAAATTTGTCGGATATCTTCACCAAGAGATCTTTGAGTTTACTTTCTAACATGTCCTGAAAACGAATCTCAAATTTGACTTATATTGAAGCAATACTATTTGCATTATGGATGTTCATAATAAGTTAGTCTGAAAATTTTTAATGTCATAACAGATCATCCATTCTGCGCGTATGGCGAATGTGACGGTCTGACCTGGTTGTTCAACCAAAACATTCAAAACTGTGATGGCTTTATCTTGTTGTGATCGATTTCCTCGTTTAATAATCACAAAAAAACTAGATGATGATCATCAAATCCGTCCTACCGGAACCATACGGAACCATGGTCCAAATTTATGTAAATTTTGTCGAGTTCAATAACTTACAACAACGTCATTGGTGCAAGGCGATCTTCCGAATAACACTTGCGCTACATTCTATGATTGATGAAAAATTTGAACTTCATTGCATCGGAAGAAGCTAATCAAATTTCAGAAAACACTAAAACTTTTATGACAACAATCAAATGGCCCATGTATTTCAACAACCCAAAATCCTAAAAGACGCAAACATTTGAATTTAAGAAATTTTTTGAAATTTTGTAAAGATAAAAACAAATCTATATCAAAACACCCAAACACCGTCGGCTCAGTCACCCTTCTAACTTAACCACAGCCCTTTCTGTGACATTTACAGCTTACAATACAAAATTCTGTCTCTTATCTAGTGGTCTATTATCTAGTGCTTCTTCATCACCTCAAGATATGGACTCACGTAGAAAATTTGTTCATCGAAAGTTTCAAAATGCTTTTCGACCACTTGTTGTGTTGTGTTCATCAGAAAATTGAGAATGTGGATCATTTCACGAAGGAATATTTCTTTGCGAGGTGACATTTCAACTTCCAGGAGTATTTCCTCTGTGATCTGTCCAATGAAGGTGACATTCGCTTTCTCCAATGTCATATCCTGTCGGTAACAAAAAGGACTAGAAAGAAGATGATCCGGTTATGACTTCGAAAACCGGTGGATTGGCTTGAAGCTGAAAGGACTGAGTTTTAGAAAAGTGCTTCAAAATTGTTTTTTCCCTAAGCTAGCCCCAACCTCTCCCCAGTGCATCCCTGAATGTGTATACCCGTTTGCATTTATTACATTACTGCATAATGATTCAACTAGGTCATATCCGGAAAACAACGCTTGGGCCTTCATGAATCTTGATCTAATTTTATCTCCTATCAATTTAAAATCAAAACACTATCTTTACCCGTGGTAGTTGAGAAATTTGAGCTCTTGTGCATCCGCAGTAATCAACCTTTTGCCATCGACTTTCGTTATTGCAAAATCTGATTGTTTCCCCTGGAATAAAGGTAATAGGCAGATTTATTCATACTTGCATAAATTATGGGGAAAACTCTCTCTCTTTCGCTATGTCTCTCTCTCTTTCCACACACCAAAGGTACACGGCTTATTCTTGTTCTTGCTTGGTATTCCTGTGCAAATAAAGAAAAACCTTTGAATGAAGAGTGAAGTAGTTGGCATGGCAACCGGTTTGTTGTGTTTGGTTTGCTTGGTAACCAAGATTGTCCACCAATCACTTCGTATGGACACAAATCTATAAAAAAACATGTTTGTAGTTTGGTTAGTAGAAATGAAGCTCACAAAATGTATTGCCAATGTTTCACTCTTTTCATACCATTACACAAAATGTATTGCCAATGTTTCACTCTTTTCATACCATTACACAAAATGTATTGGCGATGTTTCACTCATTGCATACCATTACATAATAAAGTCTTTCTTTGATGTACTTTTAACAGTATCAAAAGGTAGAAAAGTGCAATACTGAGGATGTCTGTGTCTCGAGATGTGGAAAATGTTGATTCACAACCTAATATGCCTGCACCTGTCACACAGACTTTACTGACAGGGTGTCTACGGGACCTTGAAAACCTTGAAAACCTTGAAAACCTTGAAAATGAACCACCCAACCTTGAAAACCTTGAAAACTATCACTTTTCTGGGAAAAACCTTGAAAACCTTGAAAAATCGTTAAAAACCTTGAAAAGCACTATCCAGTCATTCGAAAAGTAAGAAAAAGTAAAAAACCGCCTGCGGCGCTAAACCTTTATAACCCTTAGAGAATTCCATCTTCACCTGTTTCTGTTCCTGTTTCGCGGGCTCAATAAGAAGTCGTTCCTAAACTGTTTGTCATGAGTAAATTTCTAAAAAACCGCCTGCGGCGCCAAACCATTATAACATTTAGAGAATTCTATATCCCCCTGTTTCTGTTGCGATTCTGTCGCAACGAATGCAACATATTCTTTTAACATTAGCTGAGTTTTTGTCACTAATTTTCCGTTTGCATGAGCCCTAAGAAATCGACTGTTCCTCAATTTTCAAATCGCTTCAGGGCGTCTTAGAATAATGAGATGTTCTGGAGTTTTTATAAGATACTTCACTAATTGGTCATTTAAAGTAAAAGAGATGACGCGTTCTTTAGAAAAAGTAACAAAATTGTTTTATTACAGGCTAACGACCAACCAAATCAAGAAAGAGCTTGTAAAAACTCCAGCTTGTCCCGGAATAATGGCCGTTCATCAATAATATTTAATAGGATTCCTTAAAACAACTCTTTTGGCAATTGATTTTTGTAAAAAAAAAAATCAAAAACAAGGCGTTTTTTAGCCATTTGAAAGAGTCAAAATCAAAATTTTCTATCGTCGGCACAAACCATGGTTGCGCCTCCTCGGTCACTGTAAACAATTTTGCTTCTAATTCGTTAATTATTTCTACAGTTGGAAGACTAGGGAGCTGGAGTATTTCTTTTTCTGGTATTGTTCTCGAGAGGGAGATAATAATTTAACTGTGGAAGTAATTCCCCTGGCACCAATAGTGAATAAATCTTATTTGCTATTCTCTATTTTTAGTTCACCTACCACTCTGAAAAAAACAAAAATTCCCGTAGAGAGCTATGCCAACTGAGTATCAAAAAACCTTGAAAAATGCCAAAGTTTTTGCCAAAAAACCTTGAAAAACCACTTAAAAATGACCGAAAAAACCTTGAAAACCTTGAAAATCCCGAAAAAAAATCCGTAGACACCCTGTTACTCTAGAGCTCTTGAGGGAAAGGACGTCCATATACTCACATTCAGGACAATCATGTTCATCACTCCCATCCACACAATGCTCTCTCCCATCACAAACATAATGCTTCCAAGTGATGAATGGTGATCTTTTACACGGAAACACCAGCTCTCCATTCTCTTGCATGAACTGCTCTCTATCGCCACATTCTCCACATTTTGTGTAACCTTGGAGATAGTGACACCATTTTGGATCAGTTTTATTGGTGATGATTGGATGAATCTGGTAATCACGTGCTGAACAGGTCACGTGACAATCTCCTTGTTGCCATGGTTTCGTTTGTTCATGAATACCGGATGGACAAGGGAGAGATTCAGGATTGGAACAGGCTATAAAAAGGAATAAATTGAAATCGATTGTTTTGAAGTTGAAAAAAGTTGGACGGCGTCAAGTAACGAAGAATTAGTGATTTTAAAGAATTGCATTTTGCTCCTTGGTAACTTGTTTATTCGGTCTGATTGCGGCTTAGGCATTTTGCGAGCGTTTTGGACCTACCCCGGTGGAGGTCCTATAAATTCACCTCTGTCCGTTCGTTCGTTACCAGCTTTTCTCGAGATTGGCTCATTAGTTTTTTCTGATTTTTTGCACAAAGATGCATAACTATAAACCCTCGAATGTGACGGAGCCCGACTTTCGAAAAAAAATCCTTTTAGCAAATTTGGGCTAAACGGCTAAAAAAAGGGTTTTTTGGACTTTGTGAAAAATTGGATCATTAATTTTTTCTGATTTTTTGCATGAAAGTAGGGTACCATCAGAGGTAAAAGATGGCTCAAGCAGATTTTTGCAAAAAAAATTTGTTGGCTCAAAAAACGCATCTTTATCTATAAGAATCACTATTAATAAGCATACATCAATGTACTTAGTCAAATTACTCAACTTTTTTATGAGATAGATGTTATTTTTGCTCATGAGGGCTTACTTTTGAAGAATATGTGTGTTTAGACATGAAATTTTGGTTACTTGGCGTGTTTTTATAGAGAAACTGGCAACATTCGATATTTTTTTATAAGCACATTATTAATTACTTAGGTATTAGCTTTTCTCGAGATTGGCTCTTTTATTCTTTATGATTTTTTGCACAAAGATGCATAACTATAAACCCTCGAATGTGACGGAGCCCGACTTTCGAAAAAATTTTCTTTTAGCAAATTTGGGCTAAACGGCTAAAAAACGGGTTTTTTGGACTTTGTGAAAAATTGGATCATTAACTTTTTCTGATTTTTTTGCATGAAAGTAGGGTACCATCATAGGTTAAAGATGGCTCAAGCAGAATTTTTCGAAAAAAATTTGTTGGCTTAAAAAATGCATGTTTATGTATAAGAATCACTATTAATAAGCATACATCAATGTTCTTAGCCAAATTACTCAATTTTTTGATGAGATAGATGTGTTTTTTTGCTCACAAAGTCTTGAATATGAAAGAATATTTTAAGAGCATGAAATTTTGGTTTCTAAACGTTTTTTTTATAAGAAACAAACGACTAATTTTAATAGATCGTCACTATTTGTGTTCTGAATGATTGTTTAATGGTCACGCTCACATATATATCAATTATAATGTGTTAAATGCATAACCAGGTAGGTCTATCATAAGTATCACTTGTTTTAGTTCTTTTCATGCTCAATTCTTTTATCCTTTCTCATCAACTGTCCAAAATTCTTCGAGAAATGGAGTCAGATTTTCGCCCTTTCTTTAACAACTAACCTTCTCTTATTTTTTCCTTCTTAATCATTTGAGTACATTCTTCTCTACCACGGCATGTGTCACCATTCGCCCAGGCGGTTCGGAAGTAACAGATGAACCGATCAGGGCCGTAACACGTACATGCCATACAGATGGGTGATTGATAAATCTCGATGTACTTTGTTTCCATGATCGATAATGAAACATTGAGGAAATGACAGTCTGCAAGCAAAAGAAATACGAATCATTTTAGGTGGTAAGTTATTCAGTAAATTTTGTTTTTAACAATACTTTTTCTGTACTTCGACTCTTCATAACCCGAACGACCTTTAACTCAAGTAAGTTCTCTGACCACATAAAATTCACCAGAGCTCGAGACTTTTGTTTCCATTGTGTCATTTTAAATTGATTTAACGCATAAGAAATAAATTTCCCGAATTACTAAAAAGGTATAAAGTTGAAGCAATGGTTTCCAACCAATCTTCATCTAAGAAGCCTACAACACAACAACTTTTATATCTAGTCAGATAGCTTTAGTATTACCAAAGAACTTATTGGTATTACCTGTTGTCAAGCCTTGCACCGATTCAGAAGATCTTAAAATACAGAGTAGTCGAAAAATGAAGACGCACAACATTTCCTTAAGTAATCTTGTCTTATGAAAAATCTTCTTTTCGCCGTCTTCACATTTTGATATAGTTTCTTATATCATTCAATTGAACCAGGGATATGATTGGGCGAGGAATAAGGATCTATTTTTGATTTGATTAAATTCTTTCTTCTTTTAGCGGAGAGAAGAAGATTTTCTAATTACCTTTTCAGACATGCACTTCTCCAATTTCTCCCTCTTCACTTACAGAGCTTCCCTACCGTTTGCAAATCTCGTCGAAATGAAAAACTTTAGTTGGATATTTTTTCTTAGTCAGGTGCTTTTCGAAATCAGACCTTTTTAATAGAAAAAATTGTTTTGGGTCCACGTGTTATGTGGACTACTAGGGACCACTACGTATATCGAATACTCTTGGATTCCTTCGGTTCTTGGTGCTGGACGTCTTTTTGAATCATTGAGAATTATGTATCCCGAATCAGAGAGATGTCAAGCTATGAAACACACCAAATTAACCAAACCCCGGTCATTCCAGTCCATGTTACGAAGTTCAAGAATTTATCTAACTTTTCAACCCGCCCCCTCTCACAAACCCACTGGAAATCCTTCCCACTGGAAAATTTGGCTAAAATAACGTCCACATTAGAAAATCATACTTTAATTTTTGTCCTCACTGAAAATAATCGGATGAGCAAATCCTCACTGCAAAATACTGTGCTTTTTTTCCATCCCCACTGAATTTTTTGTCTAGAAAACAATCGAATTCAAATTCCCAGCCATTAGAAACATGGGAATATCAATCCCCATCGAGTTTCAGTCAGTTATTTTTACACTGGCTGATAAAATTCCACCGGGTCTGTGAGAAGGGGTGTGTTTGAAATAAAGTCGACAGTACACTGCATTACCTCAAGATTGCGCCAACATGGAACACCGTGTAGCAATTCGCTGCCATCGAGGCAAAAGACACTAATTTCTTGAGATTGGGCCTTTTGCCTCGATGGCAGCGAATTGTAAGTTGGTTCTTTATTTCTCGATTTTTCGCTCGAATTTTTTCGAATTTTCTTGAGCACTTTGTGATTTGATATATTTCACCACGTTGTAAAGTTGAATAAAAGTTTCAAGAGAAAAATAAAAATTACAACTGAAAAATACAAAAATAAAATACTATTGTATTTTTTGCAGGCTTACGTTGATTTCTCACTGAGAAACTATCAAACAAAAGCGAGACTCTATAGACGTATCTTTTGATGGGGGCTCTTTCAAAAATTGTTCGTACATGGGGGGGGGAGGTGGAGGATATAGTGCCCGGGGGTAGTGAAAAATCGACAAAATTAACATTGTCCGGGAGTAAACTTGCTCTGTTTGAGGATAATTTTGAGTGTCTGAGGGTCAATCAATGCTTGTCCGGGGGTCAAAAGTCACAATGTCCGGGGGGGGATTTTCAAAAAATGTTATATCCTCCACCCCCCATATTCAATTTTTTTCTGGAAAAGCCCATGACGTATTCAAATGACTGTGATTCACAAGATTTGGGATGCTTGCTAACTGCTGAATTGGATGAGAAATCACGAGACGTGCACTCACTAGAACAAGCTATGGTATGATGTTTTTTTTATTTACTGACTGACTTTTCATGATGCAGCTTGCATCTAAAATGTTATTTTTACTTCACAAACATTCCTTCAAATACTTCGTTATTGTTATTCTAATGAATATAAGTTGTACTTGTTTGTGTGGTTGAAAGACTGAAAATGAAATTATTTTTGACTGTCTTAGTGTTGGTCTACACTTTCCAACCCACCGCAATGCAACAGGTAAGGGAATTTTTTGACATCATGTTTTGGTTTTATCTTATAATGAAGAAATATTAGCAGGACAAATTTTGCAAAAAACTGGAGACAAACTGCGAAAGACAATTCAACGTATTACTTGTAAAGTCATGTAAAATGTTTTGCTAAAATCTCCTCACTTAACCCTTTAGTTTTATCTGAACGACAAGAATCATGGCGCTACTACAATCGTGGACGAAAATGGTGAAACAAGAGTAGATTTTAAACTTCACTGCTCTCTCTCCTCCCTCCCCCAGTGGCAATATTGAAGGGCAGTAATAAGGTCGGAGAGACGACTGTTCGCACTCAACATTGCCTTGTTTTCCCGGCATTTTCGAGTGTTTTTCTCAAACATTTCCATGCGATTGGTCCAAATCTCTCTCTCCTCTAACTACCCCTCTCTAACCTTTTTAGGTGTATAAGGATGACAAGAAATCATGGTGCTATTATATGACGTTCAATGGTGCATGTCAATGGAATACCCTGGTCCAAACTAATTGCCCTGGAACCTGCGCAAATAGAGGTACAAGATTGTTTTCTTGCGCTGAAACTAAAATAGTACTAAACCTATCTGAAGAAGTGGTCAAACTGGGGATATCCAGCTTTGCATTGGCGATTTATTTATTTGTATTTCAACAAATATTTGCTTCTCAAATTCGATCAAGCTTACCTTGGAGGTATTCATATGTTATCCTTGCGTTTTTAATGGTTTCCACCCCGAAATTCTTTATTGTTTTAAAGTACAATGTGCAGGATAGACAAGTGCAAGTTGATATGTTTTTTCATCAACACTGTTTCACTTGAATTATGACCTTATGTAATCTACAATACGTGTCGGTGGAGAAAAATCATTGAAAATTTGAACTTTACTGATATTTTGTTGTGTGCTGACACCAATAGGGTTTGTTCTCGCGCGAGCTCCGCTATAGGAACCATCCCGATAGTTAACGGGGGCACATAATACGCTTTTTTCGGTAATATAGTATTTGCGTCGAGCTTGATCTGTTAGGGTCTGATCTTCAGTTCCTCTAAACATTACTGGCTTTCATTTCTTTCCAGATGTGAAATGTTTCTACATTGAACCAAGGAGAAGGCGTGATTGCCATGGAAACGACCGCACCTGTGGTATAGGACGATACACAGGTTGTTGTTGGTCACCTCTAGAGAAACCCGGATCTGGTCCATGGTGTTATCATCCTGCAGGTATACATCGCCAGGATATTATAGGGCCCAAGTTTATTGATATTAAAAATAAGCTAACAGTATATTCGCGACAGGGTTTATTTATGTTTGCATGCTGTCATATTTGTGGCTTTTAGGATAATCTCTTGGAAATGACCTCAAGGTTGATTTCTCAAAGGGAACCTTTTTGCTAAACATTTCACTAATAATTTCCAATGCATTGCTATTTTTTAGCTGGCACTGGTCCTAATAAACCAGCTTACGGTTGCAGCATTATTCGTGCACTTGACAAGTACGCTCCTTCTGGCTATTATTATATCATGAACAACAAGAAGCAAGCCATTCGAACATATTGTCAGATGAAAGATTATGAAGTCAACTAAATGGATTGCATATCAATAAATTACATGATCGAAAAAGTAAAACTATTCTTTTCTTTTGGTTTATGTTCTAGAAATTTCCTTTGATTTTAATCTAGTTTATTTAGATTCTCAAGAAACTTTGCTCCTAGGTATAGATTCAGAACGAGACCTTCAATCGCACCAGGTTTAAAGAGATGGACTATTTTCTATCTATCTATAAACAGTAAATTTACAAAACGTACCTAATCATTACAAAAAATTCTACACTTCGAACTCCTTTTGTTTTGGCAGTTCATTATCTTTTGATATCGTGTCCTCGTTTTCAATTATCAGTTCGTCATAAGAATTATCTCCATTATGTAAATTATCTCCACCATATTCTTGGAGTGGAATTACCGTGGATGTGTTATTATTTTCTATAACCTCCGTCTTTTTCGGTGGAGCGACACTTTTCATTTTGAATCGACTACTCGTCGAAGGTTTTGGTTTTGCTTCGGATATTAAAGGCTGTCTTGAAGGAGAAGATAAAACGCTTTCACTTTCGTTTATCGAATCGTTCGGTGAAATACACCTTTCCGGTGTTTCAATCGAAAACGTTACTTCTTTTGTTTTTGGCGACTCTAAGTTCACTTTCGTTTCAATTGGTTCTTTTTGTTTCACGCTTGGTTCTGATTGGTTCTCATCTTGTTTCTCGGGATCTGATTGGCTCGTTGTCGGTGGTTTAAACAAATCAGCCAATCGCTTTTCATCTGGCGATGATTGATAACTTTCGATGGAAGAATTCGACTTCTGTTTATCAAATCGATTAATGGTTTCCGTGACCAGAACTTTCCCCGTCTTTTTGACGGCTTGAACACGTGAGCTGCCCTTGATATTTTGCAGAACGTCAGCATAAGGGTGATTTTGCGGATCAAACATATGGTGTTCGTTATCTTGGTCGGGATGTCGGGACGCAGAGCTCATCGTGCGATGAATGGATGCTTTGCGCTTCTTCCGACTGTTCTTCTTAAAGATCTTGCCACCGAAGATACCTCCGCTACTACTCTCACTCGGTATCAATAAATGATCGATTTTATCGAGTCCTGTATTCGGCTCAGGTACTACATCGATTTGCGCCGAAACATGGAAGCGGCCCACTGTGAAATTTCGATTTCGAACAACTTCGAGGTTATTGAAAGTCCAATCATCGATTGTTTGAAGTTGAATGTCATCCTCACTCATTCCGTCAAAAGGATCATCCAATTTATCTTGGACTCCTTGTAGTGCACCGAATACTGCTGCAACGAGTACTGCGATGTAGTAAGAACCCCATGCCCCTGCGTTTGATGTTTCTTTCCTTGACAGATAGACAAAATAGGGCGATAAGATGATAGGAAGGAACAGAATCAATACTTTGTTGAACGAACGGATGGAGCGAGGAGAGCGATATTCCCTCACTACGCGAAGTCTTTCAAAGGATAAACACAGCATATTTAATAAATGAATTACTCGGGATATGATTGCAGTATTGGAAGGGAGATTGCTCGCTCGCACTCTTTCAATCAGCTGGTTTGCATCGCTGAAGTCTTCGTACAAACAACGTGCAATATAACGTCTTCGTTCCACTTTGTCTGTCAGTAAATATTCTCTCAAGTTAAACATCATATTTTTCACTTTCCCATGCACGGAATCCAACCAATCGTCTTCTAAGCCCGCTGCAACTTTCCATTCTCGCATGCAGAAAAACCATAGCATTGATGATGATTTGAAGTTAGCTAAGTCTTCCAATACCTTTTCTCTCCGTTGAAAGTCAGTGTTTATTGAGAAAGCGAGCGGGAATACGATAGGTGAAACAAACAGACTGACATGGAAATCGAACGAAATGTCAAAATAATCGAAAATATAAACGGATAAAGCTGCTAACATCATCTGTAGGATTACCATGAAGTTGAAATTAGCAATAAAACTTCTGCAAATCGAGATATTGAACGTGTAGAGTAAAAACTTGTTGTAGTATTTCTTTCTTAGTCCTTGCATTTTCTCCTGTCTGGTGTGACTCCATTCTTGGATGACCTCCCGCCCATCTTCCTGGTTCAGGTCCCACTTTTGCTGGAAATTCATCTTGATTCGAGGTCCCATCTCGCAGCTTGTGTTTTATGTACTCTATAAACAAGAAATGAAATGATGAAATAAATCAACCTTCATAACAAATTACTTGATTTGATCAAAACAACTTGAACTAATGATTTACTTCGTTCGTACATCAGCATTTGAACTTTGTACTGTCAAGATATTGATGTTTACAATCTGGCAGACCGTTACCGAGGATTTTATATAAATAATGAGTAATTTCTCTTCCGCGAAAAGTTCCCACATTGCTTTAGTTTGTACACTCTTAAAAACCTATTTCCTATGCAAATCTGTTACAGAGGGCCTACGTCATCCCTTATGAAAGCCACTCATCCCAAAAATCGCTACAAAGTTTGCTATCATTGAAAACACTATAATCTTTTTCTACCACCGAAAATATATTTTGATATGATACCACCAAAACCATTTTCCTCCTCTCCTCACATCAAAACATGCGTTAGTTATTTCAGACGCTACTTATATAATTAAACACAAAAATGAACATTCTCTCTTCGTCATAATACCACTAAGCAAACTACTGCGCACTAACATAATAGGCTTCAAAGCAAAACTTATTAAAAGTTTTGACACGTGACATCAGCATGATGTTGGAGAGAAAAGATCTCTTATATTACAAACAAACCCTTTTCAGAATCGAGGGGAAAAGTTTTCTTTCGCTCAGTATGCCATATACCTCAAACATATCTCGGGCCTTATTCAATCTCACGCAACTTTTCCTGTTCATCGTCCGCCCTCTCGCAATCAGAACCAACATGATTTTCGTCAAATTCTTCTGATAAGAAATCCCTTATCTTAATCATCACTTGCTTATCAATCTCTAAGAAGTCGATCAAAACATCTAATCACGCGCAACACTTTTGTTTTTAGAAACATGTGGTCTGATACACTATTACCACAAGATGAGCAAGGTGCAAATTAACTCATCATCCCTTTATTTCCCTCCTTTTTTTACAGTTTTCCTTCTTACAGGAAGGGAAGAGGTCTCTTTTCTTCGTGTCTGACGATGATGATAACGGATTGAACTTTTCCAACAAAGAAACTTCTCAAGTCTCAATCCCCGAATCTTTTTATATTTACTCGCAGACTTGAAATTGATATGATGTTATGCAAACAAATCATGAAAGCTTGATGACAAATTGCGAAATGTTATAATTGCACCCAAACCCTACTCATCTAGCTGCCATGGCAACCGTTTAACGGTTATCTCTCAGAGATACTCACATCAAAACAGGATGCTGCCTATCTCACCCTTGTATCTTGTATTTCAATAAAAGCATGACATCTCATTAAATTCGCCGTTGCAGGACTCAAAGGACGTTGGATATGTGTGCCAAAACTCGTCAGACATCAAAAGCTCCCACAATAACAGCCAAAGCAACGGTATCGGAAATTGCTTTTCAAATGAATTCTGTCGACGTGAAATCATTTCTGCAGCAACTCCTGATACAAGAAAGCTTACACAAAGGGAGCTAAACAATAAACGAACACTTAAAGCAGGACCTTCTTTAACATTTAAAATGTTCAAAATTTTCACCAAAGCAAATGCCAGTCATCCCAAAGCATACTTTTACTTGATTGATGATATATCTACTTCACTATTTATAACTCTTAACCTTGATCCTTGAACCCCAGAAGTATTTTGTTGTTGTGGCGGTCAAGTTCAACGCAAAAGAACATCTTCTATTTAAGCAGCAAGCACTGTTCAGGGGGGGGGGTTTGTAGGGGTTCGAAATACCGTTTTCCCGTTAAAATTTTTGCTGAATCCCGGAATCCCGAAAATTGAAAAAAATAATAACAATGTCACACCGGTTTGTACAGGTTCAAATACCGGCATAATGACAAAAAATAAGGCCAAATACCGTTTTCCCGTCTTTTTTTCGTCAAATCCCGTAATACCGTACTAAAAAAGGGCCAATCCCGTCATACCGTAAAAGTACAAACCCCCCCCCCCTGTTCACTGACCTAGGGAGAAAATAAAGAACATTATGTTACACATAAGAGATATATTTCATTTTTCCTTGCATGACATCTGTATTTAAAGCAATAAGCCCTTATGCTGAAAAAAATTCGCTTAACCAAACCTATCTCAAAGATTCCTTCAATTTTTCCTCATTGCTTGTTCATATGACCTGAATATCCGAGATAAATTCATGAATAAACATTATCAAAATTGTGTCGAAAGAAAAAGAAACTGAGAATGAAAAAACAAAGAGCATTTTTTTGGGCTCAATAATATCTGTTCCCCATTCATTCATTCATTGGTTTATTGAATATTTGATGTTTTCTTTTGATAAGGAATCGAAAGTGTGAAAGGATGATCAATAATTCAACCAAAGTGTTTTGATTGAAAGCCACCTGCTTAGTTCAAAAATTGATGAGGAGATCTTTCTTTCAAAATCTTCTTCTTTTCACACGTGGTCCATGTCCTCCCTCGTTTTCTGAAGACACAGCAGAAGATATCGCAATGTCACTTCCTCAAAACTGGAGTAAAATTTGACGTGATGATTAGATAATCAACCCCAGTTCTAGTTCCCATTCAGAAACTAATCTGGCTTTCTGAAAACTAAACGAACAGCCCAGAACTGTGAATCAACATCCCCTTCAGGTCACCAAGCCCTCTTTTCTGAAACTCTTTCTGTTTTGACTTCAGAACACCAGAACCTTCTCAGCTGAAGTAAAGGTTAAATGTAAAGCCGCTGAGAAAATTTCGTTGAAGTACTGTTAAATGACACAACCTCTTTTTTTTTAACGGAAGCAAGTTTGTAACAAAGTTGAAACCGTTAGATGTATAAAGTAAGATTATTGATGAACAAAATTTTTTTCCATTTAAAAAGATGTACAATATTTATGAAATTACCACCGAAAACGCATCGCATTGTCATCGTGATGACGTCATCAAATCTAATTACTTTATGTTTTTGTCTCGTCATAAAAATCGAGCACCCTCTCGTTGTTGATGAGTCTCTCAAATGATCAGCAGAAAATATTCTAAATGCGTCTGCAGAAAACCGTTGCAAATAATAAATAATAATGTGGCATTCCGGAGGTAAAACGTATTGGATGAATCCTCTCAGTATTCCAAGCTAATTGTTACCGTTAGAAAAGGCTCAACTTCAACGCAAATTTATAGCAGAAATGAAACGAATTGATATGTCACTTACTAACTCTTTGGTGGTTTTGCTGCCACAACTCGGTATTTATTTCCAAGCATTGCCATGATACTCGAGACAAAAGGGTAATTCCCCGCAAAACTTTAAAACCGCAAACAATTTTTCAGTGCTGCAACTTACTTCGGGAAAGTACAATCATTAGAATACACCTTTCCCGAGTTTATTTCGACTTTTTGAAAAACACTATTCCAAAACCCTGCTCTACTTGCATTTAATTTAGAAAGATTTTACTACGAAATACAAAATCAACAAAAAAAGAATTATACATCCCTGTGTCACAGACCCGCTGGGACCCCAGCCCCGCTGGAAGATTCGGCCAGAATCTCATCCCCGGAGAACACCCTGCAATTTCATCCACACTGGGGAATCAACTTTGATTTCATCCCCATTCAAAATTCAAAGTAAAAAATTGCACTCCAAAACCATCTCCACCGAATTTTTCGACTTAGGAACAATAGAATGTTTATTCCCGTTGGTTATTCAGTAGAACATTTTATCCCCACTGTGGGAAAAAGTTTCACCGGGGCTTGTGAGACAGGGGTGTAATACGCGTATCTCCTATTAGCGGATTCATGTAAAAGAGTCACGAAAAACGTCGAGAAAGTCTCTCATTGGCTGAAATATTGCACATACAAGCATATTTTTCAAAATGTCCAGAGTATGAGGTAATCTTTGCATGCCTCCGCCAATCAAAAGTTTGTTTACTCGACGTTTTTTCGTGACTTTTGCATGAATCTGCTAATAGGAAATAGGTGTAATTATGTTAAAAGCTCTTCCGCTTCTGGAGATCAATTTTAAAGTTTTTTTTAAACAAAAGTATCCCATAGAAACGGAATAGAAACGACGCCCAAAATGAAATAAAGTGGATATGCTGAAATCGCCATATTTAGATGAACTTATTTTTTTTGGAAATACGTCGTTAGTTTGGGGGGGGGTTAGTTTGGAAGTTCTTTGGGGGGGCGTCACTCTCATTGTGGAAATACGTCGAAATATGGTCTAATACATTTTGACCATGATTGTAATTCGGACCTTGTGAAAGCGCCTTTAAACATCCAAACCCTGTTACCCTTCGTTTCCCATTTTACTTCTTTCAGAAGACGTGGTTGTCTGGCTATAGGGCATTATCGGGGAATTGCCTTTTTAAGAGAACTTTTTCTAATATTCTTCAAAACCTAAACTCTAATGTCAAGTAAAAATGAATATAAAAATGGTATTCTTTGTATATACAAACAAGGTGGTATTTGGAAAAGAAATTTATTAATAAACTAATTTTTTGTGGTTTTGATACCACCGTCAAAAAGATGTGAACTGTGAGGAAGAAATTTTTTCAGACTCGTTCAGACTTGAAAGGTTTTGAATAAGTAGGTTACTACGGTTTGTCGGGTTAAGAAATCCAAAATCCTTTGCTTGCAAGTGAAGTACAACAAGAAACAAGTGAAAATTCTCACAAGGAGCATACCTTCTCAAAATTCAAAATTACCGCTCAAAAACATTCCAAATAAAGGACTTAGGTCAACTAAGAAATTCAAAAAAATATCTAAGCGAAGACATTGTCTTCTTTAGTTGGAGGGCTGGAATCCACAATGACTTGCGTTAGTTCATCATCAGCGCTATTCACGCTCATAGAGGGTACTACACTCTTATGAAATCGTGCCCCGTTTTTCAAAGGTGACATTTCGAGTTTCGTCGTTTTGAAGCGATTGTCCTGTTCTTCTTTCTCTTTTTCTTCATTTAGAAGAGGTAGCCGACTGTTGGAACCACTGTTCAAACTATTTCGTTCGTCATAAGTGAATAACTCAGTCTCGTTTTGAAACTTTACACCCAAACTCTTTCGATGTTCACCTGTATCTGAGTCTTGGTCATTTTCGTTTTTGAGAATCGTGTTTAAAGAAGCTTCGGAGACGCTTTTCCGTTGAAGGTCCGTATCTTTCGGTGTGGGATGCGGCTCATGACTTTGTTGCCGTGCTGCGATCGGGTGGTGACGTACTGTGTGTTTACGTTCAATACGACTGTCACCTGACATCTTCTCAAGAACTTCTGCATACGGGTGATTTTCAGGGGCCCACGCTTGTGAAGTTGTCGAACTGAACCTTTTACGTCCTTCCTTCCATTTATCAGAGCCGGTAAACGTCTGACTTCGAACGACCGCGCGTCTCTTTGATTTTTGATTAAAACTTTTTCTGAAAAGGCTTTTCCCTGTTTTCCGATTATTAAACGGGCTTTTCGACGCTTTCAGAATTGGAGCTTCATAGTCAGACTCCGGGCATTCTTCAGCTTCTAACTCGTGTAACATTTGAACAATACTCTTCGATCGTGGTTTCTCGGTCTGTTCTTTCTTCACTTGAAATCTACCAATAGTATAAATGCTTCTCTCGGCAGCTGACTTCAAGGAGTTGAAAGTCCATTCATCAATTGTGTCCAAGTTTATATCGTCCTCTGACATTCCATCAAAAGGGTCGTCCAATTTGTCTTGGACTCCTTGTAGTGCACCGAATACTGTTGCAACGAGCACTGCGATGTAGTAAGGCCCCCAGTTTCCGATGCTAATCTCCTTCTTACCCAATCGTCCCAAATAAACGAAATATGGGCAAAGGATTATGGGTAAAAGTAAAATTAACACTTTGTTGAAAGATCGAATGGATCTTGGAGATCGATATTCTCGAATGACTCGTAAACGTTCGAATGACAGACATAACATGTTCAATAAATGTACGGACCTTGATACAATGGCAGGATTGGCGGGTAATTTGCTGGCGCGAACTTTCTCGATCAATTGTGAAATATCACTGAAATCCTCATACATTATGCGTGCTATAATGTCACGTCTTTTCATTTTATCTGTCAATAAATATTCTCTCAAGTTGAACATCATACTATGGACCTTTTGTTTGATGTCTTTTAACCAAGCTTCCTCCAAACCTGAAGCACTTCTCCATTCCCTCATACAAAAGAAGAAAACCATGGATGAAGATTTAAAGTTAGCTAAATCGTCCAATACCTTTTCTCTCCGTTGAAAGTCAGTGTTTATTGAGAAAGCCAGAGGAAATACGATGGGTGAAACAAACAGTCCGATATGGAAATTGAAATAAATGTCAAAATAATCGAACAACCAAACGGCACCAGCAGCTAAGATCATCTGAAGGATCACCATGAAATTGAAATTCTCAATGAAACTTTTCAATGTTGTTAAATGGAATGAATACACCAAAAAGCTCATGTACGATTTTCGTAATCCGTGCATTTTCTTGATGCGGTCGCGCGACCATTTATGAATGATGTGGCGGTCGTCTGATTCTTCGTCATCGTTGAATTCCCACTTATAAAACTCCTTCATGTTGAAGAGACTTGCAGATTCGGTGATACCAAGGGTTTTGCCAGTCATCCTATCAAGAAATAAATACATTTTGTTCAGTACCAAGCTCATTTCAGAAGACACAACATAATTTCAATAAGACCTGAATTTATACTGATCCTTTTGCTTTTGTCCAGATTATATGCATTTCCCTTTAGCTAGATCCCAACCTTCTCAGTTTGAGGTTTACTTTGACGTTTTAAGGTCACATATAAACAATAGAAAAAAGTCGGTGTACAAATTTGACTGAAAGGCATTTTCCGCTATTTTTTCAAGTATCTCTTTGCTGTGAAAGTCAATAATCTTTCTATTTTCCCATCAAACACTTTCTTACGATCCAAAGTCGAACACACAGTAATCACTTACTTCCTCATGGCTATCTATCACAAACTTTCAACAAAAATTCAGGTTGGATAATTTTCTGAAAAACCCTCCTTCAACAAGTGTGTTCAAATTAACTTTTAAGAACTGGTTTAAAGTTTACAATGTATTTTGATATTCGAAAAGTACTGTTTTTCACATTAACGTGTTAACTGAATATAATCTGAAAGGTTTGATTTGGACTTTCAGCCTCATTATCTTCCTTTATTTGCATAGTTCCCTGAAAAAATTCTCCAAAACAGTAGTATCGATTGCCTCACTCTCACTCCAAACTAAACAGCCACAACTATCTGATCTCTACTACAAGATATCAACTTGAACTCACAAGACAAATCACATTTCATTGAAATATAAGCAGATTCCGGTAGATTGTTTGATCGAAAGTTAATTAAAAATACTTTCTCTTTTACATAGTCAACAACCATGCTTTTTCTTACATACCCTATAAAGTGATCGAAATCGAAATATTTTGACGTCGGCCTGCTAATATCCATTTTGAAATCTCGACATAAACCACTTGATTTTAGAACGTTTCAGAATCACAGATCATAGAAAGTTTTCCTTGTTTTTGCTTCTTGACAACACTTCGAAACCTCTTCCTTAGCGATACTTCTACATAGCGAACGAACTTATCACGTCTTATCATCAAATCAGATCAATAAAACCCAAATAGAACGCTATGCTCGTCTGTTTATCTTAGATCCTTCGATAAACAAAAATTCCTTATACGGGCTTATTCACGTCTTTCTCAAGACAAAAACATTAATTATAATCTAATTTCGTGCTCTAAGCCCTTAAAACTAAGCTCTTGACCTAGTAACAAATGTCTGGTCCTAATTATCATCAACTCAACGTCACAAAATGTAAATAATAACAATAAAACCTTTAAATATAAACTAATATTCAATGGTCTTTCTTTTATTTTCTGACGAAATTTTGAACCAAGAAAAAATTACGGTTATTTTCCCTCTCGAACTAAATTTTCTTGAAAGACATAAACCATCGCTGCTAAAGCAAGAATGACAATGCTATCTTCAAAAAAACAATTTTCAAAAATAAATTGTTTAGAGGACGAATTTTTCTTCGTTAAATTTCTTAATGACAAGAAACGTCATTAAAAATTACGGAAGCCAAAAGGATGAGTGACGTCATAATCGTTTCATTGATTGACAACTTACATCCCAATAGAGTCTTGGACAAATCCATCCTTCGTTTTCACATCATTCTTCTTCTTATGCTTCGACAAAATCTTCATTTTTCAACAAATTCACTTCAAACAAATTCACGCAACAACAAAAATTTCTTTAGGCCAACTTTCCCTTTCACCTTACTACAAAATCAACATCAACTTTTTTTTAAAGAATTTGCTCAAATGTTTGTAAAGCTGTTGAAATATGACCTCCACTTGACAAGAGTTTACATAACTCAACAACTCAACGACCATTTAAAACTGATTTCTCAGCTCATCATCCAACATTTTAAATATATCTCAACTGCTGGCACAGGGTGAGCGAAAAGAGATTTATCATTATGATACAAAGCATCCATCATTTATTATGAAAAAGTCGTACATATATAAATTCATGAAAAATACCACATAAATGCTCTTCTGTTGTGATGTTAAACAGTACCACCTTCTACTCAATACAATTTCACCATTTACACCCCATATCAATGATTCAACTCTTTTAGAAAAAAAAATGCGGACACTCCATTTTTGAGCGGCAGCATATGGTGCCGAAAAAACTTGAGCTCGCTCACTGGGAATGACACTCAAACTTTTATATGAGAATCGGTGTTGACCTGTAAACGGTAGAATTTAAACCCCTGAAACCCCCTCCCCTATGTTATTAAAATCTAAAACGTCATCCATCACCATTGACGGATACTGTAGCTCCTTCAACTGATCAAATTTGCATTTAAAAAATCTTAAGGGTCAACTAAGGGTTTTCCCTTGACTACACCTCTAGTGACCCTAAGTCAGAATCGCAGACCTTTACAAAACTGCAGGTATTATAGGAGCACGAATTCGTTAGTGGATGTCAGCAGCCTAAAAGGTTTTCACAGCTTCATAAGGGTAATACTCTGAACATTTAAGTTAAACCAAGCATTTATTGGGTTTACCAATGTTCCCCACGAAGCGGTTTTCGTGATGGCGTGATAGCGACCTTTTTCTTGCGTGATTACGTGATTCGGAAATTTTTTCTTTGTGACTGCGTGATCAGAGGTCAAAGCGTGATCGTGATTCAAAAGATTTTTGAGCCGTGATGCCTAATTTTTTGAATTTCTTGCTGATTTACGTGATCGTGATTGAAGACAAAAAAATTGCTGGCATCGTGATCAGACTTACCACTGGTGGGGGGGTTCACCAATGCTTACCTTACAAAGAGGTGGTTCATCATGGATTTTTCATAACTAGTGCAGCTCAATTTCTTTTGTGAAGCAGTTTGTTTGACATGTCGCCACATCCTGGATAACTCCTCTTCAGATTTTATTCTACTCTCCTCTTTTTGGTGACCTTCGCTTCCTTCCTATCTCTCTCAAACTCTTTTTAACCTCGTCTGACAGTATCCAAATTTACCATAATTTTAGATTAAGAAATAGTTTTGGTTTTCTGTGGTTGGTTAGTGCTAATCCAAAGAAAATCAATATTTTGCTTTTGAACTTTCAAAGATAACAACGTGCTGTGCGTTATGATCCTAGCGACAAAAGTTTTTTTTCCCTTTCCTCGTATTTGGATATTCAAGATTATTGGGTCTAAAATGAATGCTTACCGTTATTCTGTTTGCGCCACATTTTCAAAAGAAAATCTGCTTTTTTAAATCTTTCCACCAAGCTAAAACATCTTTTCATACTTTGCTGAAATTTTGAAAACAAACAAAGCACATCTTCTGAATAAACAGCACGATTTCCCGCTCTTTTCTGTGCCGCGTGTACACGTGATTAGTTTCGTGATAAATTGATATTATTGTCTAGCTCCTGATTAGCCCGGGCCCACTTAAAGCTTTTTTATAGACTGGATGACTCGATTAAGTGGCCCGGTAGTATATGGTAATATGCTTTTGCCTAGGCTAGGTAAAGGTAAAAACAGTATGAAGCAATGTTTTTATTTGAGAATAAGGGATTGCAAATCTGCCATTGATGTTTCTCATTTTTGATTATATCTTTCAACTCCAAGTAGTTTTATTTTTATTTGGATTTTTAACTTTTTTTTCAAAATGGTGACCTCGCCAAACGCTCCTAAGTTCACTGGACTTAATTAAAAAGGTCAGGCAAACTTTTAAAAACCGCAAGTAGTTTTTAACTATTTAAGTGACTTAACTTAAGGTTGGAAAGTAGAGTTAAGACTTTTAAATAGCAGTTTAGGATCTGAGGGTCTAAAAGCTTGTGAATGGTTCGGCTAGGCTCAGAATATAGACTGAAAGCCATTATACCCCTCCCGAATCGAAATATTCGATTAAAAACTAGAAAACTTTAAAACGCCGTTTTCGCCCGAATTTTAAATTCTGAAAGACGCTAAAATACCCAGAAATACCAACATATTCTGACCATTGTGGCATTCAGGTGTATATATAGTAGAACCGATAAAGTATAAGCCCAACCTCGTCCCCGTATATTCCAGGCTTTATCTACACGCTATCTATTGATAGACGTCAGAGAATAATCTTACGCGTTTGAAAACCAGACAATGTCAGGGTATTATTTAGCGCTATCAGTAATCATCAAAAGCTGATAATACGCAGTGAACGAGGTTGCTTTAAGGACTAGAAGCGAATCTTTAACTACCTTTCTCAGGCAAGAAAAAGTGAAGCCTTATTTTTGATCGGTGCCGAAATATTTGGCTCATAAGGGGAATTTCCTCAAGTCAAAACCGCAAATAATTATCAAGTGCTTTAAAGTACGGTTGGAAAGTAGAGTTGTAACTCTGAGTTTTAACATTATACTTAACATTAACTTCTTAGGATCTCAGGATCTAAAAGCTCAAAAATGTTCCAATACAATATGGCTGAGAATATAGCCTGGATACCCTTCCCAAATCGAAAAATCCCCTGAAGTGAAACAAAGTGGTAGTACTGAAATTGCAATTCACGCCTGAGCTTTAAATTCTGAAAAACGTTCAAATACCCAAAATTGCCAATATATTTCGACACTGATTTTAGCGATTTTCTCGTTTTCGAGTGGTACCAAAATGTGGAAATATGCTACACGACACGCTTTGCTCTGAACTGAAGGTCGAGCATATCTTATTCATATTCGGGTATATTGGTCCGCTCCTTTAGAGCTTTAGCGTGTACGGCCGCCAGTACGCCATCGGAATATCAGATAAATCATCAATAAGCAAATTTTCCACTATTATTGCAAAGCGAATTTACGAGCGAAGCAGTTTTGCCACATTGTGTGCACGTACCTTTAACTTCAATCCCGAGCGAAAATTTGCTATATAAATCACATCTTCAAACCGATGATTTTGTCAAATTGACCATGAAAGGTTCGGTTTAAAGCCACGAAAATTTTCTTGGTTTGGTATCTAGGACTGTGAAAAATGCCGTTTTAAAATGGTGTACCCTAACAGTGAACCGCTTCGCGCCTTTATGTAATTCTCTAATTTTATTTCATAAAATCTCCGTCGATGTAATATTGGTTACTTCCAACCTAACCGACTCGGTACGACTGGAACCTAGTCTAACGGCTTAGTCCCTAGTCTAACGACCTCTGTTCAAAGCCTTTTACCCGATCTTTTACTCAATATTCTACGCTGGAAAGTTTCCTCAGCAGTAATTATAGGCTTATTGTAAAATCTTTGCCATGTTGATTCATTTGACCATGCCCCCATTTCAAGAATGTCTGAGACTGAAGCCCCAGCTAGTCCCGCATTCGAGGAAGAGGCAGAACGAGCTGAATGCCCTTTGGAAATTGCTGTATTAATGCCTGCTAACTTGAGAACATCTTTAATCCACCTGGAAATAGTGCTACTTGAAACCCCTTTATGGGGGTTCACATGACTTAGAAATAGTTGATCAGAATTGTTCCTCCAGGGTTTTGAACGTTCCTTGTAAACATTTAAGGTAGAAACTGGACAGAGTTCTGAGTCTCCCTCAAACTTGTAGTATTTCACCTCTGGAGAACTTTTGTTAGTTTTCCAGCCTTTATGAAGTTTGTCGAATCGAAACCTGACATAAGTTGGGTACTCAGACATAAAATCCAGCTTAAGGCAATGAATAGTACAGGCCCTAGATGCTGATGTCAAGGCTAAAAGGATAACCAATTTGTAGGTGAGATCCTTATCTGAGATTTAATATAATCAAGTACAGTTTGGACATAAAAGCATATCTTGGTTTAGGAGGCTTCTTTATATCAAATACTCCTTTTCAATAGTTGGCATACTTGAGGGTGCTGTCCTACTGGTTTTCCCTCAATGTGAGAGTGAAAAGCTGAGATAGCCGATCGATACAAATTTATTGTTCGATACTGCACTCCAGAATCAAACAAGTGAGCTAGAAAATCCAAAACATCACTTAAAGGGGGGGGGGGTTTGTAGGGGTTCGAAATACCGTTTTCCCGTCAAAATTTTTTCTGAATCCCGGAATACCGAAAATTGAAAAAAATAATAACACCGTCACACCGGTTTGTACAGGTTCAAATACCGGCATAATGACAAAAAATAAGGCTAAATACCGTCACCGTCTGATTTTAAAATACCGTTTTCCCGTTGTTTTTTTTTCGTCAAATCCCGTAATACCGTACTAAAAAAGGGCCAATCCCGTCACACCGTAAAAGTACAAACCCCCCCCTTAAAGGGCAGTGAAACGGATCAACCTGTTTCCCAGAAACCAGCTAGCAAATTTCTCCCAGGATAAGTCATAATTTGCATTCGTACCTGCTCTCCTCGAGTTGGAGATAAGATTGGCAGCTGACTCTGATATCCCTGTCTGGACAAGGGATTGCTTGAAATTTTCCAAGCCGCTACTCTTGTCTCCCGAATAGACGGGGGGTCCGAATAAGCAGGGGGGTAGGAAAATTTTCTAAATTCTAATAAGCAGGGGGGATGGAATAAGAGGGGGGGGGGGGGGGGTAATTCGAAGACAGAATTTTTTTTAACTGATATCAATTTCAACAACAAAAAAAGAAACTTTAACAAATGAACACGTAAAATAAGAACCAATACTAACAAAAAGGAAAATTTTTAACAAGTTTAAGGTCTATCTACACTGTAATAAAATATTAAATTATTCGAACTTAATAAGCGGGGGGGGGGTCTTAATAAGAGCGGGGGATGGATTTTCTTTCATTTAACAATTAGCGGGGGGGACGTCTATTCGGGAGACAAGAGTAGCCTTAGAGAGTTGTTCTCTGTTAACGGATGTTTAGTCTTGTTCGAGTTCAAAAGAAGATTTGGGACTTGAGGAAGAATCAGTGGGTTTGCAACTGACAGTTGCAAAAGTTTTGGAAACCATGTTTGTGATTGCCACACTGGAGCAATCAAGATCATTGTTTGGACCTGATCCCTCAAAACCTTGCTTAGGACTCTTGGCAGCAGCGAGAAAGGGGGAAAAGCGTACAATATTCGACCCAATTGGATTGACCAATTGTGTTGCAATGCATCTACTCCCTTGCTGAATGGGTCTGGTCTCCATGAGAGGTAGTTTTGTAGCTGATGATAAAGCCGGGAAGCAAATAGGTCTATGGCTAGTTGGCCAAATCGGCCAACAACTTTCCTGAAGACTTGAGGGGATAGTTTCCAGTCTGATGAATCCCTGTGATTTCTGGACTCCCAGTCTGCTATTTGATTTAGAACACTCGGAAGGTATAACTCGAAAATTTAATAAAAACAAAACCGAGTTAAAAAACGAGAAATGACTCGAAAATTTAAAGGAAGGACTTACTTGAGTTAAGATACCATCAGAGATAACTCGAAATTTTAAAGTCAAGGAAAAAAACGAGCTACAGAATTGAAAATGACGTCATATAGAAGGTACAAAATAACGTCAAAATTTCCGAAAAATAACACCATAACTCGGTTTTTCGTAACTCGGCTTTTGAACTCAAGAAAAATAACTCGGGATTTCCGAGCCTCTTCGCTATTATCATCAACTCACTTATTACAACTCGGTATCTATTTTGCTGACCAGAACGGCTATCTTTCGAGGGGGATTTTTACGTTTCTAAAATATTTTTAGAAGTGTGCAGTGTCGTCACAAAAAAACTCGGAAGTGCGCAGTGTCTTGTGAGCCTTCTGGGCCATGACCCTAGACAGTTCTAGTTCACAAATTTTATAAGAACTGGAAGTGCGTGGTGAGCCTTAGGGGCCATCGTAGCCAAGAACCAACAACAAGCCATCTTTGTAGATTTTTGCTTTTGTTTACTTTTGTAGTATTGATGATTTCGACAGACAATTTGAATAAAAATGTTCGAACGTTCGACGAATATCATCGTTCGATTTTTTTTAGGCACCATTTACATTATAGAAGAACTTGAAGGAAAGGAAGAACGTTGCGCGGGGCGACGGGTGTTGTGCCGCCGTGGTTTGTGTGGTGTGTTTGGGGTATTATAAGGCTTAAGAGAGGAATGATAGTCGGCCTTTGATGTGCCGCATCCTCAGTCGGGTTCAACAGCCCTTACCCGTAAAACCTAGAAATATTTCGGTTGAACCCGCCAATCCCCAAAAACGAGGGCTGGGTTACCAGACCTCCTCCCGCTGCAAAATTCTTGACGCGGTCTCGCAAAATTCCGTAATGTAAACCTTCCAGATGTTGAAAATTTTCCCGACCTTCAGAGCTTTAGCGTGTCGGATGAAAATTTCACCATCTGGGTGCCAGATAATAAGCAAATTTAATCTGGCAACCCGATGTAGAAATTTTCTTCCGACACGCTAAACCTCTGGAAGGTCGGCCCGCTCCTTTAGAGCTTTAGCGTGGGCGGCCGCCAATACGCCATCGGAATATCAGATAAAAGCAAATTTATCAGCGCTACGACTGCGCTGACACTTTTTGCGAAGCGAATTTATGAGCGAAGCAGTTTTGCTATATTGTGCACGTACCTTTAACTTCTATCCCAAGTGAAAATTTGCTGTAAAATTTGCTATATAAATCATATCTTCAAACCGATGATTTTATCAAAATGACCTTGAATGGTTTGGCTTGAAGCCACGAAAACTTTCTCGGTTTGGTAGCTAGGACTGCGAAAAATGCCGTTTTAAAATGGTGTACCCTAGCAGTGAACAGCAACAAAATTACCGGAAGCCGAAACACGGACTTAGAATCTGAAGTTGATCAAATTGCCGCGCGGGCGGCACGCATCTAAGCAATCTAAGCAGTGGTTCTTCGGTTTTAAATGTTTATTTTCCTGTTAAATGGAAAAAAAATAGTTTGATTTGAACGTTGCGTTGACAGAAAGGATCTTCATCATCCCTTGACTTTTAACAGCAAGTATCAAGCATCAAATAAAGGTCAATTAATGAGAGGTTTTTGCAAGTCGCGCGGGCGGGCGGGAGAAGTGCTCTTTTAGTGAACGAAACTTACCTTGCAAAACCAAGTGGATATTATTCTATGATAAAGAAGTACGGAGTACAAGAAGTACAAATTTGTCGAATTTGTCAAAAAATAAATCAAAACTGCCCAAGAACCAACAAGCCATCTTTGTACATTTTTGTTTTTGTTTTAATTTTATTTTTATGTTTTGAGTGATGATTTCGACAGACGGATTCGTGATTCGATCCGAATAAAAATGTTCGATCGTTCGACGGATATCGTTCGATTTTATTAAGGCACCATTTACACTAGAATAACTAGAAAGAAAAAAAGAGCGATGCGCGGCGGGCGGCGGCGGGTGTTATGCCGCCGTGGGATTATGTAGTAGTGTGTTTGGGGCATTAAGGCTCTTACGACCCTGTCTCTATAGCAGCTTTATTAGAGGGATTTTTAGAGTATCTCTTATTTTGCTAGCAACTTGCGAATTGAGGTGGAGTCTGGATCGCTTCGCAACCCTTATACAATACGGCTAGTGCTATATTGTGCACGTACCTTTAAACTTCTATCCCAAGCGAAAATTTGCTATAAGATTTGCTATATAAATCATATCTTCAAACCGATGATTTTATCAAAATGACCTTGATGAATGGTTTGGCTTGAAGCCACGAAAACTTTCTCGGTTTGGTAGCTAGGACTGCGAAAAATGCCGTTTTAAAATGGTGTACCCTAACAGTGAACCGCAACAAAATTACCGGAAGCCGAAACACGGACTTAAAATCTGAAGTTGATCAAATTGCCGCGCGGGCGGCACCCATCTATGCAATCTAAGCAGTGGTTCTTCGGTTTTAAATGTTTATTTTGCTGTTAAATGGAAAAAATTAGATTGAACGTTGACAGAAAAGATCTTCATCATCCCTTGACTTTAAACAGCAAGTACCAAGTATCAAATAAGGTCAATTAATGAGAGGTTTTTGCAAGTCGCGTGGGCGGGCGGGAGGAGTGCTCTTTTAATGAACGAAACTTACCTTGCAAAACCAAGTGGATATTCTATGATAAAGAAGTACGGAGGTAATCAAATTTGTCGAATTTGTCAAGAAATAAATCAAAACTGCCCAAGAACCAACAAGCCATCTTTGTACATTTTTGTTTTTGTTTTATTTTTATGTTTTGATGATTTCGACAGACGATTCGTGATTCGAATAAAAATGTTCGATCGTTCGACTAATATCGTTCGATTTTATTAAGGCATCATTTACACTAGAATAACTAGAAGGAAAAAAAGGGCGATGCGTGGCGGGTGTTGTGCCTCCGTGGATTATGTGGTGGTTTGTTTGGGGCATTAAGGCTCTTACGACCCTGTCTCTATAGCGGCTTTATTAGAGGCTTTATTAGAAGGATTTTAAGAGTGTCTCTTATTTTGCTAGCAACTTGCGAATTGAGGTGGAGTCTGGATCGCTTCGCAACCCTTATACAATACGGCTAGTTGGTGAGTGATAAATTGAGCTCGTAAATTTAGTCTACAGAGCTTCGGATCATAATGGCGGCCGAGTTGTGGGCATCAAAATTCTTCAAATTTCACCTTTCACTTTTGGATATGGATTTCTGCTGAACCAGGTATCAAACAGGCCAGGCCTGGATTGTTTGGGTTGTGTCTGAAGGCCCTCTCTAAAATATTTGCAGATTTGAGAAAAGATGTTTCATTTTAATATTTTGAGTTGAAAAAATCAGTCCAGCTTTTCTGTTTGTGTGATTTTTTCTGTGTCTGACTGTGACTGTGAGCTTGATTTTTGTAAAAGAATTGATGTAAGGAACAAAAGAAAATACTCAAAGATCAAAGAAATTTACCTTTACCTTCAATTGCAATTGATAGCAAGTAGAGGGGCTAAATCAACATTTTCAAGCTCCCCCTCCCAAAAAAAAAAAGAGCAGGGGCCTTATTATCTTGAAATCCAACCAAGGACCATGTTGATGGATCGTCTACATAAACACAGCAAAACAGCTGGGCGGCAATCGAAAATATGTTGCGTTCGGGTCGTCCGGCCGACTGTTTATTTACAAGAAAACCCGATTCGGAAAGTCTGTAAAATCGTCGGGTTTTTTTGGACGCTGTTCGCAGGTTCGGATCTTTCCCATAATGGCAGGCATGGGTGAACGGAGCATGTCTTTGAATCATTATTTTTTGTTTACTTAACCCACATTGAGTCCTGTTCAAGTATTTTCATGTACTGTACCCTTCAGTGTAGACCTAAAGCTCTAAAACAGCATCTAATAACATGAAAACCAGAATATGATTCTTCAATGGGAATCAACAGTGCGTGTCTAGTACGTGCGAGGTATGTTTTGAAAGTAACGGTCTTTTCCCGTTACGCGTGGCGACTTTCAATACGGACGCTGCCCCTTAAAAGCCTACTCGGTGAGAAAGAGAAATCGTGTATTTTTTTAAATATGCCGTTCATTAACTCAAATCAAATGACTTTGGAGGTTCGGTGAAATGGTGGCAGTTGATGGGAAAGCATTATTTTTCGTGGTGAATTTGTGTTGGTTTTAGAGCTTAAGAGCTAGCCTGTCGGAGGACACGAACCAAACTATCAAAATTGGGCCTGGCCTAAAAAAGGAGCTAGCCTGTAGGGCAGAAATTAAATCTATCTGAAATTTAAAATAAAACAGCCAGAGGGCGGCAATCAAAAATATGTTCCATTCGGGTCCTAAAACATCTTCAAATCCAGTCGGTCGGTCGGTCGGTCGGTAGTAAATTTTGTCGGATTTTTAAGACCTTGTAAATCCCGATGAATCAAGTCGGCAATCAACAGAATCTTATGCCACCATCTTTAATTTGCCAAACTAAATGTGCGCGCGCATGTGTTAACCTTAAAGCGGCCCTTATTTTCTGCCCCCAGGGTATTGGCCCTACCGCGTTGCTGACTTTTGACATGAAAATTTCAATAAGGGCAGTATAGACCTAACTCTTCACACAAAAATTAGGGGAAACGCATGTTTGGACTTTGTACCCTATGCTGCACTCAAGCACTTAAGCCAAAGTCCCGCAAAGGCGGGACAAAAATCAGTTTTTTGAAGTTTGCAAAAAAACGCCACATAGAAGATCTTTCAAACTCAGTATGTGAATAGAGCAGTAAAAAATACAACTTTTCTATTTTTCCTTTTTTTTGCAAAGGTTCTAGGAATGAAAATAAAGGGATAATGATAATTGAATACTATCCATTGATGATCCGCGGCACTATCGTAAAGCTAGAATCGCTTTGCGTACTCTTCGCTTGAGAAAATGATTGACAGCCTGAAGTTTTTCACCCGCGCAGGAGTTCGCGGAGCGTTCTCGGCTCAATCCTCGGACCGCGCTAAACAGTGCGTCACAAACAGCGATATTTCGATCGCACGGAAGTGCTTCAAAACACCAGCTTTTTTTGAGTTGGTCTCGTTTACCCAAACGCTTCAATCTCGCGTAGGCTTAGGGGTCAAGACTAGAACCCCCAATACGAGACATTTGCCTGACCGAAAAAAAATCATCATCATCAATTTAGTTAATTGTCAGAATCGTTTACTCACTGGAAATACACAACTTTCTGAAGTTTCGTTATTTTTCGGTTGTGCTTCATTTTAAAAATAACGAAGATGAAAAGTTACCTTCAATCCCGCGAGTAAAAAAAAGTATTCCGACTAGTCTACGAAAAAGTGCGCTCGCGCGGCGAATAGAATATCTCGCAAATTAATATATGCATAAAACTGACGAAATCCTTTCTTTTTTATGCTTAGGTGACGTCACCATCGATCCTGACTTGACAATGGAGAACCAAATTTGGCAATGCATAATTATTACGAGCGGCCGAGAAAGTTTGTGTGACGCAAAAATTGCGCGATAAACAAAGCCCTAGAAAAACGCCCACTGAAAATTGAAACTAGGAATTTATTGAATATTTCACTGATGAAGTATCAAACTGTTTTTTGTAATTATTATAAATTCATAATTTTTAAATACTATTTTTTGAAAGTCAAAGTACAATTAAAGTGAATTTAAGCTGATTGGGTGGATATTGGGCGGACGGGCGTTTTGCATGTTCCGAGATCGGAAATTAAACCCACCTCCTTAATGGTCTTCATGATTTGACCAAAATTTTACCGAAGCTTCCATTCCTGCTAAAATCAAAACAAACGGCCCGCTACAAAGGTCGCTATTTTCGAAGGTTTGCAACGGCTGAATTCCATCACAATTTTTAAAAGGCCTTTGTCTTTAAAACTCCTGAGGTAAGAATGTTATACCTTGAAACCGCCCCTAAATTGCTCAGGGAAAGGATTTTGGATAGCGTGCTAAAGGAAAAAGCAAAGAAGTGAGCGCTACGGTAAAAGCGATCTTTGATTTTTTCCTTGGAATTTTTAGTGAAATTTCATTTTGGTTATCAATGCCACAGCTAGCTCTCAACATTCCAATATACCTACCCACTAACGGTCTTTTCCCGTTATGCGTGGCGACTTTGAATACAGATGCTGCCCCTAAATTGAAATATGAAAAAGATCTGTAGTGGAACACACGCAAATGTCTGAAACGTAGAAGACCAAATTAGTGGCAAAACGATTGAGCATTTGAAGTCACTCGCTCTGCAAGTTAGGGGCCGTCAACAATCAACAATCCTTTTTTTTTAACGGCTTCAGGCTGTAAGGGGGAGGGGGTCAAAGTTTATGCCGTCAAAAATAGTTAAAAAAGAAAGGAAAATCTTACTTACATTAGAAGCTTCTCGCAGTATCCCAAAGTCTTAAAAATACTAAGAAACTATACAATCCATCACTTCCACCATACTTTTCAATCGTATATCGAGAAATGTAATTTGTCACGTGACCCAATTCGGCAATACGCTCCGCCACCCTCATGGTAACAACCGCTATTCCTATCCCGCCCTGACTCGCCTCGGGTCAAATCCTAAGTTCACGGCTCAAAACCACATCTTTTCCTGTGGAAATAAAGAAGCATTTCAATGTTAGCGAAGAAAAAGAATGTGAAAGAACATATAGGAGAAGGTAATTTTAGGCCTTTAAAAGTTTATTTTTTTCAAGAATTTGTTTGGCTGTTAAGAAGAGGGGGAGAGGGGTCAGAGTCTTTAAAAAGAAGGATTTTCTTTTGCCGATGGTCCCTTACACACTCATTATTTGTCAATCCCATCGGGCGATTGGCGGTTAGACGGCGGGCATTCTCTAATTCTGCAATCGGCATCCGGTTATTTTGAATGAAAACAAAAAATTTAAAATGGGCGCGCTATCAGTGAAAGTTATCGTGATATGTTATGACAGAAAGTATGATTGATAAACGGTACATTACCGTCAACTGCTCTAACATGGGACTGTTGATATCTGGCCTGTATTTTCACTTACCGTTATATCTCAAATTTGTTTTGATAACTCCACCAAGTTTATCAATCATACTTTTTGGCATAACATGTCACGATAACTTTCACTGATAGCGCCCCTTATTTAACTTTTTTTGTTTTCATTCAATCTATCATATCAATCTATCTATCTATCTATCTATCTATCTATATATTTAACATCAGGCCCGAAGACCCATTCTCGCTACATATAAAAATACAATGATTGTCATATAAAAACGTTTATTACATGATTGAACTATAAAAACAAATAAAAGAAAGCCTGAGAGGATGTTGAGAATTTAAGGTAAGTGTAAAGTTAGGTAATCTGACGAAAATTGTGGTTTTCAAACTGAAAATCTTAGATTGAGATTAGTGACAAAATTGAGATTGAAAAATGACCGGACGCTGATTAGAGAATTAGAGAACGGTCGCCGCCTAACCACCTATCAACAAATACAAATAACGAGTGTGCAAATTGACACGCGACTGACGTCAAACGGTCCATCGTTTTGCCACTAATTTGGTCTTTTTTGTTCCAGACATTCGCATAACACTGTGTCGTCAAACCAGAAAATTGTCGTTTCTAAAAATTTAGGAAAAATGCATCCATTTGTTTCTATACTACTGTGAAAAGTCGGCACAGAATAAAGGAAGTCTAATCGACTCCTATTTATTTTACTGCTTCTGAAAATCGAAGAAGATCAGCCTAAGAATACTTGAATTAAGACTCGGATTTAAGTTATACTTTTGACGGATGTTCAGCTTGAATAATTGTGTTAAGAAATTAACCTGAATAGACATTAAAAATGAAGGTACTTTCTCATAGAAATATGCAAATCTGATTCTCATACTTTTTTTAAGTCATAATTCTAATAAAAAAAGTAGCGGATTGAAGATTCGTTAACTTTTTTAGAAAGAGTGAACACTGTGCTATTTTGGTGTAATTCTTTTCTGATTTAAATAGATAAAAAAGATAAAGCTTTACTAATAATTCACAAATAAAGAATTATGTTGAAGAAAGTACTAAAATTTTAGAGTTTCTATAATATGATCAGAATTTTTCACCATAACTCAAAGATATTCAGGAGTGAAATCTACCAAAATTTGAAAGTAAGATAAAATGAAATTCTTAGAGGTGAAAAATTCGGAATTCCGAAAATTCAAAAGTTTAGGAAACATTATGATTAGAAAAATTCGGAATTCCGAAAAATTGGAAATATTCAGAATTTGGAAAAGTCAGAAGCATTCGGAATTCCGAAAAAATAGTAAAAATTCGGAATTCCGAAAAATCAAAAGATTAGAAATTTTGAAAAAATCATAAAAATTCGGAATTCCGAAAAATCATAAAAACTCGGAATTCCGAAAAAATTGGAAACTCAAAGTGATTAAATTAACAAGATTCAGATTAAGACGATGTAACTGCAATACCAATATTACTGCTGATAGTTAGGGTATTTACAAAGTATTATCTGATGTGATATATATGTTGTTGTACTGACAGGAGTCTCTTTGAATTCTTCGTGTATTACTTTCTTAAATCCTGTAATTTGCTTTTGGTAGTATGGGTAGTATTCACCATTTGTATTTGTCATAGCAAAAACTTATTGATCTTTCCTTTGCATGACCACCTCTTCATTGAAATCTTTCCAATAATTCACATTAGTCAGCATTTTCTTCAATACTCGTTCAGATGCTGCTTTTATAGCAGTTTTGTCAGCGCTATTCAGCTGTGAACGTGCGCAAGTCCCAACATTTACCTTAAAAAAGAAAGAGTTATGTTTCACTTGTACAGTTTCACATTCTTCTAGCATTCAATAGTTTTGTGTGCAGTCAAAAAGCTCGCTCAAAATAAAATAAAACGTCCAGCATTCGCTGTTTAGGCTGCATTCTGAATTCGTTTAAAATTACTAAGGTGTGATAAATATGTGCAGTGTGACGAGAAAACTTACAGCAGTCATTCTGTTCGTCATCGGCTTGCCATCTCTGGTGTTTGTTATTATTTGTTTTCTTGATGGTGGGACAGTGCTTCAGTCGAAGCTCCAGATGGAACTCTGATTGATAGCATGTTTTCTTCGATAAAAAACACAGTTCTGACTACCTCGCTGTCATTAAAAAGGCTGAATCCACGAGAGCAGACTTTTTAAACATGCTGGCGCTCTAACCCGCTCTGATATCATATCTTCTTTTGCTTATATACTTTTATACATTTAGTATTTCAGCAACTTTTTTCGTAAATGAAACCTCATGATTAAACTCATATCTTCTGTTTTTCGAGAAAGAAAAGAAAAAAAAATTTGTCACCTATGATACTTTGAAGTATTTCGGAATGATTTTAAAATTCAATTAAACTTCACACAAGCTAATTTTTTCGTGATTCATTGTATTCTTTTGCGAAGGCGTCAAAATTTCGTTAACAGAGCCTTTTGTTATTAATAAAGAATTTTTAGTTACCCCCTGTCATTGTTCGAACTTATATGCACATAATAGCTGAGAGGATGATAAAAACAGGGGGTTATTGAGAATTATATTTTTAATCTAATCAACTGAAAAAAGAGCTCTTGCTTATTACTATCAGCCACGAAAGGTTGTTGTGTAGCTGTGATATGAAAATGAATTTCAAGAAAAGATAACATTTCAGCATCTGAAGAAAAATGGTAAGATCGCAATTTATAATTTATTTCATATATTCACCTTTTTTAAGTACTTGTGGTTGTACCGGTTCGTAAATTTGAAAAGATTTTGTCAAGAAAAACCTGATTTCTCTGTTGTAATTCATAAAAAGTTTTTAATCGAGATTTGCAATATATTTCTTTGAAGAATTTTGACAAACCATGTTCTGACTTTGTTAACTTTCTTTGCATTGGCATGATTGCTTGATTGCTGTGTAAAATTGCGTACCCAAACACATCGAGGAAATACATTGTCAAATTTCTTCTGACATTTTGGATACAGCATGAAGTGCAGTGCCACAAATACTAATCATTTGATAATACTCTTTTTTCGTTACAGCTGATATGTCAACACGCACATCCAAAATGGCCATTTTCGAATTGAATAATCTGTAACCGAAATCGATGTCTGTCCCGATCACCCCTTCTAACGAAAAAAAATCTGGAAGACTTGAAACGATTATGATCAAAGATTCCTCGACGTTAATTACAACCTAGCCAATTCTCGATCGTCGTGTTTCTTGTAAACTCTTGGATATGTAGTGACAATAAAAACGGCGTGTGATGGGTACAAGCTGGCTAATAACAAACAACGATCTTGCTCCACATTTGATTCTTGAATTGTTGGAAATGTTCAAACATTATTACTTAGAAAACTAAGCCTGAGCTAATGCACTCTCAAAGGCTGTCAGAATTCTTATGTTAGTACACGTTTTTTATAAGAACAATCTATATAAGAACATAAGGCTTCGATGGCCAAAATGTTCAAAACATGCTAAGAACATTTTAAGGGTTTGCGCCCGATTTCGAAATGGACAAAAATAAACGCGAAATTGGGAAAATAAGAACATATTAAGAATATTTTTAGGCTTTAAAAGTTAAGATTATCCAAAGGCTCCAAAATTTTGGATGTTCTTAAAAAAAGAACTTGTACAGGTGTTCTTGAAAGTTAACCTAAATAACCTAAAATTCAAAAGCATGCAAGCTATTATTTTCTAAAGTATGAGTGGCGTAGCAAAATTCGACTTGAATTCTCTATGCTAAGTGATTCAAGGTATAAAAAAATTTATGATCCCTGACGACAATGACCAAATTTGTTCGTCAAATTTAAAAAATATGAGAAGTGTTTGGATATTTTTTTATATAAATAGATATCTTATTATATTGTTGAAAAGAACTACAAGCATATTACTGTCCAAAGATTTTTACAGCATCTTCAAGTGTAGTAATTTTTAATGTTAATCCGGATGTTAATTTTTCGGAATTCCGAATTTTTTATTTTTCGAAATTCCGATTTTTTTATTTTTCGGAATTCCGAATTTTTCGATTTTTCGGAATTCCGAATTGTTTTTTATTTTTCAAAATTCAGAATTATTTTAATTTTTCGGAATTCCGAATTTTACCAGACTTTTCAGAATTTCGAAATTTCTTTTGAAAAAAATAACAAGGAATGCTGATTTGTTTTATTTATTTGAATTCTGACCTAAAATTCAATTTGTTTTCCTTTGGGGGACATTTTAATAGTAAGATCTGCCATCTTAGACTTTTTTTTACTGAAATGTTGTAGATATTAAATTTGGTAAGTAAAATGACAGCTCTTTTTTGTTTTTTCCTAGCCTTTCTCGACTCTCATCGATTCTTAGGAATCAATTGAACAAATTGAAAATTTACTCCGAAAAACTTGCTAGTTTAGTAATAGATCCTTGAATCTCGTTTATATTCAGAAAATTAACTGAAACGACAATTTTCTGGTTTGACGACACAGTGTTGCATGTGTTCCACTACAGATTTCAATTTAAAAGCATACTCAGTGCGAAAGAGAAATCATTTATTTTTTAATACGCCGTTCATTAACTAAAATCAAATGACTTTGGAGGTTCGGTGAAATGGTGGCAGAATTGCTGTCCCATCATGGAGGTATAAAGAAAAACGAGGTCTGCATGATCATAATCTCATGTATCGTGCATTTTTAATGAGCTCTTTTGTCAAAGTGAAAATTGGTGAAATCTTATTGGATTATTTCAGTTTTAGAAATTAGATGAGGCAAGATCCATTGTTTCTGACATCAGTGTAAGAAAATATTTGGACTAAAAAAGGCCTGTAAACTTGGCAATCCTTCATCAAATGACAAGATTTTTCAATTAATGTTTTCTTCAATGTGAACTTAAAATTCTCCTCCAAAATTCTCCAGCGACGTTTTGTCTAAAAATTGATTCTGAAATTGGGTATGCTTATAAATAACTTCCCATTTTCTAGCTTAAGAAAATAAATTTTCAAAACAAAATTTAACGGATAACAAAATGGAACATAAACTTGTTTTGTGGGGCTAAGTTTTAGTTAATTCTCGTATGTTAGAAGGCTAATATCTTCAATATACTGAATGTTCAGAGCAATCTTTAGTTCTACTAAAAAGTCTTATTTCATCGGGCGAGCTTAGAATTTCTTTTTATACATTTTATAAAAGAAATCAAAAGACTTTAACGACCAATTACGGACAGATTAAACTCCTGTTTTTCTTTGTACCTCCATGGTCCCATGTTTTGTCAGATAGTCCCAAGTTAGAGCAGTTGACGGTAGGCTTTTAATATTTATAAAATCCTACATTATACAGTAGGTGTGTCTTGCGATTTTACTGCTCTTTACTCTATACACATAATGAATTTGAAAAATTTTCTATGTGGGTATGTGGCGTTTTTTGCAAACTTCGAAAAACTGATTTTTCTCCCGCTTTTGTGGTACTTTAAGTTACTTTAGGCGTACAAACTTTCGCGAGCAGAAACTTTCGCCAGGACGAAAAATCGCGAAATTTACAACATTTACTTTCGCGAATTTAACGGAAAAATATTTTTCGCGAGCATAAACTTTCGCGAATCAAGACGTAAAATTGAGAATTTTCACATGAAAAAATGGCTTAGAGACACAAATACCGGGTGTCCCAGAAAAAAGTTCCGCTCTTTGAAGTGAATTTTCTCGAGTTTTATGAACTTTTAGATAATGAATCTTTTTGCATTGGAAAGAGGAAGGATAAACTTAAATTTTAAGGGGTCATTTATTAATTAAGTCAACTTGATCAAAAGTTATAGCCTAAATGCTAAAACATCACTTTTCAAAAAAGTCAAAAAAAGACATAACTTTTGATCAAGTTGACTTAATTTAATAAATGACCCCTCAAAATTTAAGTTTATCCTTCCTCTTTCCAATGCAAAAAGATTCATTATCTAAAAGTTCATAGAACTCGAGAAAATTCACTTTAAAGAGCGGAACTTTTTTCTGGGACACCCGGTACTTCTTGGGTTGTCTTGAAATATTTGTCCTTTGACTTATTAGTCTTTTAGCAGGCTAAAAAGTGCCATAAAAGTTACATTTTATTCAAAGTTTGAAGTTTTACAGATTTTCTATTTTGTCAAGAATTTTTCGCGAGCATAAACTTTCGCGAATGGCCCTTCCTAGAATTTTTAAAGACATTTACTTTTGCGAAAAGGGCCAAAATTCGCGAAAATCGCGAAAGTTTCTGCTCGCGAAAGTTTCTACGCCTAAAGTAGTCTCACTAGGCAGGCAGTTAGTCACAATAGCATCCCGCAGAAGCAGAAAAAAACTCAATTTTTTAATCACCAATTTTAAAAACCACTAAAAATTTTTTAACCAAAAATACATTCAAATATAGCGCTTTTGATCCTCTTAAACAAGCAAAAAAATTTCCACAATTATTTGACTATCCACAAGTTGCAGACATTCTTGTTTCCACTGCCAATTATATGAGGATGCACTTTAGTAGCATGGGAACCAAAATATGAATCTTCCATGAGAATCAAAACTATAAATTGTGACCTCAAAACATCAATTTGTCAGATGTAACTGGAACTTTTGCAAAAAAATAAAAAATACGAAAGTTGTATTTCTAGTTGCTTGATCCAAATACTTTTTAATTTGAAATGTTGCAATCTTTTGCAAACTTCCAAAAACTGTATTTTGACCTGGAAGGTTCCCTTTGTTGAACAGTTCCATGACCCTTGAATTTTTGTAGATAACCGGTTTTTTGTTACCATAAGTGTCCCTTTAACTTCATGTTCTTAATAAATTCCGATGCCCTAGACAACTATAAGTAAAAATATGTTTACCAAAACTTTTGAATTAAGGCTCACAAGACTTAGACCCCTTTTGAATTAAGGTAAGAAATGAAAGGTAAATTTTCTCTTGAAAACCAAAATGGTTTATGTTCGGTACAGTAATTTTAAAGAGACCTATGTCCCGAGAACAGCTGAGAGCCTTAATTTTAAACTGGCTTTAGTTCGTTTTTGTGATTTTGAGAAAATCACAATTGAAGTTTTTTTTTTACATTCGGAACGATTCTTTTTAACCTTTAACAACTAATTTTGAAAGACTTTGGCCCTCACATCAAATAATAATAATGGAGTGCCCTAAATTGTAATCCCAATTTTCATGAAAATGGACTTAGACCCCTTTAAAAATAAGGTGGTGTAATGTCTCATTTTTTTCACTTTTTTTTCATTCATTTATTATATTGTTCTTCAAAAGACTTAACATTAAACTTTGATTTAGCAAAGATGTATCTTCTTTTGGCTAAGGGAAAATTATCACTGGAACTGTTTGATTACCAAACTTACAAAACGCTTCAACTTCTCATATTTTTATTTCTTTTCAGACCTTAAAAAATGTCTAACATTGCAGTGGCTCGTATTCAAAGAGAATTCAAAGAAGTAATCAAAAGTGAAGAAGTTGCAAATAATGCAATCAAGTTAGATTTGCTAGATGACCATTATTCTCATTTGAGAGGGCGGATAAGTGGTCCACCCGATACACCCTACGAGGGTGGTGATTATCTCCTTGATATAGTAATACCAGAAACTTATCCTTTCAACCCGCCAAAAGTCAAATTTATCACCAAAATCTGGCACCCAAATATCAGTTCAGTCACTGGGGCTATCTGTTTAGATATTTTGAAAGATCAATGGGCAGCTGCAATGACGTTGCGTACTGTGTTACTTTCCATCCAAGCATTGCTAGCTTCACCGGAACCGGATGATCCACAGGATGCGGTTGTAGCAAAACAATATAAGGAGGAACAACCAGCTTTCATTAAAACAGCACGACATTGGACTGCTACTTATGCAGGTGGAAAAACAGGGGGAGACGAATGCCAGGACAAAATAAAACAATTAATGGACATGGGATTTGATGAACAAAATAGTCGAACAGCTTTGTCAACACACTCTTGGAATGTTGAACAGGCTATTGAGTCTTTATTTAAATAGTTTTTGTAATTAATTGGTACTTGTTAATTTATCTCATGATAATTCTCTCGATGTTTATCCAAAGGATTTGGTTGTAAAATATGTACATTTCCTCCTTGGAAAAAGCCACTGTAATAATATTTTGCACCTTTGGAAGTTGGAAGTGAGGGCAACAGCCTTGATAATAATTTTCATCAACAGTGAAAGAAATGATTAAAGTTCTGTTCTTTTTCTCAAGATGTTTATTTTGCACTAATATAATTTGTAATTTTTGTAGATTCTTTTTGAAATTTCATATCCTTCTCATCGCAATTTAAAGAATCGAAAACCTTTAAAGTTAGATTATTTTGATAAGTTTGAATTATAATCTTTTGTTAAACTCAAAAGCAGCTAATTTCTGTAAAACGATGTCTAGTTTTTCAATCTTTTAGTAAAAAAAGATACAATAAGTATTGTTTTTTAAAGTCATCCCCTCTGCAAATCTTTATCCCTTCTCTTGATTACAGCATGATTGATTTACATTTTTTCTCGTGTGCATTAAGGCGAGACCAATTTAATTTGTTGTTCTACGGGCATAGTTTCTACCCCCCTACATTCAGGGGGGTCTTGGGTTTTGATGAACCAAAAGCAAGGGGGGTGTTAAAAGTATGACTTTCCTAGATCCCCCCTTAGATAAGAAGACCCCCCTTAACTGGCAACCCCCCCTTAGGAAAGTCATACTTTTAACACCCCCCTTGCTTTTGGTTCATCAAAACCCAAGACCCCCCTGAATGTAGGGGGTAGAAACTATGCCCGTATTTCAATTTTTTATTTATACTGATTTTCTAAGGGGGGTGTGAAATTTTAAAAATGAATTTCCTAAGGGGGGGTTAGCACTTAAGGGGGGGTCCTCTTACCTAAGGGGGAGTCTTGACCCCTCTAGAAACTATGACGGGTAGATCAGAAAAATCCTTGGTCGTTCGGTAAAATAAAAATAAATTTTTCATTTAAAATGTTTAGGGTCATAAATATCAGGGTTTCATAAATATCAGGGTTGGTAAGGTAGCGAAAATATTTTCCAAAATATATCTGGATCAAAAATTTTTTTTATTTTTTTTATCTTCGATGAAGATCATTTTAGTGTTTGAAGCATTTCAAACTTTTCTAAATTTAATTCTTACAAATAACTAGTGTATAAAATATATTGTAGTGGAAATTCAATATATTTTTTTTTATTTCAGCAAAAATAGGGTCGGTCGGGCCTGTAGAACAACAAATTAAATTGGTCTCGCCTAAGCAAGCTTTTTGGTTTTCATCATTTTTTCTATATCTCAAGAGTGACATCCTCTGTAACTGTTAAACTGTTACTGGCCTCTTTATGCATCTGGCTAGGTCATTAATGTTCACGACCAATCAATCTTCTTCATATACTCTTCTTTTTTTCGCAGAAAAACAAACAAAACAAACATGATTTCACTCCAAGTGGATCCTTACCTGAACACCAACCATTCTGCTTTTATCACAACTGGCACAGCACGTGCACTGAAGCTGCTCAATAAGCAATGGATCTCTGTGGAGAAAACTGTGTCAAATAATGGAGTAGATTCTTTGTTAACTATGTCAGAAAATATTGTTAAAGAAAAGTTTGAAAAATGTGAGGAACGAAAAACCTGGTACCCTTTACAAGTCAACATTTATTCTTCTTTTGATGAAGAAAAATCTTACACCGATGACGTCATCTATGTCTCAACTTCTGATTTGTTCAATATACTTTCGCATTCTCCTGGATTGTATAAACAATATTATGACCAGAAGATCGAAATTTCGTTTGAAACATTGCGTGATATCTCGACTTACAAGGAGAAGTACACAGCAAGTCATTCCACAATTTCTTTACTGTATTGCCCTTATGGTAACTGTAATGATAACCTTGTGGATGATCTTTTAAAAGAACATTTTCAAAAACGTCGATTGATGTCACCTAAAGAAATCTTTCCCATATTCGTCCAATCGCATCAAAAGATCTCACGCGATACACCTTTTGTTTTCTGGTTTCGTGTTGACAACCTTGTTGCCAAGGACACGAGTCACGTGCACCAAAACAATGGAAGATTTGTTGGTATGGAAACAGAATTAGTTTTGGGGAAAAATACCGAAAGTTATATACCGTTTTGTGGATGTATGGTGAAAAATAGACCTCTTTTATTCGAACTGTTTTTATCCAAAGATTTACGTTCGGCGTACCAAAGCTATTTACATCAATTGACAGATTCTTTGCGTATGCTGAAAACAGGAAAGGTTTCCACAGCTGATACCGCCATTTTGGTTGAAGCACCTACAGGTTATGGTAAAGGAATTGTCCTGCAAGTGTTTTGTTTCGATCAATGTTTACACTTTACTGAAGTCAATTGTCTGGATGTTGTGTCAGAATCTTTTGCTGCTACCGAGAAACGCCTAAAGACTCTTGTTGATAATGTTAAAAGTAGTCGGCCATGTGTTTTATACTTGAAGAATATCCACGCACTCTGCAAAGATAAAGAGGGAGAGAAAGAGGAGAGAAGACTTGTCAGCTATTTCGCAAATATTTTACGAGAACTTGATTGTCATGAACTACCTCTCTTGCTAGTGGCAAGCACAAATAAAGTGAATCAAATGAGTGCTCGATTCTTCTCGCTGTTCATGTATCACCTCTGCTTAGACGCGCCATCCGCAGATGAAAGAAAACACATTTTGAACACTTTGTTGAATTGTCGTTTAAAGGAAGCCAACGAAATCGCGCTGAAAACGAGTGGTTTCTTTTTGTCAGATCTAATTGAACTTGTTCGAAAAGCGAGTCCCCTCTTTCGTAAAATGTTGGAAGAGCGTCACCCGGGAGAGGGAGGAGAAGATGAAATATCAATCCCAGAATGCAAAGAACTGTTTCTAAAAGCAGTCGATGAGGTTCGCTCAGTAAAGTCCGGCACCCTGACCAACGTCAAAGTTCAAAAAGTGACGTGGAAGGATGTCGGCGGTTTAGAGAACGTCAAAAAAGATATTTTCGATACGATCGAGCTACCCATGAAATTTCCGACTTTGTTCCGTAAGAATATGAGACGATCTGGGTTACTCTTTTACGGTCCTCCTGGATGTGGGAAAACTTTATTAGCAAAAGCTGTAGCGACTGAATTCAATTTGAACTTTTACAGTGTGAAAGGACCCGAGTTGATTAATATGTATGTTGGACAGAGTGAAGAGAACGTCAGAGAAACGTTCAAAACAGCTCGAAGAATGGCTCCGTGTGTTGTCTTCTTCGATGAGATTGACTCGCTGGCACCGAACCGTGGTCGGACAGGCGATTCCGGTGGTGTAATGGACCGGATCGTTTCACAACTTTTATCGGAGCTCGATGGAATGCATGATAATACTAATGTTTTCATCATTGCCGCCACCAACCGCCCTGACCTCTTAGACGCCGCCCTTTTACGCCCCGGGCGTTTCGATAAATTGGTTTACGTAGGAATACCAGAAGGGCGGAACGAGCGTTTGAAACTGTTGAGAGCTGTTACTCAAAAGATTCATCTTTCGCCTGAAATTTCTTTGGAGGAAATTGTTGAAAAACTGCCTGCCAATTTAACCGGCGCCGATTTCAAAGCCTTAGCATCGAATGCTGTGATGTGTTGCATCAAAAGAATGATCATAGCTCACGAGAATCAGAAAATTCCTTTGAACGTGGATCAAGCGATTGTTTCGATGGAAGATTTCGAGGAAGCCATCACTTCATGTTCGCCTTCCGTTTCCATCGAAGAATTAGAACGATATAAATCGATTCAAGACGAAATCACTAGAAAATAATTTCACTGACTTTATATTTTTATTTTTTAATAGTTTTTCTAATCCTTATCTAAGGGCTAATCTATCCCTGTATCTTTAAGCCATTCCTGTATCTATTTTTTCCATCCTGCTCAGTTTGTGACCCATGATGTTATTCCTCTTTTGGAAAAGTTGGATTTTCCTTTCTTTCCTTTGAGATTTCAGCATTCAATAAGCTGTAATTTATAAGAATCAAAATTTTAACTCTTGATAGACGGTGACATACTTTTTGGTGATTAATTCTTACAAAGTAAACAAGGGACGATGCATAATATGAGCATATTTATATTTAGGCATCTACTTTATAAGAAGCAATTCAATAACTCTTAATAGAAATCAAATTTAAATGTCGCTTTAATGCTTGTCCATATCATTTCTCATGACTGGACCCAAAACTTTTTTCTATGATCCGCCTCATGTTTTTTCGTATCAGCTTTTCAGCCGGCAGTTAAGCATACTTTTTTCAAATATTAGGTGAATTTTTTTACACTAGGTCGTCTTGTTATGTTTTATTAGGATTTTGAAGAAAAAAAATTATTTAGATTTTGAAAGATTTTTTATTCAAAAATTAAAAAATATTATCATTTATACCACATATGTCGGTGTTTTTTACACTTTTGGCGAAAACGTGAAGTTTTTTAAAACACTTTTTAAAAATAAATACAAAGTGCACTTTTTCTTAATTGGATATCAGGGGATCGGCAAAGGATTGAAGATTCCATTCCTTTTTCCCCGAGCCTTCTAGAGAAACTAAGCTAGTACTTATAACCTCTTAAAGTTAGGAGCACGTTAGGATTAAACGGTTCCATAATGAAAATGGATTATGGATTCCAAGAGCAATAACTTTTGATATAATGTGGCTTTAGAACTGAAATTTTGCAGGATGGAGCATTTATGTACTTTCTATTCCTAAATAAAAAATCTTCCAGCTGGGAGCAGTTTGGAATTACTTATTCCTGATTTCTTTTTGAGTTTGAGTCTTTTTGAACTGAGGATTGGAGTATGTTTATTTGACATTAAGTAGTTCGAATTTAACTATTTGGAAGGTTTGGGTCCCTAAGACCACGAAAATAAAATTTTCCACCAGAGTAGAGCATCCAAGGATTATGGAATCCTTCATTGAAAGAAGCATACTTTGTCTTATCCAAAATGAGCATATTAGTCTGGAATGAAATATCCTACAAGGTTCTAAACTGATTTTTTTACGTTATACGTGATATGTCGTTACGTCAATGCCTTAAAATAAGCTCAGATAGAGCCCCAAAGGATTAATAATTCCATTTTGCGAAAAGTTGGGGCTGGGGTTGGGTGCACCACTTCAATCGCTTTAAATTGGAGTTTTTAATCCTAAAACGCTCGTGAAACCGCACTTTTTGGTATCTGAGAATGTTTTAACGTAAAGTGCAATTGACTTTTGATTGATTTTAGATTGTAATCAGCCCATTTTAACGATGAAATGTATCTTTTATAATTGTTCAAGTTCAGAGATGTTTTCCGGATGGAATTTCGGATCCAAAAGTGCTCTTCATCATTGTTTCATAAAATATGGAGATCGTGTGACATGTTGAGACCATCAGAATAAATCCAAGAGCCACGTAACTCTCATAATTCCAAAGTTCATAAAATCTAATATTTTGGAATATTGAATCCTTCTTCGCTCCTGGGACCAAAACCAAAGCTCTAAGCTCGTGTACTCCACCTTTTTGGAAGATTTCATCCCAAAATCCTTGTTGAAACTTATATTATTCAAGAAAAACCGTTTTTTAGAAAATTCAATGTCACGTTTTCGCCAAAAGTGTAAAAAACACCGACATATAAATTCTTAAAATAATCAATAGTATAAAATAAGTTATTACAAAAAAGGTACTACTGTAGCATCAAATCTTTGAATTATTTTTGAAGATTTTCCATTGCTCAATTTGGGTTGACTTTGATGCCTTTACATTCCTGTATGATGAAAATGTGAAAATTTTGAAATTTAAATCACCAAGGATTTTTGAAAATTGAGTTGCTTGTTTTGAAGGTGTGGAATTTTCAGTCATTATCAAGACAATTTTGTCTCGACACATTTTTATAATTTGAGTAACAAATCACTTCTAAATACTGTAATAGTAAAATATGAACCATTTTTTATTTAGAGTAGAAACGTCAACATACATTTGTATCGTCGAATACTTCAAAGATGGCGGAATTGAACTTCATATTTCCATCCGTCCATTCATCATCATTGATGGATCCTTTGTTGATTGGGAAAGTTACTGATATGGTGCTCCCGCTCGACCATGACCGCCCTTGATTGGACGCCTCGAAAATCATTGTACGCCCTTTAAAAAAAAGAAAGGTATGAATGTTGTTTTTGTTCATGTTTTCCCACGATTGGCACAAAGCCAAATGTCTGACTAACGCCCGTTTCATAACGTTAGTTGGACGTTATCCTGTTCGAATTTCAACCTTTAAAGGATGCTGGCTTTGCATGGAAAAGAAATGAACACTGTTCATCTATTTCGAGCACGTTCTTCGATCCTTAACCATAATTTCTTAGAGAAGGTGTGAAAAAGCTCTGACCTGCTTCTCCTTGGTTGACCAACATTCCATCGCCCCACGCATGGGCTGTCATTTTGATTGTATTTCGGAACTGTAAAAGTAGTTGCCAGCATTGCGAGGAGCTGATTCTTTTTCTGATGGACACTTTGATGGTGATCTGCCCACTACCCCACCACAATTGTGACACTTGACCGATAGCTCTGAAGCGAAATAAAAAAAAAGGAAAATTATTTCTCGTCTCGTGCAAACATTTATTTATAACCAGCTGAAATGATAATTACATTATTGACTCCTTTATTATTATTTCCATTCGGTTTTGTGAAGCCTAGGACTCATCCCTGACAACGTTTATTGATTTTATTTCCGATCGTGAATGGGAGTTTTTACCTCGCCTTTCTAACAACACATTCAAAGAAAGTTCCAACCATAAAAAACTATTCGTTAAAACAAATGAAACTCAAAGAAGTTCCAACCATAAAAAACTATTCGTTAAAACAAATGAAACTCAAAGAAGTTCCAACCATAAAAAACTATTCGTTAAAACAAATGAAACTCAAAGAAAGTTCCAACCATAAAAAACTATTCGTTAAAACAAATGAAACTCAAAGAAAGTTCCAACCATAAAAAACTATTCGTTAAAACAAATGAAACTCAAAGAAGTTCCAACCATAAAAAACTATTCGTTAAAAACAAATGAAACTCAAAGAAGTTCCAACCATAAAAAACTATTCGTTAAAACAAATGAAACTCAAAGAAGTTCCAACCATAAAAAAACTATTCGTTAAAACAAATGAAACTCAAAGAAGTTCCAACCATAAAAAACTATTCGTTAAAACAAATGAAACTCAAAGAAAGTTCCAACCATAAAAAACTATTCGTTAAAACAAATGAAACTCAAAGAAGTTCCAACCATAAAAAAACTATTCGTTAAAACAAATGAAACTCAAAGAAAGTTCCAACCATAAAAAACTATTCGTTAAAACAAATGAAACTCAAAGAAGTTCCAACCATAAAAAACTATTCGTTAAAACAAATGAAACTCAAAGAAAGTTCCAACCATAAAAAACTATTCGTTAAAACAAATGAAACTCAAAGAAGTTCCAACCATAAAAAAACTATTCGTTAAAACAAATGAAACTCAAAGAAAGTTCCAACCATAAAAAACTATTCGTTAAAACAAATGAAACTCAAGAAAGTTCCAACCATAAAAAACTATTCGTTAAAACAAATGAAACTCAAAGAAGTTCCAACCATAAAAAACTATTCGTTAAAACAAATGAAACTCAAAGAAAGTTCCAACCATAAAAAACTATTCGTAAAAAAAATAAACTCAAAGAAGTCCAACCATAAAAACAAAAACAAATGAAACTCAAAGAAAGTTCCAACCATAAAAAACTATTCGTTAAAACAAATGAAACTCAAAGAAGTTCCAACCATAAAAAACTATTCGTTAAAACAAATGAAACTCAAAGAAAGTTCCAACCATAAAAAACTATTCGTTAAAACAAATGAAACTCAAAGAAGTTCCAACCATAAAAAACTATTCGTTAAAACAAATGAAACTCAAAGAAAGTTCCAACCATAAAAAACTATTCGTTAAAACAAATGAAACTCAAAGAAAGTTCCAACCATAAAAAACTATTCGTTAAACAAATGAAACTCAAAGAAAGTTCCAACCATAAAAAACTATTCGTTAAAACAAATGAAACTCAAAGAAGTTCCAACCATAAAAAACTATTCGTTAAAACAAATGAAACTCAAAGAAAGTTCCAACCATAAAAAACTATTCGCTTAAACAAATGAAAGCAAAGCAAACTTACGAATAGTAAGCAGTAGCAGGAACAGTTGGGGAGGGATCGGTTGGACACGCCCCACAATTCTCTCCGCCACAATCCACGCCCTCTTCATCTCCATTCTTCAAGCCATCTTTACACGAAGGTGCTAATTTCTCCAATACATTGTACGCACGGCATACCGGATGCTTCGGAAACGGCCCTCTGGCGCCCTGTGCCAAAAAAACAACAGAAAAAGGTTGAGATAACTTCTACTTCAAGTTGATAGGACATTTCTGCTTCACTTGGTTTGATTCAATTGAGCTAACTGAGCTCCGCTGATCTTGGTTTATCCCTATGGACGCTTACTGGAAGAATAATATCTAGGGCACTCACTCACTCTCTCTTATTTTAAGATAGAGGAAAACATACCACGATTTCACCCATAGTTTGATCTTTGGCGCATTCAGCCGCTTTGACACTGTTCAAACAAGACAATCGAGCGTCGCATTCCACATTGATTGGAATCTGTGAGATGCGAGCATCAATTGAACCTTTTGTGCCATCCAGATTGTAACAGAAATCTCCATTCTTCGTCCCTACAATGGAAAGAGTGTAAGACTGCGTCAGAATAGTATTAAGTGCTTGTGTTGGCTTCCCAAACACGCTTTCTAATATCCTCAGCTCAGAAACTTTAAACAACTTCTTCTCCACGTGCCAAAGAAAATTTTTAGCGGTCTTTATGAAAGCTCACACGTTATAGAGAGAGATGTGTAATGATAGCCTGACCAAAAATGTTCCTGGTTATCTAACTGTTAAAGTTGTATTCACATAATTTCACATAATGTTTTGGTGAAGAATGACTTACCAACGCCGATCGAATTTTCAGGTCTTGGTCCTCCACTTTTTAAACAATCATAAACCAAAACTGGATCACTGTTTACACAATCGAAGTTCGGGTTACCACCGGAAATGCGAAGCCTCCCGCAACTGTTGTACGGTGTTCCGGTGTTACCGACAAGCATTGTGACTTGGAGAACGTAATCACCGTCTTCAAGGTTGGTAGGGATGCCGATTGTTGTGTCGAAACGATGAATGTCTTTATCGTCTAGAAGGGATGGAGAAAATGGTTTATATATTGTTTCAATTTGATCAAGTCACTTCATGGTGGGAGAAGCTTATACGTTATCTCTACAAATCAAAGGGCAGTATCCAGATGTAGAAAGATTGTGTGTATGAAACTCCTAGGTTGGAATTCATGTTTTCTTGCAATCATGAATGGTTGAAAACAGTTTCGATTGCTTAGGTTAGTGCCAATCAGAGCTCGAGACTACCGTTTCTCAAGGTTCGCTTTTCTATAGTATCTAGTTTTTTAGGGTTATGTAGACTTGTGAAAAGGAGCTCAAAAAGTATTTGCAGGATGATGCATGTATGGAAAAAGGAAAATTCCTCCTCAAACAAAAAAGCGCTGATGCATGAATAAAATACTGACCAGCTTGATAATCGCAACCAGGCCTCCCATCACAAGGATGCACGCAATCACCATTCCGTGTTTTCCCCTCACGTTGATCGTGACCATAGCACGCTATCTTCATCACGTTTCTTTTCAACTCCACTTCTTTATCTCCTGCATCCAAATCCATCCACCCCCATGGCACTAACGAAATTCGAACCCAACCTCCTGCATGGTTGTTCGATGTCCATCCAACCTAATAATCAGAGTAAAATTAATTTCAATCAACCACGACCTCCTTAATTGTAATAAAGAGATAAATAGACATACTAATTGATTACGTACCGGGTGTCTCTGAAAAAACTTCCCCCTGTTTGATTCAAAATTGAGAAAAAGTGAAAAAATATATTAGCTTGATTTTTTCGAAATCGTTTAGAGGAGGGTTTAACTTAAATTTTGGTATATCAAACTTTAAAATTGCTTCATTAGACCAAAAGTTATGACAAATCAAAAAGAGTAAAAAAATTGTTTTCAAAAAGAGCGAAAAAAGACGAAAAAACAGGGTATCAAATTAGACAAGAAAACACTGTACTTTATTGACAGTAAAGTTTTACTTTTGAACTTCTGTACATCTTTTTTGTTTTATTATTCGTTTTAATGATTTTTATTGCCAATTTAGAGCTCCTTTTGGATTCATTAATGAGCATGAAGTTTAAACAAGCAACAAACTTTTATCAAAATGTTTCCAAAAGTTTCCAAAGCTTAGCGAGTCTATTTGAGTGGAGAAGAGAAAGTTTGAGTGTGTTTTTCTCTAACAAAAGATTTGATATCCTGTTTTTTCGTCTTTTTTCGCAATTTTAAAGTTTGATATACCAAAATTTAAGTTAAACCCTCCTCTAAACGATTTCGAAAAAATCAAGCTAATATATTTTTTCACTTTTTCGCACTTTTGAATCAAACAGGGGGGAGTTTTTTCAGAGACACCCGGTATTTTAATTGATAGCATATTTTTTACCTACTTCGAAAAAGATGTAGAATAAATTTCAATGAGTGACAAAGAAAATTTTTCGAAAAAAAGAGCGGGATGAATTCACCTTCAACCTGTCGCCAGCTTTGACGTGCGTCGTTGGACTTCCACCTAAAATCAATCAATACATTTTATGAGGTGTAAACTGTTTCGGTACCTCAAGCGAAAAGTAATGTCCTTTTCTTAATTTCAGACAAATCAGCTATTGAAAAAGGAGCTCTCAGCGGACTTAAATTTCTTGGAATGAAATTGAAGGATGAATATAAGGACAAAAAACTTACCTCTGAGTGTCTCACACCAATTGCCTTGGATACCTCCTCTTTGAATGACTTTGTTATCAAAAGATCTGAAGAACAAAAGGAAGAGAACCCATAAAGTAAAGTTTACGAAAACAAGCAATGAAACCAATTTGGTGCAATGAATGTTTCTGTGCGAGACCACAACAACAAACCCTTGAACTCTAGCATTACTTTCATCTAGTGGAGAATTCGAATCATCGATCGATAAAAATGATCTTACGGCGGACAGGTCATCCATGAGTGAGCTTCCAATATCCCAATCCAGCAAAAGGTCAACGCCAACATTTTCAACATTTCTCTTTCTTTATTTGATATTTTGATGTTCCACACTTTGAGTCTTGTTTGTCCGTTCGAATACTTTGACTTTCTGGTTCACTACACTCATGAGAACTTTATATAGGCGAAGCTTCGGAGGGTTTGTAATTCCTTCACTGCGAGATGCTTTGTTTGCTAATCAAAGCACCCTGCTAGTTTAAATTAACCGACTTTTGGCTCACCGGTAATCAAAGACATGTGGGTGTTTTACAAAGGGTTATTCTTTCTTAGCCCATTCATAACAGTGATTCCATTCTCTGCATTTTGATTCCATATGGATCGTTCCTTTTATGGACAAGTTGAAACTTGTGAAGGTACAAATGTGGTTTAATAATGTGGTAAAAAGCTTCTTTGAAGATACTCACGTATGGAACAGTGTATTTCATAACCACTGACGGACCTTGGTTATCTATTGCTCTCTGCTCTTTAAGGATGATTTTATTAAATTAAGCATAAGATTAAATGTATTGAAATCATGTTCATTCTGATGTATTACAACCTGGACGGGCGGTTTAACTGTGTCAAGGATTTCAGAAGGGCGTTATACTTTCAGGTGTTTCTCTGAGATTGTTGTTTCAGTTTCAAAAAAAAGCTGGCGTGACTCCTCTAAATGTTTTATGAGAATGACGTTACTAAGTAGAGTGTTCAGATGCCAATTGATATCAATTAGCGTTTAATTAGCCTGTTTCCCCTTTCGGTGTTGTTCAAAATCACAGGCTACTTCCGTGAAAATCTGCAGGATTGAAAAAAAGTGTTTTCTGTTGTTTTAATCTGTCAACCCTGGGATGCACTTAAGTCGTTCACAGTCGTCATGACGTGATCTTTTATGAAGTTAATTGCTCCTGTTTTGTGGCAAGCTAATCGAATCATTTTTATCTGTGGGTGTCTTTTGCTAAAGAAGCACGTCTTCTTCGGTGGGTGCTCTCCTCCTATTTAATGACGAATTTCTTTCTTTGGGGTGACCTGAAAATTCAAAAAAAAAATTACCAATGATAAACAGGTTTAGAGGTAAACTTAATCGACCTCATTAGATCTGATGTGATTAAACTCCCTGAAAAAATGAAGTTGTTGAAAATAGAAATTAGAAATTAAAAAAGACACTCTAGCAATGACAAGGAAGGTTTATCTCAATTATTTTCTAGCAACAATTTTCTAGCAACAATTTTCCACATTGGCTTTAATACATTCTCCTAATGACAGGTTAAGAAGTCAATTTTGGAGAGAAATTTTAGGGTTTCTGAAAAATTTTAAAAAAGTTTTTGAAGACTTTTTCGCGTTCACGCAAATTTGCATAAATTCTTGAAGAAACATAATTTCTTGGTAAGCGCAAAAATAAGGGTGATAAAAGGCTGAAATTCGACACAGTTGACCATATTGAGAGGTGCCAAAAGAAATTTGTAATATTGATACTTGTTTATGCCACCTGACCACGCTATACCTTGGCTGAAAATACCAGGGATCCAGAATTTCCAAATCTTTTGCTCCTTGGGCAATCTTGGGTTATGGGGATGCGCCGCAGGTCAGGGTACCTTTTTTAACACCCACGAGTCTCAGGTAGGGTCTTGAAAACACCTTCGTAGGGTGCCTTTTTCGGAAAATTTGGGGAAAAAGTAGAAAATTTGAGAAAGTTTTAGAATTTCAGTCCCATTCATTGTCACTTTTTCGCAAATTTCGGGAAAATTTTTGAAAAAAGGAGTTTTTTGGAACCTCAGCGGAGCAACCCCGTCGGTCGACAAGGGTAGTACCTCCCCCCCGGATCTATCTTGTGAATAAAAAACCGTTTTGAAGTTAAAGTTTGGTTTCCACTGGGCGATAGAAATTGAAAGTGTGGGATTTATTTTCATTTTCTGGTGGAAATATGTTATCGCCTTCTATTCTTTCGCTTGTTATCGGTAAATTCGACAAATAAATTGCAATATCAATTATTTTTACCATTATTATTATTACACGATTCACCCACAACCCTCACTCCAAATAGAATAGAATTCGAATTAGATAGCGGTTAATTCGAATTCTATCAAAAGTTATAGCCTTTTTAGTCTCCACTGCAAATTAAATCGAGACAGACTTTAGAAATTTTAGAAATGCCTCTTAATAAAACACTTTATGACATGACGTCAGCAGTCTATTTGATAAAAATCTATTTTGGCTGAAAAACTGATGACATCATCGTTTTTCAATAAACTTTTTTCGTCAATTCTTTCCTCTCAATAGGCAGTCGGTATCACTACATAAAAAGGCAACTATTGCCTTAACGGGAAATATTTCCCGAACGGGAAGGTGAAAATAACCCAAAAAGGAAACTGTTTCCAGATTGAAAACTTCATCACTTTACTGTTTCCCGTTTTGGTCAAGAATTTTTCATCGTCCCCGCGAACGGGAAAATTGAATTTTTGTAAACAAAGCAGATTTACTTGCATGGTTTCTGCCTACTTTTTCAGTCCCCCCTTAAAATGCAATTTTGCCCTTAAAAAAAATCTCCTCCCTTAAATCGAACAAAAATTACCAGTACCCCTAGTCTGAATCGCAGACCTCTACAAAACCCTAGGTAGTATAGGAGCTATAAAGAGCACGAATCCGTTAGTGGATGCCAGCAGCCTACAGTACCCCTTGTTAGAATTTCCCCCTTAAAATAAAAAAACGAAGTCTCCCCTCAGATTTTTATCCTTAGAGTTTGACAATAACAAACTACAACGATTGGTTTGATATCAATACCATCAACATTATATTAGGTACATGATGATATCCAACTAAATAAAATTCAATAAAAAGAAATCATAAATTGGAAATAAACTGGATCCTATAATCAAATGATACAAATAAAACCAAACAAAAGATGCAGTATCTGGTATAACAGTTGTGTTTTGCTCATATCTTAGGCCTTGTAAATTATATCTTCATTATTAGATTTGAACTGGGAATGTCTTCTGATTGTAGTCCTAGTTTAAGTTAGGTCAAGCAAGAGGTCTTCCCAAGTATAGAATTTAGGCAGTAAAACACAAGTAAGATTTCATGCTTATGACATTGATTTTGATGTGACAGTTGTAAACTTGACAACTTGTAAAATTAAGTCTCTGCTGCAAATGTCAAAGATCATTGATGTCGAGCAACTATTTCAAGAGAATTTTTGTACCTTTCAGCAAACAATCTTTTACAATAGAGAGAGAGAGGGAAGAGAGGATGCAGATTCATGGACCCTGGCAAGCTATTTTGAGTGAAGGGCCAAGATTTAGGGAAAAAATGTCGCCCATCATGGTTGGGCGACGAAGAAAATTTTTCACTTTTTACACCCTCAAAACAATTTAAAACGTTATCTAATTGGAGGGAATAGTAGTTTTTATGGTTTGATTTGGTACATAAGTTTCAACATAGCATGGTCTGCAAAAAATTGGGCATGATATTGTGAGCATGAAAACGGGAAAGAAGATATTATTAGATAAAGAAAATTATTACCATTACAACCAAAGACATAACATCTAAAATTCAATCAACAATCTTCAAATTTTAGTCCCCCCTTTTTTCTTGTTTTGATAGATTCTTGCAGCCCTTAATAAAGAATCCCCCTTATTTTAAAATGATTACAAAAAACCCCCCTTTTTTAAAAGGCACTTTTCTTACCCCCCTCCTTATTTTAAGGGAGGGGCAAAAACCATGACTTGTTTCCCGATCGAGAAAAAGTTTCCAAATAGGGAAGTTTTTAATTGGGAATGGGGAAAGTAGAATTAAAAGAAGTAATTACTTGGTGGATTTTTTAACTATGTACCTGGTGAATATAATTTTCCCTCCGTTACAAGAGGGACAAGTTTTAAACTTTCCACAGGCATTTTCGGAGTGCTCAGAGGCCACTTTCCCGATCGGGAAACTGGTGAATTTCCCGATTTGGAAAGTCTAGCTATTTCGGGAAGTTTTCCACTATCCCGATCAGGAATTATTTCCCGTTAAAGCAATACTTGCCTTTTCTATGTAGTTGTCCCGACTGATAGGATGATCTGAGGTGAAAATTTCATCCTAATTTGATCATTAGTTTTTGAAATATTCAAATTTTAAGTAGTTTTGACGTCATAAAGTACTTTTCTCTAATTTCAAAAAATAGAAGTTTTATTAACAGGCATTTCTGAAATCTATATGCTAATACACTTCTTTTGACGTATAAATACTATAATACTAATATAAAGACTATGCCTAAGGTCCCCAGTTTTCTGGGCCAAACTTGTGTCCTTTTTAGACATACCATAAGTTACACAGTAGTACCGGGTGTCCCAGAAAAAAGTTCCGCTCTTTCAAGTGAATTTTCTCGAGTTCTATGAACTTTTAGATAATGAATCTTTTCGCATTGGAAAGAGGAAGGATAAACTTAAATTTTGAGGGGTCATTTATTAAATTAAGTCAACTTGATCAAAAGTTATGGCCTAAATGCTAAAACATCACTTTTCAAAAAAGTCAAAAAAAGACGAAAAAAGAGGGGATTAAATTCATTGTAAGACAAAGACACAAAAAGCTTTGTAAACTCTTGGTAAGATTTTGACGAATGTTTGGAGCTCGAAAAAGCATCGTGCCCCTTGATTATGCCCATGGGAGCTCGTTAAATTAGACAAAGAAAAGAAAAGGAATTAACAATAAAATAAAGACACCTTAAAGAACTGCATGGAAAAAACTTTGAGCGTAAATAAATTGGCAAAAGAAGTGCTTTCTTTATGATGATTTAATCTCCTCTTTTTTCGTCTTTTTTTGACTTTTTTGGAAAGTGATGTTTTAGCATTTAGGCTATAACTTTTGATCAAGTTGACTTAATTTAATAAATGACCCCTCAAAATTTAAGTTTATCCTTCCTCTTTCCAATGCGAAAAGATTCATTATCTAAAAGTTCATAGAACTCGAGAAAATTCACTTGAAAGAGCGGAACTTTTTTCTGGGACACCCGGTACTTACGAACTTATCATTATCTTATCTTATTATTATCTTTCCTACGATATGTATCATTTTAAAAACCATTACGTAAGTCAAGGTTTAATAAGTAATCGTCAGCCGTGCAGAATTACTCGAATCTGATTGGTTTAGAGGAGTGCGATTAATCGTTAATTGCACTATTACCACTTTTTGCACTCTTCGGCGGGGGGACACTTTTGTCCCCTTATTCTTTTCTCTCCCAAGTCCTGTGTCAGAGACTTTTTTTTACTATATAATAAAAAACAAAGACATTTTTTTTCTTCAATATAAAAAAGAGCAAAGAAATTTTACGTTACAATAGCTTCTTTTAATTGAAAACAAAGAAAAATTACACTGCAATGTTTTCTTTTTAAACAAAAGAATAAAAAAGGAGGTTTTCGAATGTTTACAAAAAAACTATGATTTACTAATGATTATTTACTGACGATTACCTCGGAATCGTATGTTTTGTCGTGCAATTAACGATTAATCACTCGTAACAAAGGAGAAAATACCGTAATTTGCACTCGTCCTTCGGACTCGTGCAAATTACTATTTTCTCCTTTGTTACTCGTGATTAATCGTTAATTGCACTCCAAACCATACGATTACTAGTACTAATACACAACAACACTTTGACATTGAAAAAGGGTACAAAAGAGACAATATGATCTTATTTCAGGAGAGTAACTCAATCCAGGTATCTGTCAAAATTAATTTGTCAATTTTTTGTGTTTCGAATTTGTTAACTTTATGAATGTCGAAATATTACGAAAACTACTCTATTACAAAATGCGTTTTATAATTTTTGAAATTTTAATTAATAAAAAATATTTTAGTGTCGTTGAAAAAATACGAAATTTCACCCCATGAAAATATAAAGACTATCAATTATAAAGCATTTTAATGCTTTGGAATTTAAATCCTCTGTAATGTATGTTCAACAGAAAAGCTGAAAGTGAAAAGTTTTAAAAACCGAGAGGGTACTTGAAAAAATTTTTAAATGTTAAATTACGCACATTGTGTAAAATCAAATGAACATATAATGAAAATTTAAAATGTGTTAAAATTGACTAAAAAGCAAATGATAAACAAGCACCAAATGTCAATCCCATTTGTAAAAATAATGACATCATTGTCCCAGCAGTTTCTCCATACTCAAGTGCAACCATTTTTGGGCCATACATCATTCCTAAGCTTCCAAGATAGCCATTAGATACAGAAAAGAGAATATTAATAATGATAGGCCAAAAGTCATGGTTAAAGACATATGGCAGCACTCTATGTTCATAATTACACATTAAGAATAATGGAATAAATACGATTCTGGAAATACATAGCACAATAAGCCATTTACTCTTTTCATTTACAATTTGAACGATTCCAGCAAGGATCCTTCCAATCCAATCACCGACATTGAATACTAAGAAAACTACAAGTGTTGCGAAAAGCTCGTTGTCCCATACTGATCCATTTCCCTTGTTTGTTGAAGAAATACCAGCCATGATCGCAGGGAAACAGGTTAGTGTTATAGCAAAAACAATGAAAACAGAAGCAGCTTTCCCAGAAATTGCCTTTAAGATAAGGACATATGGAATTTTCTCTACATTTGGAGTGTGGTTGGCAGTTTGACGATTTTCAATATCTCGTTCGGTGTGCCTTTCAAACCTTCGGAAGTAGAACTGCATTCTTGGCAGTCTGAATAATGTAGAATATGCTATTCCAGTTATTATAATGAAAGCTGAGGCGATAATGAAGTAAATCAGAGCACTGGTTGTGGGTTCCTTGGCATAGTTTGGATTTGCAAGTTTTGTTGCCAAATCTGCAACTGCAGCAAATATACCAGCTGTAGCTTGACCACTCATAATAGCTTGCATATAGCGGGAACCAATTATACCAGCAATTCCAAAGATTGTCCCTTGGAAAATACCAGTAGCAAGATTCAGAATAGTGCATGTAGCAACTGTGATAGCAAAGAACATCGTAGGTTTATCTTGGGTGTCAACTTTGACCAAAACTGTTGTAGCAACAAATGCAAGAAACATGACTGTTAAACTCAAAGTTAGTCGGAAATTTCTTGAGATACGGCCTGTCATGAATATGTTGAAAAGTAAACTCAATACACCAGGAATCATAGCTGCTAAAGCAAATGCGTTTTCAAATCTGTCTTGAAATGTAGCATTTTCCTCAAACTTGTATGAAAAGTAACTCTTTGCGGTGATGAAAAAATTCCATGGTAAAAGCATGCCAATTCCTTGAATGAAGAAAATGATATAGATCACATTTCCTTTATCTTCAGGAGCGTTGAGACTAGCGCTCATGTCATCTGGGTCTGTGAATGATGATGCTGGTGGGGCTCCAGAACGTGTTTGGATTGAAGGAACTCGTTCTTCTCCTCCAAGAAGCTCATCATCAGAGCTGATGGAGTCTTCTTCTGAATCATAAGAATCCATTGGCTTCAACAAACCTCTCTTTGCATTTGTGTCCATACCAGATTATATGAGTCTATCACAGAGACAAAGTCAAGTGAAAGGACAAAGCTTCAGCTGACCCTCTGCTTGCCTCCTGGTATCAATTTTGTTTGTAATTTTGTCACAAGACCATTTTTAAAGGGAAATTCCGTGGTCATTGCATTTTATATAAATTATCTGTTGTTTCTAATTCACGGACCACTAGGACGTGTGACCACGCAAAATAAAATTCTGGTAGTAGCGGCCGTTCTTTATGCAGACAACGTGTAGTAGGCAAGATCTGCTCGGATATTTAAGTACTTTTTTTTTTTTTTTTTTTTTTTTTTTTTTTTTTTTTATATATTTCCCAGAGCCTCCGTTGACTGGGTCTAAAAACGTAACATACATTATATGTATAAGTACAGGTGGAAATATTAAAACATAGAAAAAACAAAGGGTTAGAAAATAGTAAAAGAAAAAAACTAGTTTATATAAGCAGTAGCTTCAGTGATAATAATATCATCCAAGTTTTCAGTTTTCTGCTTTTTGAGCACACGAGACCCACGTAAACATAAGACTGTGGATCTAATCAGAGCAAAAGCAAGTTTTGTTCTTATCCAGTTTAAAGTCTGATTAAACAGTTCATCCCTCTTGTCGGAAATCAGGATAGCTAAAGATTTGATGAAATTTGAAGCTTCTCTAGCGGTTCCCCCGTTGGTTGTGAAGATTAGGGGTGTGAAGGATCCTTGTTCCACGTTTATGATTCGATGGTTATAGTGGGTTTTCTTCTCTCTTTCATTTGCTTCAAAAGCGCTTTTGAGGCTCTTCCTAGAATACCGTTGAGCGTAGGCATTGAATACCCTGACATCAAAAAATGCTCTCTGGCCTCTAGTCCAGAACCCCATAGCGCTTATATCAGCTCTTGCTCCGGGTTCGGTGATTGTTCCGGTTGGCAGGTCCTCCCCTGTAAGTGGCTCGAGTTGTGGTTCTATTGTGACGTCTTTCTTGACATCACTGATCAGCTTAGCGATAGTGTCCCTGAGTTCGTTATGCCTCTGGTAGACAAAACCCCCTTTGGCACAGGATAAGACATGCTCGACAGTGTAAACTTTACCACATGCACAGTGAGTAGGCAAGTGTTTCAATTGCCATCTGTAACGTACTATAATTGCGTCAAAAAACTCTCGCTTCGATAATACAAAGTTCTCATTTTTGAGGGGTAATGCTGTCAGCCAGTTTGACGCTCCTTGGGCTTGGGCTAGATCGTTTGCTCTAAGCTCGTCCTGGTTCATCTGGGATCTGATGTCCTGTAACAGTGTTTTCTGATATTTAAGTACTACAGTTGACGCTCTCTAATCATTGAGTTTCAAGCCGAAGGCTAGAGGTCAATCTCTTTGGTAGGATTTGAAGCCAACAAATCCTACCAAAGTTGCGCGGCCTTGAGCGACCCGCCTGGTTTTTACACAAATGACAGATTGAAACTAAAATTTACCGCTTAATTTCGAAAAATATATCACTCAAAGACAAAGGAATTGCTAGATTCAATCCGTCATCAAAAATACGGCGCATATTTTAAGGCTTCAATTTTTCTTGCCTGAGAAAGGTTAGAGATTGACCTCTAGCCCTTCGGGCTTGAAACTCAATGTCTGGTTTCGAATTAAATTTTTGCTTAGCTTTAGCTTTGATCCCATGTAAATTTGCACGAAAAATATCAAGTAAACAGAACGAAAATTGGCCGTGTATCAAGCAATTTTAGCTCATTTTTCCATTTTGACAGACTTTATGGGTCATTATGAAAACAAAAAACATTAAAATAAAAAGTCAATCGTTTAATCATATTTCTTTTATTGAATTTAAAATAGAAAAACATCTTTTGAATGAACACCTGGCTTTCAAAAGAGAAGAAAGGAAATCTATCAACCTTTTATAAGGCATTTCCCCTTATCGCTCCTTTTATTTACTTGATTTTTTCTCTCGCGCCAGATTTAATTCGAAACCCGTGTATTCGATTTTCAAGGGGAATCGGATTTTCATCGAAATACGGGAGCGTATCGAATAGTAGTAAGTCTCCCTAATCCGATAAACACGAGTAAATATCGAATTATAGAGCTGAGAAAGAAAAATATAAGCGAGACTCGATTGGTTTGAACGCGAATCAGGACAAATGTCTAAGTTCTTGCTGAAAACCTAAGTTCTTCGGAAGAAAACTTTCGATATTTACCTGTTTTGAAAAGTTTTGAGGAATCGAATTTCGAAAGTACAATTCAAACGCAAAAAAATCAAAAATTTGAATTTCGAACTCCGTCCTAAAGGCCTTTTTACACGCTAGAAATCGAATAAGAGAGCGAAAAACCTTCAAGGGACTTCAAATTTTCATCGAAAACGGGAGCTTATCGAATAATAGAATGTCGAATAGTAGAGCGTAGTTTATGAGAGTTTCTTATGGAAATTTGACGGTGACTTTCAATTTGATCGAAAACGGGATTCTATCGAATAGTAGAACGTCGAATTAGAGATCCAGTCTATCAAAAAGCTTTAGTTTAATTGGACCCCGGGGGCTACCCCGCTAATTAATTTTTCGAAAATTTTCCACCCTTATTCCAATCCCCCCCGCTTATTAATTTTAAGAAAAATGTTTTTGAAAGTTCCTTCTTTCGTCTTAATTCTGCTGTATTAGCCTCCTTTTCAAAAATTTTCCATCCAAGACAATTTTATTCCACCCCCACGCTTATTAAATTTTGAGATTTTTTCCAAAAGATTTTGTTTGATATTTTTTGATTGAATGAAAACTTTTGAAGTTTTTTTCATAGTGACGATGATCTAAGATTGAAGAATCACTCCTTTGAAAATGATAATTATACCACATTTCTACAAGAAATTGATTTTTTTCTTCTTCATTTTTGTTTTTTTTTCCAATTTTTTTGCTTGAAAATATTCCACTCACAATTATCTTTTAAAAAAAGCACAGAACCGCTATCTAATTCGAATTCTATCAAAAGTTACAACCTTTCTTGTCTCGCAGCTGTAAATTATTTTGAGACAGACTAAGGCGTAAGGGTAAATTTCGCGAAAAGGACCAAAATTATTGTCGCGAAAATTAATCCATGGTAAACAAAAAGAGATTGTATCACATGTCCATCAGCGAGCAGCAAAATAAAAAGAAGTGCTACAAGTGGTCCGGTATTGGATGGACACTGAAATTTACAATTGGACATTAGAATTTATCCCATCCGACACTTTTTCATAATATTTTCCATTTTCCCTGGGCATCTACCACCCTTATGTACATTTTATTGACAGAGCCCGAACACGCCTTTCAATCTTGGCAACAAAACCAGTGACCTTTGTTTGAGGGAGCCATCATACTATTATTTCTGTCATTCGTCGCAAAATAACTATCCGATATATTAATCGGATTGATTTTTGCGAGAAAAAAAATTCGAGTTATTTTCTTGATTTAATTTCGCAAATATCAGCAAAAATTTCTAAAGGCTCTACTACACGCTTTTTTTATAAGAATAACTTCTATAAAAATATCAGGATGAGATTTCAGAGTTGGAACAATAGGGCTAATAATGCTCATCCTCGGCCAAAGTACACTATTCTTGTAAAAAAAGCGTGTAATTTCGTGAAACAGTGAAAATCTCTTTTTGAAAATCCCGCGTCGATTTAGTTTCTCAAGTCGGCGACCCCACACGATTTTACAACTAGTCATAGCTTTCACTAAATGCCCCCGCAGAAAGGTCATCACATGCACTTATAAAGCTTTTAATGCTTTAAAAATTAAAGTATAAAAAATAATCAGGAATAATTGATTGATTTAATTATTTATTGATTGATTGAAAATAAAATCATATTCCATTAACAAAATACTTGAAGAATTCATGCAGCTTGACAATTTAATAAAATTCAAGGAAAATCTGGAAAAGCTTCGCAAAAACATATTTCGAAAGTCATGGTATCATTATCTTACTGACTTTCACATCTCCTTGTTTGTTTGTTTTTTCTTATAACAATATATGTCATGATCATTCACTATAAATAGACCTTTTTCCGATAATGCTGCAGACATCTTAGATTGTAGGCAAAATATATATCGGTGAATAAATCAACAAGGTAACCAATCAGAAATAGCTTGTTTATTTTTCATTGGCTGCTATATATTTCAACAATTCTCTATTGCTACTTTGCCTAGTAAACAATAGTAAGATGATAAGATGATATGCGTATAAAATTTATCAAAAAGTTCTGCGCCATCTGAAATAGACCAATCCTAGTTAAGGCCCGGGCTCCACTTGCGTACGCTGTGATTTCAGTCACAAGAAAAGTAAAGGAATGTCATTGTGGTCCATTCAGACGTACAGTCGAAAAGTTGAAATGTGCCTAATTTTTTTCAAGTGCATAGTACTTTTTCATGATGCAATCTTTTCTCCAAGCTGAAAGGATTGAAGCCATTAAGATATGATTGCAGCGCAGAAAAAGAAGAGACGGGCCTTCAGAAACTAGAATTTTTGAGTTTTTAGCTATATACTCTCACTTTATGGTGTTCCTGTATGACTGTCTGTGTGCCTAGTCTAACCACCGTTAAATGCCTTAACTTGGAAAGCTAGAATTGGAGCTGTTTCACCAAACCCCTAGAGCGTAAGTTATTTAGGCTATGGGGCCATCCATATAGTACGTACGCAGTGAAGGGGGAGAGGGGGTTTAGCAAAAGCGTACATCTATTGTATAAATGACATCATTTCTATTGTTCTCTGCGTACAAGGGGGAGGGGCCCGTATCAAATTTTTGGAAAATCTTTGCGTACGTACTATATGGACGGCCCCTATCACAACTTCATGAAAAAGTGGAACGTGCGCATGCAAAGTTAAACGAATGTAAACAAACTTTTTTCAGGTTTTTAAAACAGATTTACCACACAGAACAAACAGTGAAAACACTCTAAGTGAGGTAAATCTATTTTGAAGACCAAAAAAAAACATTGATTGACATTCAACACATTCAACCACTTTTGGATTCAACTTTACTTATGTGTAAATTCAACTTTTTTGTACTTTGCCGGTATCTTGTTTTACCAAGTTAAGAAGGACTTTCTCGAGTTACGACCATATGATGGTCTTTAAAGCTCAAGAAGCTCTATAAACAATAAAGCTAGTTATTAATATAATCGCACGATGGGTTATTTTTTCTTATTTGGCACGCCCTCAAAGAGAGCAATTAATCGTTAATTGCATCCTGTAGAGAGCAATTAATCGTTAATCACACTCTTCAATGCCGCGCCAATGTTTACAAAATTGATTTTAATGTTTTTTCTTGCATTTTTTTGCATCGAACGATTTAATTGCATTCGAAATTTATTTTGTGAGAAAGAAAATCAATAAACAACAAAAAAAGAAAGACACAAAGAGAAGAGAAAAATGTGTAATTTCTGTAATTTACTTTCCTAACTGGGAAAAAGTAGTGAAAGTCATTGTGCGATTAGCTCGTAATCACATGATAACTCGTACAATTCGAAAATTCGTGACTTTTTTGTTTCGAATTTTCCTCGTCCTTTCGGACTCGGAAAATTAATAACAAAAAAATCGGGACGAGATGGAGTTTTTACAAGCTCTTATTTGATTTGGTTGGTCGTTAACCATTAATAAAACAATTTTGTTACTTTTTCTAAAGAACGCGTCATTTTTATTACTTCAAATGACCAATTATTAAAGTATCTTATAAAAACTCCATGTCATCTGAAAAAATCACTCGTGCAATTATTCTCGAATTGCACTCGTTATGATGTGATTACATATACTAACAACAGACAAAGATAAATTACAGTTTGAACAAAAATATTAAATGTACATTTGAAAACTTGAGCAAACTTCTTTAAAGATTCCAGAAAAAGAATTGAAATCATTGCTGAAATGAACTTCTGACTAAATTACAGTATTTAGTATTCAGTTTGAAAGACTACAAGAAACAAAATTTGACATACAAAACACTTTTTCCAGTCAATGAATCAGCTCATCATCATAACCAGTCTGCCATTTTGTTTGTTTTGATTTGCACAAGTAATATTGTAATTCGTGTTATGGTGTAATCACTATACTTTTTCTATAATTTGCATTTATAACACTCGCTTCAGCTTTTCAATAGTAAATCAAAACTAACAAGACGACTTAAAGTCGAAAATTTCGCCTAGAATTTAAACTACATAGGAAAAGCAAGAAGAAGAGATTGAAGCCAATTTGAAATCTACTTTACATCGAGCCTTGATGAAACAATTTTACAAGAACAACGAGGCTTAAAATCGCTAAATTTAAGAACAACTGTTGTTTAATTTTTAAGAACTAATAAACAAAGGTAATATCACCGTCTATCAAAAGTTATTTATTTGATTCTTATAAAGCAAATGCTTATATAAGAAAAATGAATATGCTCATATTGTGCGCCATCTCTTGTTTACTTTGGAACAACTAATTACCGAAAGGTATATTACCGTCTATCAAGAGTTATTGATTTGATTCTTATAAAGTAAATGCTTATAAGAATAATAAATATGCTCATAATAAATGTGCGCCGTCCCTTGATTACTTTGTAAAAACTAATTACCGAAAGGTATATCACCGTCTATCGAGAGTTATTGATTTGATTCTTATAAAGTAAATGCTTGTAAGAAAAATAAATAAGCTCATATTGTGCGCCATCCCTTGTTTACTTTGTAAGAACTAATTACCGAAAGGTATATTACCGTCTATAAAGAGTTATTGATTTGATTCTTATGAAGTATATGCTTATAAGAAAAATAAGTCAGCTCATATTGTGCGCCATCCCTTGTTTACTTTGTAAGAACTAATTACCGAAAGGTATATCACCGCCTATCAAGAGTTATTGATTTGATTTTTATAAAGTATATGCTTATAAGAAAAGTAAGTAAGCTCATATTGTGCGCCATCCCTTGTTTACTTTGTAAGAACTAATTACCGAAAGGTATATCACCGTCTATCGAGAGTTATTGATTTGATTCTTATAAAGTATATGCTTGTAAGAAAAATAAATATGCTCATATTGTGCGCCATACTTTGTTTACTTTGTAAGAACTAATTACCGAAAGGTATATTACCAAGACCAGCCACCGGCTAGGAAGTATGAAATATCTGTTCTTGAGGTCCCTTTCTCCTGGAAAAAACGATCTGTTCTGTATCCTGGGCTCTCCTGGATTATATCATCTGTTCTGGGAAAAAAATGGGACTCCTGGAAAATGTATATCTGTTCGCTCTAGAAATATTATGCTCATGGAAAAATAAAACCTATTCTCTAAGAAAGTTAAACTGCTCCTAGAAAATGAGACCTTTTAAGAAAATTATGAAGCTCCCTGGAAAAAAAATCTGGTTGTGTTTTTCACAATTTAGCTCCTGTATTTTTTGAACAGATTGTCCGCTGGAAAATTGTATGTGTTTTTCCTTAAAATGTGCTCCCGGATTTTAAGAACAGATGTTATTTAAGGCGACCCCTGGATTTTACTTGGGTGTTTTGAGGAAAGTCTCTCCTAGATTTACACATACAATTTACTCTCCTGGAAAAAAAGAACAGATATTTAAAAAAAATCTGCCGGCGGCTGCTCTTGTATTACCGTCTATCAAGAAATATTGATTTGATTCTTATAAAGTAAATGCTTATAAGAAAAATAAATATGCTCATATTGTGCGCCGTTCCTTGTTTACTTTGGAACAACTAATTACCGAAAGGTGTATTACCGTCTATCAAGAAATATTGATTTGATTCTTATAAAGTAAATGCTTATAAGAAAAATAAATATGCTCATATTGTGCGCCGTTCCTTGTTTACTTTGGAACAACTAATTACCGAAAACTATATCACCGTCTATCAAGAGTTATTTATTTGATTCTTATAAAGTAAATGCTTATAAGAAAAATAAATATGCTCATATTGTGCGCCATACTTTGTTTACTTCGTAAGAACTAATTACCGAAAGGTATATCACCGTCTATCAAGAGTTATTGATTTGATTCTTATAAAGTATATGCTTATAAGAAAAATAAATATGCTCATATTGTGCGCCATACTTTGTTTACTTTGTAAGAACTAATTACCGAAAGGTATATCACCGTCTATCAAGAGTTATTGATTTGATTCTTATAAAGTATATGCTTATAAGAAAAATAAATATGCTCATATTGTGGCGCCATACTTTGTTTACTTTGTAAGAACTAATTACCGAAAGGTATATTACCGTCTATCAAGAGTTATTGATTTGATTCTTATAAAGTATATGCTTATAAGAAAATAAAGAAAAAATCAAAACTGTGGAGCTAAAGACAGAAAGATATATGACGTAATCCAAAGAAAACCCGCGAAAATCGTCCGTACGAGCGTGTAATTTGTAAGTTAAATTTAGTGAGTTCGTCCACCGTATCAAGCACTTTCGTTTTCTAATTTTTTTTCCGATGACACCGCCGCCGCCGCGAAAGGCTATTGTAATACTTTCGCTAAGCGAAATTAATAAAATTAAATACGCAATAATGGTAATAGCATATAACGTAATATGAAAATATGTATAACATTTACCGCTGTATAATTTACCGCCATATTTTTGCGGAACACTTATTTGGCCGGAAAGCCGATTACGGCGCAAAAACAATTCGCAAAAAATCGAGATTCCAGTCCAATATATTGCGTGAAGCTATGAATGCCTCCTCAGTCGCTGCGCTCCTTGCGGGGGCAAAAATAGCAAAAAATTCGCGAAAACACAAAATTTAAACTCGCGAAACTTTATATCCGATTGAAGGACTTTCGACTCTATTTATTGTGTAAACATTATCTCTCCCCTCTACTCTGTGGTTGCATTTAATAAAGAGCTCGGTTTACAACAGAAGCATATTGCGAAACCCACATGACCCCAAACCGATAAAAGTGAATGTCCTTACATCTCGACAAGAAAGTTTTGGCACTTGGTATAAAAAAAGCAAGAATGTTTATTTGTAATTCAAATTTCTTTTTTAGTTCATCAGCAACAATTGTATTATAAAGTTTTGGCAAATAAATTGGTTGTTATAAAGCAGCCATTGTATTTTTATATAAAGATAATGAAGAAAGAATCATACCGCACCATAAAATATGTTTACCTCTCCTTATGATACACATCAAAAAAATAAAACACTAATTAATAAAAATTTCCTTTCATTCTAACTAATCAGTATAATATAACCTAAGCGAGTTCTTGAAGAGAAATAGACTGTCAGTTCATTATATCCGCAAGTCGAGATATTTTGATATTATTCCGAAAGCTTCAAGATTCCCAGACGGAAATGGTCATACAGTTGACGCTCTCTAATTCGACGTTCTACAATTCGATAAATCCAATCCCCCTTGAAGATCGAATTAGAGAGCGTATTTACATTTTAATTTCAAGATTCCAGAAGACTAGGACTAAAAATCAATCACCTTTCAAAGGGTCAAATCATGGACCACTAAAATCACACAAAGACACACTAATATAATGTGTAATAAAATCCAATAAAAAATGAAATCAGTATGAAAAAAATGTTAACTGTGATAAAATATACATTATGATATAATTATAACTAAGTAATATACAATCATTTCATGGTTATATCCCTTCCAAAAAATATTCGCATATAATATTCTTAAGTGTTTTGATTTGTTTTGCTTTGAAACTCAATATCAGTATATCAGTATAAAAGAAACTCAAAAAAAATTAACGGAAATTTATGATTCTTGTGCTACCTCTACAGGCATAGCCGGAGTGTCTTGAGAACTTTTTAGAACTGTCACATTGTCAGTTTTAGTTTGTCCTTCGACACATATTTTCTCCTCGACGCTTATCTCGTTTTTATTATCATCTTTCAAAACGCTAGGGTTAGACTTACAGTCTCCACACCCTTCTTCCTTCACGGGCGGTTTTTCGTCTGTGGTGTTATTTGATGTTTCTTCGACGCCATTAGTAAGGGGCATTTCATTTTGCTTTTGATGTTTGGTTTGTTGAACATGTTGTTTATTAGGGTTGTTTGCGGTGTTTGAAGCGTTGTTGTTGTTGCGCAAGATCTTGCGATGTTCTCTTGGTTGTCCTGTTCGCAACTGTTGTTGTTGTTGGTTGTTATGGTGATGGTTACCATGGTGCTTTTGTTGCTTTTGTGATGCAGCATTGTTGTTATGTTGTTGAGTAGCCTTACCAGGAGCATGCTTTTGATTGGCTTTTTGGTGGTCGTTTTTGTGCCCATTTTTGCTGTTGGTATTTTTAGTGTTTGACTGAGAAGCGGTTGCGTTAGTGGCTGCTCGTTTCTTGATGAGAACTTTGGGTTCGACAAGAGGTTCTCCTTCGCTCTTCGTTCTTCTGCGTTGTTGTTGTTGGAAATGTTCGGCTGTCACTTGGTCTTCTTCTTCGGGTCGATGGTTTCGCCAATTCAAATCTTCATTCGCTTAAGAGAAAAAGATATCACATTACCAAATATATATTCTTAAATGTAAAACCGCCATTTGACTATCACCATAATAACTTTACGACATGCGAAATAGAAAGAACCCTACACACCTGTCATTCTTTCAGATTCACTGTTCACGCGCGTTCGCCCGTGGCCATTGTTCGTGCTTTGACTCTTATTGCCGTGGAAAGAGCCTCGTCTACTCCCTTTGCCTCGATTACTAGTGGTAGTGTGATGAGTGTTAGTTGTGTTGGATGAGTTGTCATGGGAAAGGTCTTGTGTGTATTCGGCATCAGCTTCTGGGATAGTTTGCGGAATGTTTTCGCTTTTACCGTGTGGTGACGAACGACCCTATAAAGTGAATGAGAACGGTATGAATATTTTGAACAAGACAATTTATGACCCCATCAAGCACATGTGATAACCTGTATAAATTAATAATACTCTACAAGAATCACGAAACACAAAGACCCGAAGGGGCTAGAGTTGAAACTCTGAGAAGGGAAATGAAGCTTCTTATTTTAAATCCTGGATTCAATCCATCATTCCGATAGAAGCGCAAATGTCAAGGCAGTCCAAGAAAGGTTAAAGGTTAATCTCTATCTAGCCTTTGACTTTGAAATCGATGAATTCGCTACCTTTTCTTCTTTTTTCAAGACTTCAGTTTCACTGTGCGTTCTGACTCGAATGTTCCAAGAAGAATTCGATTTGTTAGAAGTGTTACTCGTGTAGACTGGAAGCTCTGCTAAATCTCCCGCATAACTGTCAATCGTTTGCGTTCGGTCGCGCACCATGTCACTTTGCGAACATAGACTGAGAGCGTGTTGACGTCGCATTTCTGCTGGCGGCGGAAAGAAAGGTCCAGTTGGAGGGTTGACACCATAAGTTCGAAGTTCGGAATCGATGTTTTCTTTTTGATCGCGTAATCTTTCGACGTCTTTGAGATGAGCGAGATGGTATTCCAGCATCATTTGAGCGTTGGAGATGTTCTCTTGTGTTCCGATGAACAAGAAGGGAACGTCTTTCTGAAATATCGAAAAGATGCAAGTGATAGATATAGAAAAATGCATTTGACTCCTTTTAAAAGGTATTTCTACAAGGCAATAGTCTACGGGAAAGCCACAATGTTCGCGTGTAACAGCTTGTGCCTGTGAACTCTTTGTTTATAAGAAAAGAAGCAGTAAGTTTTACAAACAGTTATAAACGAACCTGTTTTTCTTCTTCGGATTTGTTCTGTTCCGGTTCGGGATCAATCTTCACTCGAACAACGCCCGATTTATCGACGATGTCTTGCACGATACGACCGTTTTTACCGATCACCTTGCCAACATACACCCGTGGAACGTGAACTTGTTTCTCACCGAAATCTAACAACTTCTTCGCCTCCGCTACGCATTCACGATTCTGGAAAGCAAAAAAAAAGGTGCAAGGAGATATGAATATTTCTATTAAAGAATACAGCAGGTAAGTATCAAGACCGTGACAGTAAATAAATCTTAAATTAAATAATTTCAACCTTCATCATGCTTTTGAAAATCGAAAAAAAAGTAAGTACCTCTCCGAGGATATTGAAAGTACAAAGTGCTTCGTCCACCTCTACAGACAAAATACCAGGAATTCGTCGCGCGGCTTGAATGTTGGCTCCTTGTGCACCGATAGCTAGACCCACCAAGTCCTCGGGTAAGGTGAGTTGTTCATAGACAGGAGATTGTAAGGATTGCTTCTTCGCTGAACCCAGTTGTTTTTCAGCTTCTTCGTTACGTGAAATTAAGAGAAGCTTCGTTCGTAGACTCCGGAAATGCATCTCGCTCAAGATGGCAGCTTTCTTGATTGATTCCTCGCGAAGAGACAAGACGACAAGCACGTTCAAATCTGCATGATAAAACACTGACGACGCTTTGGTTTGATCACAAAACGCTTGATGCACGTCTGTTCCGCATCTAAAGAGAAAAAATCAGTTTCCCCGATGAGAATCCATGGTCACTACGATGGTTACTGCATAACGATGTTTCAGCTGTATATCGAAGATTGTAATTAAGATTGCAAATTTAAAAAATGATGGTAAATGATAGGGCCATTCCATTTTATATCCATACAGGGGGGGGGGGGCTGGACGAACATTTCCAGAGGGTAACATGAGAAATTTCCAGGGGGTATATTTTCATTTTTCCAAGGGGGTAAAAAGTTATTCTTAAATTTCCAGGGGGTAAAAGATTGATTTTAGTTCGTCCACCCTCACTTCAAGGTATAAAAATAGGAAATTTTTGCAAATTTTGTCATTTTCCAGGGGGTATCCACACATTTTCAATAATTTTTCTTTACTTGAAAAGGTTCGGTCCCCTCTGTATGGTTTTTTAATGGAACAGCCCATTGAACTGGGCTTCACTTTAACCATTCTCAGCTATTTTGACGCACGTTTTAGCTTTCGTGGAAACGGAACTGTTACCAAGGCCTGATTTGAGCATTGAAATTTTCAGCATTAAAGTAACAAATTAACAAATTATAATTCAGATATTTTCAGGTGTTCCATAGGACAAAAAAAACCATATCTTATGCCAAGAATTGTCTTACATTTCTTTTAAATCTTGAGGAACGTCAATCATACATTTGAAGTACATGGAGCGTGTCACTGGATAGCTAGAAAGATTAGGAGAGAAAATTCAAAGTTCATGAAGCATCTGAGTAAACTAGAAATTTTTTCAAAGAAGGATGTGCAGCATTATCCAGCATTTCAAAATCATTGATAATTCTGGATATTCAGAACGTAATCTTTTACAGAAACACAAGAAAAACACCCCGGCGTTTGCCACCAGTTTCATTGTTTAAATTTAAAACTATCGGCAAACGACCGGTGTTTTTGGTTGTTTCAGTATAAAAAATTACGTCATGAATATCAAGAATAAGTTTAAAAAGAAAAACTAAAGGATGAATATGAAGAAATTTGACAATTTGAAATTTGGTTTAAAGCTCTTACCAGTATCCTATTGGCCTAATTTGTTCCAAAGGGCGTATCTCTTTATATGCTTCATCAAGTCCTTTGAACTGGACCACAAAAAAGCCTCCTCTCCGTTGAAAGATCTTCCCCAGCCACCATCCCATGGGTTCCCCTGTGTCTTCCTGTGAGAAGATCTCCACTTCCTCTCCTTCATAATATTGGTAGGCTTCTTTCAGCGGATTTCCGGATGGCTTCCGAACATCTGTTAGTGGTACGCGTATCCATTTATCTGGGCTGAAAGAACCAAAATATTTCTGGATTTCTTTATACTGGTTGAGAATTTTTCAATTTTATCAAAGCTTCCAAAAAAAAAAAGCAACAGAAAGATTGGAGGTTACCTATGTTCAAAGGCGATAGTTGCTTCTTCACTGTGGATATTTTTTATCTCAGCCTAGAAAAAGAAAAAGAAAATCTAAAATAATTTTAATGATAGTGTCAATAGAGCCGTAGCAGAAAATTGTTGAGTTAGAGTAAAAGTATGATAGCTCTAAATTCAACCGAGTCTTTTCTTATTTAAATGGTAAAAAGTTTGGATTTATAACATTTTCTAGTTTTCTCACAAACTAACTTCAAACTTGTAGAACATGTTCAAAAATCTGAGGCAATGCATTGGACATCTCAAAATTCACTAAAATCAAATTTTTGCTATAAAATTGACATTTCTCAACATTGGGATCTGAAATTTTCAGAAAAGACCCGCTGCAATATTTAAAATGATATGGCTTTGTCAAAATGTCAAAATTTGCATTCAGTACAGAGAAATGATAAAAAATAACATTGTTACTAATTTTATCTCATGTGTGTAGTAATAAGTTAGTTCATCGCTAATAACTCACTTAAATTGGTTAGAATGACCTATTTAGGTAGTCCCAATGTCTTCAGGCCAGTGCGTAACATAGGTAGAATTCAAGATATTGATAAAAATGTAACATTGCATAAATAATCTGAAATAATGACAATTTCCTTCAACCTTTTCATTGTAACAGTGATTTGCCAATGTTTGTAAGTTATTATGATGTATGTTTTGAATTAAAAGAGTTATAGTGAATTTGAATTTAGTTCAATTACACAAAAAATGATAAAATTGTAACAACCCGTCAGTTTTCTTCCGAAGATTTTTCTATTTCTGCCATATCTAATTTCTTTTTATCAAACCATTTAGCTTGGTCAATTTTTTAGCTGTTTATGTATCATAGGAAAAGGATTCAAAAAAATCATAAGCAAAGGTTTCAATTTTTCACTGGGATCTGTTCTTTCCCTTCGTCCATTCTTTGTGGCTTATCCAACTGAAAAGGAATCGTCTCTTTGTCTTTGTCAGCTATGTTTGAATAGTAGGCTATTGTTTGAACCGGTACAAAAACAAGCCAAAAAAGATGGTGACCAAATCACAGGGTCAGTGACCAGCTATTTTATGTCTGCCTCTGCGTTGTTACTAAAAGTGTTATTGAGGTGGTAACGATGTGGTAACGATGTGGTAACGAATGTTATGGTGGAGTTGATGGTTCTGGTGAATGTGATGGTGGAGTTGATGGTTCTGGTGAATGTGATGGCAAAGTTGGTTGTAGTGTACATACACTTTTTTCTAAAACACCCGGTATATAAAGTTTTAATTTTATTTTATTTTCTCATTATATCATCTTTTGGGACTACAAAACAAGTTTTTGCCAAGCTGGTAAAGTTGGAGAAAAGTCTCCATTCCATGGAGCCTTGAAAGGGGTAAGGTCATTTTTGCCTAGAGACGCTTGGAAAGTCAATTTTAGAAGTTCCTTATCATAGTGGCCACCCATATTTTGTCTGCCAACTAAAAACATTTCTATGGGGTCACTGGCAAGGAAAAATATCTCAAATTGGACCCCTGGTTTCTACTCTCCTTTTCTAAATTTTTCAACTTTAATTGCAAGAATTAATTTTTAGCAGTTTTGCCCTATTTTGGATACATTTCTTTCATTTTCCTAGGGATTTTTCTGATTAAAGGGATAACCAGATAAAAAGTAAACTTGGCTAAAGATTCAACCCACCCTTGGTCTATAGTAAGACAACCAAATATTTTTAAGAATAGACATCCGAGATATGAAGATTTAAAATTATCCCTGTTTAAAAATGTGCAAATTTCTAATTAGCATGTTCTAATTTTTGCGGTTTTGTAAATACTTTGAAAAAGCGAAAAATTTAAGATAGGACATGAAAAGTAACATAAAAACCAGAATATGATTCTTCTTTAATGGGAATATCAAAGCTATAAAGTGCACTCACAAACAGCAATTTATTAGATCTAACAAAATTAATAACCGCACTGTCATCATTTGACAATCTAACAAAAGATTTTCTGTCAAGAACCTTGTAAACATTTTCAACAACTTCCTTCAAAATGAACTCTTGCAGCTAAAGCTCTACCATTTTGCTCGGTTTGAAAATTGAGCAGAGTTGAAAAAAGCCATCCCTGCAGTCCACTATGGAACTTCCTCACAAGTGAAAACTTTTTAATCTGTCAATCATTTTCGCAGGTGAAGAGTACACAAAGCGATTCTAAGCTTTTCAATATGATGGATAGTATTCAATTAACATTAATCCATTATTTCTATTTCTGGAACTTTTGCCAAAAAAAGAGGAAAAATGCAATTAAGTTGTATTTTTTACTGCTTTATTCACATACTTGCTTCTTCACATAATTTGAAAGATCTTCTATGTGGCATTTTTTTGCAAACTTTAAAAACTGATTTTGGTCCTGCTTGTCAGTTGGGTGTTTAGAATAAAAACGGCAATTTTTTCAACGATAACACGCTGAATAAGCAGAAAAGTAAAAAAAGTTTATTTATAAATGAAAATTGCAGTTTTCGGCTCGACAATTTTTGCTATCTTTGGAAAGCAAAGTTGATTGAGAATGCGACAGCCTATTAAATAACAAATTACTCCACATGCATTACTTTCCCTCAGCCAATAAAAACGTGATAAATTATCTTGTCTCTCAGGGCTCGAAATAATGGTCGACATTGGACATTGTTCGACCCAAATAGCCTCATTGCCGACCGAATAATGATAATTTTCAAGCTAAAGCAACCCTGATCGGATATTTTGTCCGACCCACTTGAAATCATTATTTCGAGCCTTGGTCTCTCAGTAACTGTTGTGGAGTAACTAGTTATCAGCGGTTGAAATAAGGTTTTTCCTTCTGATCGGTTAAATTTGAGTGCATCAGTCATGTTAAAAGTGTCAAATACATATTAAAATTTTATATTTTTTTATGGCTTTAAAAGATTGAAAACCCGTATTTTCATGTGAATTAGTATATATAAATCACTCAACTTAAAAGTGGAAAACATAAGACAAACTGGCATCAGTAATGTTAAGTTTTAAGTTCAGATAAAAAACAGGGTGTCTACGGATTTTTTTTTCAGGATTTTCAAGGTTTTTTTGGTCATTTTTAAGTGGTTTTTCAAAGTTATTTGGCAAAAATGTTGGTACTTTTCAAGGTTTTTTTATAATCAGTTGGCACGGCTCTCAAATAAAATTTAGATACTAGTAGACATCGTTAAAAACAAATATTCGAAAACAAATAGATATCAGAAATAACTTATACATGTTTTAACTGAACCAGTTTGCTATTGGTCAAGCCCAGAGGAAGGGCACTAGACTTAAAAACGACAGTATGTGCAGCCTGAAATAAGGTCTTTAAAGTCAAACACATACAGTGCAGAAAAAATTTAGCTAAATTTTAGAAAATTTTTTTTTGTATTTTCTTGAGAATTGTTAATAATCATTTCAAGACAAATTATGGTCAAATTTCCAAATTTTACACCTTTTGAGTGCACTTTTTCTCGTCTTTGTTCATTTTGACCCTTACAATGCACCCTGGGAAGCTTGGAAAAAGAACCCTTAAGGGTGAGTGTCCCCCCCCTGGGTTGTAGAGCAATTAGTGCCATAGAAAGTGCTATTTCTCTTTTGTTTGTTGCGCTGCAAACCTCATGTATCCTAAATTTGATACATTTTGATAGACATCACATCAGTTTCTAGAGGGGTCAAGACCACCCCTCCTTAGGCAGGAAGGGGGGGTCTAAGGGACTAAGGTAGGAAGACCACTCCCTCAATTGATATTCTCCCTTAGGAAATACATTTTTCTACCTTAATCCAAAAGGGGCCTAAGTCCTGTAACCTTAATTCAAAAGGGGCCTTAGTCCATTTTGGTCATTTTGAGAAAATTGCGATTTTAAAGTTTTTCCTTTATTCTGAAACTATTTTTGATTGTAAACATGGCTCCGACTAGGGTTCTAGGTCCCCCCGCTAAATTTAGGTCCCCCCTAAGAACAAGGTCCCCCCAGCCTGATAAAACTTTAGGTCCCAGTATATTAGGGGAAAAATTTTTGCTAGATAATTTTTTTTCAATGTGAGTTTTTACCATTTAGTCAATGAAAACACAAGTAAATAAACAGTAAAGTAAACTAGTAGTAACTTAACATTATACAACTTATGCACCCTTGAGTTCTTAAAATTGCCCTCTGAAATAGTGGCAAGAGGCAGTTTCCAAGATTAATTTTCCCTGACTTTTGGTAAAAAATCCACCCTTTTCCCCTGACAATTATCATGATTATTTGGAGGACCCACCATGGTTGGGTCCGACAAGAAAAATTTTGAAAAGAGGAGATTCCTAGATTGGCTAAAAATCATCAAATTCAAGGCATTCTGGAAACAAATTCCCTGACTTTTCCAGGTTTTGCCTGACTTTTTCTAAAAGCAGTCCTTTTTCCAGGTTTTCCAGGTTTTCCCTGACCGCTGGGAACCCTGCAAGGATTTCCAAAGCTCTATTTACATGGGTGTGCACTTCTAAGGATCAGATCACACTTCGCATGAAGACATAAAGGTTTTTTAGAGAAATTAAAAACAGTAAAGAAAAATACTTAGGAAGTGTTATTTAGCCCCCAGAGTTACATAAAATTATGCAGGTCCCCCCCAAGATAGAGCTCCCCCCGCCTGTCAGGAAAAACAAACAGCTCCCACCTCTTATATGGCAAATTTGAGGTGTAGCTCCCCCCGCTCAGGCGGGGGGGGGGGGGGTGCGAGCCATGGTAAAGCTTTGAAGTAAATGGTTTATGAAAGCCATAGCTTGAACTTGTTTTTTCAATAAAAAGGCATTCTTTTGGAAAGTTGATATTTTTATACGTACCAGGTGCAACTTAGTAAATCTTGCAGATTGGACTTAAGCCTTTTTTGAATCAAACATGAATTTTGAAAAATGTATGAGGGTTAATTTCTGCCTTTAAAATTTCAAAACCTGCACATATGACACTCCAAAATAAAGCCACTTACACCTAGATTCAAGACAAAGAGAAAAGACTCAGTAAGATAAAGCAAAACTCAATTAAACTTTTTAGGATGCATGGACTTAGGCCCATTTGCAATTCAATTGGACTTAAGCCTCTTTAAAACTTAACAAACTTATTTTGGTGGACTTAGGCCCTATATTGTAAAAAGATGATGACTTAGGCCCTTCTATTGTAAAAAGTTGATGGACTTAGGCCTCTTTTGAAATAAACATCACTTTTATTAGAGCTTCAGTATAAAGTTATGAGCCTTTTTAACTTTAAAAACTACTTGTTATGTACATCAAAAGAGAGCAAATGAGCCAGAGATTGAGAAAAATCAAAGATCTCAAATTTCATAAAATGGACTTAGGATGCTAATCAAAAATTAACCCCTGTTTTGTGACATTTTTGATGTCATCCACTATTTTGCTCATAGAATGAGACCATCATGTGGCTTACATGTCAAAATACATCCATGGTTAAGCTGAATAATTCATCTACCTGTTGCAAAAAGAACGAAATTTTGTGGCTTACTCAACTTAAATATATTAAAGCATGAAGTGTGAGTAAAATGTGTGGCTGACAAAAAAAGCCACAAAAAAGTACATTTAACAACGCAAAAGTATGTACATTTAACACTTTTTGGAAAATTCAGCCTTTCTTCTTTCAAGTCTAGAAGGTCCCATTCAGAGATCGCTTTTCAACATCGTGTGGCTTACACTTAAAAAAAAACTAGAATTTTTGAACTGTAGCCACAATTTTGACTCAAATAACAATTTTCTTTTTAATCATATCTCCACGTTGAGGTCTATCACCCTGTGAAATCTCTATGGCTGACTCAAAAAATATGAAGAGTTATTCCAAAAAGTTGATTTTGAGCATTTTTTACAATGTCACACTATTTTTGATTAGCATCTTAGACCCTTTTGAACTGGGGGGTACCTGGACTTGGGCCCCTTTTGAATTATTAAGGTAGCGATTCGGAGATTCAGACCCCCCTTAGGAAATTTTAAAGAAGTTTTAATCTGATCCCCCTTAATGCAATGACTTTGACCCAACATTGTAAAGGCAACTTTATAGCGCCGCAGGCAAATTTTTTCAAAAAGAGGTACCTTTAGGTAGGAAGACTCCTAAGAAAATTGATAGTTTTCAAGGTTTTCAAGGTTGGGTGGTTCATTTTCAAAGTTTTCAAGGTCCCGTAGACACCCTGAAAAAGAACTGTCAACTGCTCTAACTTGGGACGGCAATTTGGCCACAATTTCACCGAACCGAAAAAACTTTCCCTTGATATAATTTTGCATTTTTCAAACACCTCTGACATCTTTGCCCTCATAAGGAATAAGGACAGCACATTTCTGCTGACTCAACATTTCATCATTAAAAATTTGACGTTTTTGGCAATACTTTAGGCGTACAAACTTTCGCGAGCAGAAACTTTGGCGATTTTCGCGAATTTTGGCCCTTTTTGCGAAAGTAAATGTCTTTAAAAATTCTAGGACAGTAAAGACTTAACTCTTCATACAAAAATTACGGGAAATGCATGTTTGGACTTTGTACCCTATGCTGCACTCAAGCACTTAAGCGAAAGTCCCGCAAAGGCAGGACAAAAATCAGTTTTTTGAAGTTTGTAAAAAAACGCCACATAGAAGATCTTTCAAATTCAGTTAGCCTGGATATCCAGACCGTAAACTATTTCACCGTCTAGTTTTTTTAAATATTTTGTCTCTGGTTTACGATCTGGTCCAAGTAACTCGTCTGCAGGGATATCTGTCCCTGCATATGCGAGTGTCTCTAATTGGTCAGTACGCGCCCAGTCACTGAGCAGAATTTTCGCGAGGTTTTTGATATTTTTCGATGCGCACGCATAATTTATGGAAAAAGCTAACCTTGCAAAAAAAGATAAACAAATGAAAATGAAAACACAGGTTCATTTCTAAACAAAATGGCTGCTGGAAAAGAGCCTTTATAAATGTGGCTGATGTTTTGACATAGCTTAAAGTAGTTTTGAAAGTTTTTTGAGTTTGTAAAAGAGGTTTTACAGTAAGTTAATTATGTGTGTCTGCCTGGGTTTACAAAGTTTTGATAGTCTGTCAACAAGGGTTCACTCACAGGCTGTATCAAACAAACTGTACCCAACTTTTTTAGTTGCACCAGACTCTATATTTTAGAAACTTTGTATGTTGAGGTAAGACGTTTTTTTCTGAAATTTGAGTCTGGATACCCAGACTAAAATTCAGTATGTGAATAGAGCAGTAAAAAATACAACTTTTCAATTTTTCCTTTTTTTTGCAAAAGTTCAAGGAATGAAAATAAAGGGATAATGATAATTGAATACTATCCATTGATGATCTGCGGCACTATCGTAAAGCTAGAATCACTTCGCGTACTCTTCGCTTGAGAAAATGATTGACAGATTGAAGTTTTTCACCCGCACAGTAGCTGGAGGAGCGTTCTCGGCTCAATCCTTGGACCGCTCAAAATGGTAGACTGAGCTGTGATAGATTATTTCGGTGGAAGTTGTTGGAATGTTTACAAGGCTCTTGACAGAAAATCGTTTGTTTTATTGTCAATGATGACAGTGCGGTTCTTAATTTTGTTAGATCTGACAAATTGATGTTTGTAAGTGCACTTTATAGTTTTGATTCCCATTGAAGAATCATATTCTGGTTTTCATGTTATTAGATGCTGTTTAGGAGCTTTAGTTTAGAGCTAGCCTGTAGGAAGGGCCATTCGCGAAAGTTTATGCTCGCGAAAAATATTTTTCCATTAAATTCACGAAAGTAAATGTCGTGAATTTCGCGATTTTTCGTCCTCGCAAAAGTTTCAGCTCGCAAAAGTTTGTACGCCTAAAGTAGTTGCTGAAAAGAGCAATATTTTTTTTCATCTTATCCAGACCCCCGCGCTCGATAGGATTGATCATTGGAACGGCTCGATGACGGATCGATATGTGATCGATGGATTACTTATCGATCCGGATAAGAGATCGATAGAGGATCGATACTCAAGATTTTTTTAAGCTTATGATTAGTTATCGATCTATCATCGATCTATCATCGATCTTTCATCGATCTTTTATTGATCTATCATCGATCTTTTATCGATCTTATCGACCCTATCGACTCTTTCTAAAAGTCGAGCTCTAATATTAATCGATCTTTCTCGCTATCGATTATCTATCGACACCTATTGATTACCTATCGACACCTATCGATTACCTATCGACACCTCTATCGATCCAATCAAAATATCGACCGTTTTTTTATATTGATTAATCGATCCATATCGATCTAATGGCGTCAAACCGGATTTACTTATCGGTACTTATCTGGCACCTGATGTAGAAATTTTCTTTCGACACGCTAAAAAAGCTCTGGGAAAAGGTCGGGGAAACTTTCAACATCTGCTGGAAGGTTTAGATTACGGAATTTCGCCTGAGCCCTAGCTCCGAACTTAAAAAAGCGGAGGGGGCCGGCTTAAAATGGCCGATATGGTACTCTCGGGTACCTAATATAATAAGCATCCCGAACCCGCTAATTAATTGATTTACGGGTTCGATGTATGATCGATACATGATCGATACATGATAGATGCATAATCGATTTATAATCGATGCATAATCGATTTATAATCGATGCATAATCGATTTATAATCGATGCATAATCGATAAACGATCGATGACGAATCGTTTAACGATCGATGACGAATCGATTAACAATCGATGACGAATCGATTAACGATCGATGACGAATCGATGACGAATCGATGACGAATCGATGACGAATCGATGACGAATCGATTAAGGTATGTGTTCACCTTCCTTGACACATTCTCTTTAATTGATCATATCTTTAGAACAACAAATTTTTATACATCAAAAGTATATATTTTCTGAAAGCCAATAATATTCTCTTTCTAATGGTAAAAGTTTCAGCTGAATTTAAAAAACTGGGCAGGATATAATTAAAATCTTAAGAATTTTAACCTTACCTACTTCAAAGAAGTCAAAGTCACCCATAGCTTTTGAAATTTGAAAAAATAATTTCGATACTATGTTCCCAATAGATTGAACCAAAAAAATGTCTTAGGATTTTTTTTTGGATCGACTTTAACTCGAGAAAACTTAAAAATTGTTAAAATTTGGAAAAAAATCATTCATCTCTCGATTTTTTTCCACTTAACCTGAAATTGTGAAGCTTTAACTCGATTAGAAAAAAAATCCTAAGACATTTTTTTAGTTCAATTCCTTGCCGAAAATATAAAAAAAAAATTAAGTTCGTAGCTAAATGCTATGGGTGACTTTAACCTCGTTAAAAGTAGTATGGTATGGTAAAATTTCATTTTTTTCTACATCAATTTGAAATTTTTGACGAGATAATTACTGTTTAATTAAGTAATCAGAGAAATGTGTCAAAAATGTTACTATTCAATAGATGTGAGAATAAACATCAGCTGAATTCTCTCTTTTGTCTTTGTTGTTTCCGAAAGAGACAATTATTTGAGTAAATAATCCATCATAAGACGAACTCTGCTTTAAAATTTAAATGGTTATAACTCTGGATCAAAAAAAGATTTTAAGATCGCGATTTTACCAAAATGAAATCCAGTAACTTTTCTTCCACTTTGACTGAAGAAAAATTTTTTGACAAAAAATCGGAAAAAAGGTGTACACATACCTTAACGATCGATGATGAATCGATATACTCGATTGAAATACTAGCTCGATAATGGATCAACGAAGGATCGATACTCAAGACTTTTTAATGGCTGAATCTTTCATCGATCTCCTATCCGGATCGATAAGTAATCCATCGATCACATATCGATCCGTCATCGAGCTGTTCCGATGATCGATCCTATCGAGCGCGGGGGTCTGGTCTTATATATAAACACCCAACGGTTTATGGGTGCCTACAGCACTACAGCATTGGGTACAAAGTACAAATATGCGTTTTTTGTAAATTTTATATGAAGAGTTAGGGCTATACTTTCAGGCTACAGCAATACATCAAAAGGAAGCTACCTCCTCAGCAATTGTTTTGCAAAATGGTTGCAATCTGAAGAGATTTTGCTAACAACATAAAATCTTTAAACAGGTTTTTGGGTCAGATTTTTTGAAACCTGTAGGTTGAGTAAGAAACAATAAACAAAATGTTTGTTTTGGAAGGGATAAGAATACATTGTAAATTGCTTACTGGCATAAAAGATCCATTTTGTTGATTCCGAACTTCAACTTTTATCTCGTCCATGTTTACTTCTTGCACGCTTGTTTGTAGTGAAATTTTTATTCCAGTTGCAAATCATGCCTAAATAAAACTGGAAGAAGATTTTAGAAGGGAAAAACTTCACGCTTTCGGGCCAACTTGGATACTCTAAGTTGAACACGTGATAAAAATATTATGTTCCCGATTTGTTTATTTTCCGACTTTAATTTTTCGAACCGGGTGATGAATCAACCGGACACTTCCATCAATACAAAACAAATGACGAAACTTAGAGGGAAGGAAGTCACCGAAGTCATTAAATTTAAGTTTTTTTCCAATGCATTTTGATTGGCTTTGTAAACATAGGTCAATACAAATAACCTAGTACAACAATGTCGCATTTTATTCGCTCCTCGCCAGCCAATCCGCACTTTTGCATTGGGCCCTTTCCGTTAAAAAGGTTTTTTTTTAACGACAATCAATTCTTGGAATTTTGAAATAACAAAAGAAGAGGGGCAAAACAGAGAATTTGAAAATTGATCAAGATGGACAGTATATGATCAAAATGTTAACTCTCCTTACTGGACAAAAATAAACATTTGATTTTCGCGGGCATGTCTGAAAAAGATTGAATCTGCCTTTTTTGTGAGCATCTGTCTGAGCAAAGAAATAGTCTGAGTGTTGTAAGGAAGGAACAAGTTTTGTACAAGCATTTTAATCTGAAAGATTCAAGCTCGGATTTAAGATGAATGTATCATTAACAAAACTCAAGATAAATCATAAAGACAAAACCGAGCTGCAAGATAAAATCACCACAAATGTTAAGGATGATAAAAAGGAACATTTTAAGAAGACTGTTTATGAATATCTTTCCACAAGGTTTAAAGATTTGAAAGAGGAAGTCAGTGTAGAAGAAGAAACGGAAGAAGCCGGAAATGAAGAAATCGAATTTCGTGAAGAGGGAAATATTAACGATGATGAGATTAAATTTGAGGAAGGAGACACACGACAGCCTAAAAAATCAAACTTGCAAGTCGCATCTGGCAGAGTATTAGAGTTTGATACACTGGAGAATGTTCGAAGTATGGGAACAGGGGATGAAAATGTTTATTACTGTTTCAACGTGAAAGTTATGTCAACAACTCCTTCCGTCGGTGAAACTAAAGATAAGACTTTTGGAGAAATGGCTTTCGTCTTTTGGCGATCTGCTGACGATGACGTCATCATTTATGTTTTCTTGCAGAATCGAAAGTCGTACACGTGGACAGTGTTGACAGGACATAGAGATTGTGAATTCCCAATGAAGTTTGCCAGAACTTTTCTTGACCCAAACTCTATTGACAACATTTCTATGAACAGTTTAGTTGGAGCAGAAACAGGCAAGCAGAGATTTTCATTCAACAAAAACAATCCTTTCCAACCCTCTTTCGTCATGGACAGATTCGCCGTTGTCGAAGGATTCAAGGCCAGCCTTGGTAGTAATGAAAACTGCCAGGAACTTACCAACAAACTACAAAAAGCAACCAAAGATTTGAAAACAACGAAAGCTATCATTCAAACCGGTCAAGTTAAGTTTGCATTAGATCTAGAGGGTAGGAGTTTGGATCCAGGAAGATATATAGACTTTCTAGCATTCATCCATGGAACCATGAAACAAGAAGCCGGAAGAATTGCCAACGATCTTCAATGGAGGTTCCTGGATTTCATTGAAAAAGCTCCTCTGAATGATTGCAAGAAGGCGAACAAACTTTTTCATAAGCAACTTCAAAGCTTCTTCCAAAAGAGCGCTCAACCAGAAAATATCGATTTGACAGGAATCCTTTCCACGCCTCGCCAAGATACATACGAGTCAGTAAAAATTTATTTGCATTATGATAATCAAAATATCGAATGGGCGGAGGGCGGAGATTTACGGGGCGATGAAGTCACTTTAGAGAAAATTCGTGAAGCTCTCTCACAAGCTGATCTCAAGTCGACCGACCCCGATAAGGTTGTTTTGAAGTTTAACGCTGGAAGTTGGATGGAGGAAAAACTGATCAACATGATCAACGGAGTCAGCATTTTCGAGGGACTGGATGACGGTGAAAATAAACAACGTAAATTGATTCGATGTGGAGGTCTCTCTTTTCTAATCCATATCGATAAATATTATCAAGAGCTGTACCTTTTCATCAATGCCGTCCGAAAGACGCTCGTTCAAAAAGAATCGCTACCGGAAATTCTGCCATGGAGTTTACCGCAGCACGAGAATAGCTTCACTATGAAGCAATTGTACGAGTTTTGCACCACGATCAAAGGAAGCGATGAAGACCTTAAAGAACTTCAAGATATTTTACGTAAAGATGTTCAACTTTTTGTGAATGGTCAGAACAATCTACTAAGAACACTTGAAGACAAGAATCATGCCGTCTGGTTGATTAGTTTAAATCAGTCGCCCATCATCGGATCAAAAATATGCGAAGAAATCGCTAAAGCTATTAAGATAACTGAAAAGAAAGCCAAATCGGAGATTGAAAAGATTTTCAGTGAACCAACAGTCAATGCAAAGGATCAAGATCTCGTCAAAGTTTTGAACGAAAAAGAGAAGAACATCGAATTGGTCAAAGGAGAGACCGATCGATTTCGCGTGAAACTTCAACACCTTACCAAAGATAGCTGGGAAGCTATCAGTAGAAGTTACCCACGAATTTGTCCAGTGCGTTTGATCCAATTCTTAAGAACATTTGGTGATTTGAAAGGTGAGGGCGATTACAATGAACTTTATCATCTGTCAAATTGTCATTGTCAGAAGAGTGACTGGAAATATGTTGTCGGTGATCGCATTTTGGCGGATGCGAATCACAACATTGAGTTGTTTGACGTGATGGCGATCAAAGAGAACGAGGCGTTTCTTCTGCACGTTAAGAAGAATTTTGATGCATCAGCTGTCCGCGCTTTAGCCAGTCAAGTTAGAGTCAGTCTTGAATGTTTTTGGAATGCTTCTTTCGATAACTCCACCAGTCAGAACATGTTAGAGAAATTCTACGACGTCGCGCGGCCGGATAAAAAAGACGAGGAGTTATCTATCCACAGACGTCTGACCAAATGGGAGATGGGAGAAATTGGATCAACGAAGAAGGAGTTCCTTAAGAAAACCATCCACCAGAAGATGAACATTGAAATCTGTCTTGTTCCATGCATGGAGAAAATCGGGAACCATTTCCACGAGATTGCGGAATGTGACTTGAACCGAACCTTCAAACCAAAAGATTTTGCACAGAAAGGGCAACGAAATAATCCTTTTTCCGCTTTGAAGAATATCAACATTCTTCATCCGAACGGTAAAATCTCCCCATCGTTTTTTAACTTCAACAAGAATCAATTCACAAATGCACTCTTAAACGAAATCCGCAACAAGGCACAATGTAAAGACACCTTTGACGAAATCGGAAAGCTTTTGACCAAATCGCCTAAGAATCCGCTCTTCGACCCTGCATCTTTCGTTTCCAAAGCTGAATTCGTCAGTCTCTACAACTATCACTTCAAATGCCATGTTTCTCCAGGTTTCAAACCGCTCAAACTCGGTGTCATCCCGATCAACGAAGTTTGTCAGATCCTCAACCCGAACGTCCCCGATCACACCGACAAGGAGAATGTGACACCCGCAACCACCGCCAAACCTAAAGAACGCAAAAGCGACGAGAATCAAAACCAAGCCACACCACGGAAAAAATCACCCCTCCTTGTCAATTCAACTCCACAGAGAACACCAAAATCCTCAAACGGGAAAAAACTGAAGCAAACGACGATTAATTTTACATCTAAAACGCCAAAAAACAATACTCCGAATTAAATCTGATTACAGATTTTTTAACTTGAATGATAGAGCGTCAAAATATCGTTTGAAAGATGTCAATAAACATTTTTATATTCTAAACTTTTTTTGTAATTTTAATTTCTAATTTTTAAAGGATTCCTCCTCCTACTCAACGCCTTAACTAGAAATTTGTGCACGTGTTAAAAAATTATGAGGCTACAGTAATGGTCATCACAAATATGTGGTGCTCCTAGATTTAATGAATTCGAAAATATTTTAAACATCCATACATTCGACAGATTTAGAAATGTAAACAAAGTAAAGTTCGTACTTTATTTTCATTGTTTTAATAGTGGAAGGTTTTCAATTGTATCGCCAATGGACTATATACATTATGGTGGTTGAGGTATTGCTGATAGTATTTAAAATCATTGTGGAGATAGAAAATTTTATATATTCAATGGTATAACTGAATATGTCACGATCATATGATTAAAATTTCTTTGACCTTTATTTATTCCCATTTTCACCTTGTCCAGGAAAATCCTTCCGCATTCAAGCAAAAATTCAATTTTTACACCTCAACGATTTAAGCACCAACGACGACTTCTATCTCAATGGGGGTTTACCGTATATCCACAGCAAAGTTTAATATTTACACTTAAAATTCCATGAAGGACAATGAGAAACATACCCTTAATTATTTCCTAAAAATTACCCAAAAAAGATTTTACTTCAAAAATAGGAAAATTGACTTTGAGCATGAACATCCCTGTCTCAATGACCCGGTGGCGCTTTAAAAGTTTTATTTTTGCATAGGTAAGTGTTTCCGTTTCATATCAGACACATTTCATAGGACCTTTCTGACCAATATTGCTCCACATCCGTATCAATCCAATGTGAAAAAGCTTTTTAATTAAAATTGATAAATAAGCAAACGATATCACTCATATTAAAAAACAAAACTTTTAAAACCCATCGGGATGACTATTAAAATAGTAAATTTTCACCGGCGAATCTGATTTAAGGGTCTCAAAATATCACTGAGGTGAACATTTTGGACCTCGATTTTCACCAAGGCATGAACAGAAAGATTTTTCAATCCAAAATAATGGTGAGCGCCGCAGGTTAAAATCTTTGATAACTTTGGTACGGATAAAAAATCTAAGGTGGATTAACTCATTATCCTGCTTGAGCTCAAAATTAGGTCATCTTTTTCGCCGGATCTGAACAGGTCCCTGATACAGGGGTGTGCATGAGGTAGACAATTGATTAGTGGTCCACTAAACTTCTTCTGTAGAGCAATCAACTATCTCTTGTTCGAATCTCTATAAAACATCAGTCCCCGGGGGGGGGGTACTAGGGTTGCTAAAAAGGAGAAAACAAAGGCAAATTTTGGGAATTTTACGATCCTTCGCGGGACTTATTTGACCAATTTTGACCCAATTTCGATCTTTCAGGGGGTAAAAAGTTGAAATTTTCCTATTTTTCCGACCCTTACTGGGACTGAAAGTTGATTTTCTGATTTTTCCGACCCTTAGCGGGACTTTGAAAGTCCAAAAAAGGTACCCTTAAGGGCGGCACATACCGTACCCTCCATTTGCCTAAGTACCCCCCCCGGGCATCAGTCCCTTCACCTGCAAAGTGGTATAAGTAAAGCAAGATAGTTCCAAGTAATATTGAGTCTTTCTCTAATTCGAAGGACATTCTCTTTCCTTTTGAGAATCGACTGCAATGGAATTAGTCAAATGCAGTTAAATAGAAAACCAAAGTATTGAAAATGAAACTTGACTGCCAAGAATTGACCCTGGTCTTTTCACCAAGAATATATTTTTATTAAAGACTTATCCAGAGATTTTGACTTTTCGCAAAATTTGCTTAAAAATCGCGCAATTTTCTTGCGGTAAAAGTGAGATAATTGTTAATAGAAGTAGAAGTTGATCTACCTTTGAAAAAAGGAAATAATTGTCCATAAATAAACTTGCTATTAATATAATCAAATTAGAAGTTTACTTCCGCCATCTTGGTCAGTAAACAGCTCACATAGTAAGAACACGTGATCAAAATACAACATTGTTTGTAACAAAACATCAACTTAATGAGAGAATGAAATACTATTTAATAATGCTAATCACATCCGGCAAACGGACGACATTTTTTGCATCTATTGATGACAGTCGGAAGTCGTTATCTAAGCTTCTTCAATACAACACCAAATGCTTCATGAAAATTCTAAATAACAGAATCGATGAACTCTGAGGTAAACAGAGAGAAATGTGACTTCTTCATTTAGGGTTTAGAAAGAACATCAGTCAAGAAAGCACTTTTACCAAAGATGAACATTTTCCAATTTTTGACAATCGCATCAATTCTTATAGGAGGTAAGATCGAGTTCTCAACTCTCCTGTTGAATTTCAACTCGAGGAATTTTTCGAAGCTTTGGATGAACTTTCGATGAAAATAGCGTTGTGATGATTCATCAAGCTTCTCGAATGACCTCTTTTGACCTTTGTGTGGTCGATGATGTCAATTAATGATTTTTAAGATTCATTTTTCAATTTGTGTTTTCGTGTTGTCAAGGTCGTTTGTTTCAGTTTAACAGCGTGACAAAATATACTCACGAGCGTGTATTGTGTAGGAGGATTGTTTTTTGCTATGATGCTAAGATATTATGATATTGCATACAATAGCAAAGTAATGCACGACTTTTTACCAAGAACAGGCAAGATGGAAAAGTTTAGATCAGGTCAACTTTCTCTTACAGAAGAAAATGTTAAGGCACAGATCAAAATATTTTCACTTAAAATGGACATACTATAACTTTGTCCGAGACAGAAATCCATCAGAGGGGAAACTTAGAATACTAAAATAAGATATTTCACTTACATTGACTTTGTTTTCATTTCCATAGCAACACTTTGCATCAGTCCGTCATGGCAGCGTATCTCGCAAGACGACGGTAAAATGTTGAGTGTCTCATGGGACTTCAACGCAAACGAAACCCTCCTCAACGCTCGTATTAAACACAATGACGGACGTATAGTGGCCGGAATGAACAAAACCCAGGTTTTGACCTTCGATCCTGATTTTACCATGGTATACGGGACTTCAATCAGTATGTTTATCAAGCCATTCAACCTCTCTCTACATTTCGGTTCTTACAACCTAAACATCAAGACAACGAACGGTGTCAAAGACTTTGCTTACAATGCAGCGTTTGAGTTGGCCAAGAAAACTATCAAAGACGTTGAAGAAGGTACACTTCGTCACCAGTTCCCTAGATAGCAAACTTTTTCTTGTTCCCAGTCCTTTTAAATGGCCGATACCTTAGTTCTAATTGGGAAAGCCCAAATCGAGTAATTATTATGACAATGGAGTGAGTAAACCCCAAAAAAAAACAGGCTGGCGGGGGGGGGGGGGCTGCCGCCCGACTTTCGACCCTCAGACCCTTACCTAAAAAGGAGAAAACAAAGGAAAATTTCGTGAATTTTACGACCCTTACCGGGACAAATTTGACCAATTTTGACCAAATTTCGATCTTTCTTGGGGTAAAAAGTTGAAACTTTCCTATTTTTCCTACCCAAAGTGGGACTGAATTTTGATTTTCTGATTTTTGAGGGCGGCACATACCGTACCCTCCATTTGCCTAAGCCCCCCCCCGGGCTCAGAAGTAACCAATATTTTGTACAGTATGCAAGATTACAGTTACCTACTTTTTAACTCTACAGTGATGTTTCGTTTGAAAAGGGCTGTTATGGGTACACAATCTTGTATATTTCTATTCATACAGTGTTGATCGAGGAGATCGAAAGTGGCGAAGGAGGGCTGGAGACGAACGTCATTCTGATCATCGTTGCAGCCAGTGTGTTCCTTTGTGTGGTTGTCATGGTGATTCTTATTTGCTACAAGAAACACTGTAAGTACATCTTCTTAAAACGAACATATCTCCTTCACAAAAAGGTGCAAGATGAGAATACATGAAGTGGATTTAATTTGGCGATTAACCAAAATGAGATTTTTATAAATGATTTTTTAAATATAATCCTAGTCTAAAATAAATTCACTAAACCCTTTTCGGCCTAGGGGGGGGGGCTCTTTCTGTTCGGGGGTCAAACTATTGCTAGCTCCTGAAATAATAGAGCTTTTGCCGTGAAATTTTCTGTAAATTCCTAACTTTTATTTAGCTTCAAAATGAAAAAAAAATTGACACCTAAATATTTTCACACCTTGAGCATGATGACATTTCTGACAGCAAGGTGTCAAAAAAATTGACACTTTTCCAATACAAATTTATTTTCATTGTCAAATATATTGTTTAAACCGTAATTTATTGAATATTTAGGATAAAATAAGCATTTTACACTCAGGCAACTTTTTGCTAAAGCTTTTGTTAGAATACAATAGCTATTTATAAGAACAAAGGAAATTTTCGGTTTTTGCTCACTTTGGGCATGATGAGTGACGTCATCAAAAAATTTTTTTTTTGTCAAAAGTTACCTTACGTCACAAGGATCTTGTGTGCCAAACTTCATCCAAAAAGACCCACTAGATCAAACGTTAAGGGGTGGTACAGGAAAGCCCCCCCCCCTAGTTCTGAACCGCCCCTAAAAGCCTAGGTTGAATAGGGTTAAGGTAGTCTCTTTCACATACCCCTTTTTCGTTTTTTTTGTTAAAAGATGAAAAAACCTAGAAGGAACCACCATTGATCGAACTTCTTCTTTCTCTAAGAGTGAAACATCATGAGTAATCTTACGCCCAAAGAAACCAGACGCAATCCACGCCCTTTGTCATGCGTACAAAAATTCAGCGTATTATCCAAACCTAAAATCATCTTGAATATTTTTCCCTTTTAGACATGAAGGAAGCAAGCATGGAAAATCCTAAAAAGGTTGCTCCTGGAATTTGATCATAACAAAGTTCACAATGTTCAGACCATATCGATATAAACAATCCAAGTAAGACAAAACGCAGGACGGTGATGTTACCAAAGCAATTATAAAAACAACCTTTCGAACCCACTTTGCTTAAAGAAGATGAGACTTTTCGAGTTATTTTATATATACAAAGTAAAAGACTAATAAAAACCAAGAAATATTATGACAATAATTCCCTAATCGTGAAATCAATTTGTTTTTTTCTCCGTTTTTCGAAGTTCAATATTATCTCTGTTCTGAGCAATTGGAACAAATTCTGGTTTCAAGAGTTGTACAGAAGATTTAGGCTTCATGACTACACCGTTCGGCGTTTTATACAAGTCTATGTGTTGTTGACGACCATTCGAAAGTGTTTTTAAAGTCCCTGACACACTCTCCTTGGGAATCTGATCTTTCACGTGGAGGTCAAAGTCCACTTGAAAACCGTTGGCAGTTTTCTGGAGGTGTGTCGGTGGAAGCGCTCTGTTGCTGGAGATATCGTTCGGAGATTCTTTGATCAGATTCTTCAACAAGTCACTTGTTGAAACAGGTGATTTCCCTGTCAGTCCAACGTGAGTGAAATTCGATAACAAATTATTACAATCATATTTTATACTAAATCCGCGTTTCGACAGTAAATTATTGAGAATATGGCGCTTCATCATTTTATTACACATTGTTTTGTTGATATTGTTGTTAGTTGCAACATCTTGACGTGTAGATGTAGTCTTAGCGGTTAAAGCTTTCTGAAGCAGAGACATAATTTGTTGTGGGTTAGATTGATCGGTTTCGGACGGTGTTTTCAACAAATTGACGTTTGATGGATGCGAATTATCAACTGCATCAGGAGTGCTATCGACAGCATCTTTGTGTTCCATCAGTTTTTGCACCAGGGCGGAGGGTGATATAGAAATACTTTGTTTTGAATCATCGCCTCCCTTCTTCGCTTTTGCAAGGTACCCTCCCTCGTTGATGATTTTACCATGTAGACATTTAGGATCATCGGAGGATCGAACACAAGTTTCGAGCAATTTTGTGAACTTGGAGCCATCTTCCCCGAAAGTTGTCATGTTGATTTTTTCGTCTCCCATTTTTTTCGTATCTGTCATTCCGAGAAGTTTCTTCAACCCGTTATTTATGTCTTCGTTTGTGAGATCTTGTGTTGGTTGTGTCGCTGTTGCTAAAGTGTTGTTGGCTTGTTGTTGTTGTTGAGCATCTGTTGCGTATGTGTTATTCTTTGGCAGGTTTAAGTAATCGAACGAAGGTTTATTCAGCTCTGGCGTTGTAGCAGCTGTTTCAGCACCTTTCGGCGTTTGTTGTTGTTGGTTTGATAGAACGCCTTTCAAGACTCCAAGGAGTTCATCTTTGGAGAGTTTCGATGCCTGATCCATAAGCTTAGTGTTTGGGTTTTGACTTTCTGGGTTGACTAAGGCATCACTGAGAAGGGTGGTTTTTGGTGGTTCTTTAGAGGGTGTTTCTGTTGAAGTGATTTCATTGGATGGTGTATCTGGTGGCTTAGTTGGTGTTTCTGGCAGTGGAGCTGGATTTACTAGGTTGAATCCATTGCTGGACACTGTATTGTGTGGAATGTCTGGCGTTGAAGTATTCTTGGTGTCAACGCTTGGTGAAAGATTTGAAATGTTATTTGGTAGAAGGTTAGCAGTGGTTTGAGAGATGTTGTTTGAAGTAGTAGGGTGTGTGTTGGTGAGGGTTGAGAGAAGAGGAGTTAAAGCTGATAGTGGAAGCATTGTTGTTTGTTTTTCATCGGATGGTATGTTGGTTGGTTTACTATCTGTGATTGCTTGGTTTGTGTTGGATTCTTTCATATTCGGTGCAGTGTTTACACCCGGTTTTTTGTCTTGTTCGAAGATACTGACGTTGTTTTGCAAGAGGCTTTGAATGGTGTTGACCAGAGCTGTCTTATCCACCATCGCTGTCGAAGAATTGGTGTGCTCGTTGGTTTGTGGAGACGTGTTTTCTAAAGAAGCACCCATAGGTGGTTTGGAAGGTTGCTTCTCTGGTGTGTTCGCTACAGTCAGCAGTTTGGGTAAATCGTTATGGTTTAATTGTTGGTGAGGAGCTTGTTGCGGTGAAGGTAGACGAAGGTCAGGGTTACCAGCAGCCATTTGACTATCTGAAGGGTTGGTTGCATTCTCGACTGATGGTTGAGAGGCTGTGGAGAGGTTGACAGCACCTCCATCATATTGTTGCTTGATTTCTGGGTAATTCTTCAGCAGGTCTTTGAGAGCACCAGGAGGAACGTTGAAGGATAATGTGGCTTTATCGTCATCAGCTTTAGTGATGGAGGAACGTTCGTGTCCACCTTCCAACTTCTCGTGCTCTCCAAGAAGGCTCTGAAGTAAAATAAGATCAACACAGTTTTCAACAGTTTTACATTCCAGGAAAATGTATACAACTATTCCATTCAACTACCTGTTTAGTTTGTTCCAGTAGACCTTACCAAACTTTCAGGGAAGAATTATTGCATTATCCTTTTCTTTTACTTTATCCTCATACAATGATCAAGGAAATAAAGGTGTCACTACTTACCCTTTTTGCAGTGGGCCAATGCAAAGGGTAGCCCACATTCTTCCGCTCTTTCTTCAACCAATTGTTGAGAGGGTCGAAGTACTTCAAAATGGCATCCGCTTTTAATGTCTGCTCTCCAGAAAACATTTTCAATAATTTAGGCCATGGTTGACTGCGTCCTGCTGATAACAATTTCCTATTGAAAAGAGTGAAAGCATAATGTTAGCCGCTCTTTCTCCAATAGAATATTTTTCAATTTTGGAGCTCTGAGCTCAAAGTTCACAGGCCATCAAAAGTAGCCCTGCTCATCAACGCGTAAGAATTTTTGGTGTGATAGCGTGAAAGGGAGCTTTTTCTTTTGGATTACGTGATTTGGAAATTTCTTCGTGATTGCGTGATCAAGTGTCAAAGCGTGATCGTGATTTGAAAGATTTTCGAGCCGTGATACGTGATTTGGACTTTTCAACGGAATGCGTGATTATCCAAATTTTTTTCTGATTTTCGTGATCGTGATTGACACCGTGATCAGACTTACCACTGGGGGCCTCATTGCCTGAAGTAAAAATGTATTTTTTCAGGAATTTCAATCCAGATTATTATTGATAATTCAGACCCTAAAAAATGCAAAAGATTTCCCACTCACTTGAATTCAGCTCCAGCAGTTGTTGAATTATAAATGGAGCATAGATAAAGTGGTCCCTTGTGTTTAGCCAGCTGACATAATTTGTTGTGGAGTTGAAATTGCAAGATGTAGCTGATGAAATATCTGTAAAGTAAAGTAAGAAAGAAAATTTCATTAGACATTCAAATCTGGCCGCTCCCTTTGAAAAGTATGTTTACTGGTCATCAGCTACACTAAAAACCTATCAAAGCTATTCAAAGTCTTTCGCCCAAGGGCTTTCGCCTTGTACTTGACCCATTTCATATCATGGATGACACTGTTTAATTGCTTGTGGTTTCCAGAGATGTGTTTGTTTGGAAATCCCCCCCCCCCAGATTTTTGAGACAGGGGCATACATATTTGAGTGTTTTGAAAGACACCTACTATGGCAAGGATAGCACTTTTCAAGGCATTTTATATCGAAAATGGGTCCTAAGTGTTTTATTTCGCCAATTTTTTTCCCCAAGGGCCTCAACGTGAGGCTCTGAGTATGTTAAACTTCGTAAAATTCCGCTTCCAACGATACCAAGAAAGTTTACGCGGAATTTATTTCGAGGTCAACTTTTATTTCTGCCAGACTATATAGCTTAAAAGTAAATAGCATGTCAAGTTTTGAATACGGGAGATTGGTCAGACCACAAAGAAGCACTCGCAATCAGACGGACATTTAAGAGTACAATACATTGAAACTGCTTAAAATGCAACCAAAGACAAGACTAGTCAATATCACCAAATTATTGGAATTGCATTCAAAAATAGCCCATTTCTTATCATTCCTGGAAAAATACCCCAGGAGGGGGGTAGTCAGTAAAATTAATAGAAGATGGGTGTGTGCGGTGGTTAAGGGTATGTTTTCAAGATAGCAGAATTGCACTTTAAGGGTGGACTTTTGATAAATGCACTGTAAGGGTGGAAATATCAGCAAATCCAGGAAAAATTGCAAATTTTTACCCGAAAATTACGATTTTTAGCTCTAAAAGAGTTTAAAATTTAAGAAAAATGCACTGTAAAGGTATGAATTTCACTGGTTCTTTGCTTCACTGTAAAGGTGCGATTCTAAAAGCCATTTCTTTTGCCGCACATACCGTCATTAGGTAAACCCACTGCCCCCGGAAAAATGATTCACATTAGGCATTTAGGAAGACAGAGTGAGGTTTACTACTGGACTCTTTCATTTAAAACTGGTCCATTCTTGAAATTGAGAGAAAAAAACTACTGGTCGACGGAAAGGGAGAAATGTTAAATAAATCATCATCATCATCATCATTATGACAGCACAAAGGAAAGACCATAATTATTTGGCGTCATTCCAAAAAATTATCGATTTCAAAAGCGAATATATTTCATTCGTGCAGGAAAGGTAGGTGTGCCATACTTGTAGTTTACGAAACATGAAGGGGACTTTGGAGTTGTCTAATGGGAGGAAGTATTATAAAGAAGTAAAGGGAAGAATGTATGGGGGCCATTCATTTGGCAGAATGTTTGACATTATGTAAAATATTGAAGGATTGGTGAACTGATACCATGGCATCAGCACCTCGATATTTCAATAGCCATGCACTGCAACGACTTTGTTTTTTCTACCCGATACTTTATTAGTAATCAGATGCTGAAAAAGTGACATTGAAAGACGTCAAAAAGTGGCGCATAACCAGATGTGACACACAGCTTCCCCACAGCTTGCAACGCAAAGGAAATGTTAGGTAAAGTCATTGAAAAATGAAAAACTAAACTCACGGTACATAAGGGACATTAGCACCAATGTGGTATTTACTTGCAGGATCAAACGCATGCGCAGAACGTGGAACGGGAGGTTCAACACCTTGATACTTCTTTCTCAAACTCCACCATGCTTCATTGTAAGTCTCTTCTGTAACAACTCCTTCGTAGATCTTCCATCTCCATTTGTCGACCACCAAGTTGTAAGGAATGGGTGCGATCCTTCGCAATGCTTGGTTCAACAAGAAACTAATCTCGTCGTCTGAAAAATGTAAAGGCTTTTTCATAAGAGCATCCAAAAATTTTGAAACCTTCGAATATTCTTAAAGTGTTGAATTTTAAGCATAAAAATGTTCTTAACATGTTCTTATTTTCACAATTTTGTGAGTAATTTTGTTCATTTTCCAAAGAAATCGGGTGTTTTAGAGTTAGCAAAGCCTTAACATGTTCTTAACTTGTTCTTAGTATTTTGGCCATCGAAGAACTATGTTCTTATAATTATAGTTTGTTCTCGTAAAAAACGTGTACGAAGAAAATTTGTCGATTGTTAGGGTTTTGATGATAAAAGAGTAAAAGTGAACGGTGTTAAAGTTCCCAAATCTAGTTTTTGCTCAAATAATTTTTAACACAGCGTAGGCCACCTACCGAATTCGTCTCATGAAACAAGAGCTGCGAAGACCGCTATTATAGAATTCTCACTGAGTAACTCCTATAAATAACGTTTCGAAAATATTTAGGCGTGTTACGCCCAAGCGTGGCGTGGCGATCTTTCTTCAAGTATGAATAATAAAGTATTTCGAAAGTAAAAGATTCATAAAAAGTTACCTTTGCTGATATCGGTTTCGTTTAACAGACCAACTTGGTTTAAATAAGAAGGTGTTTCCACTGACAACGAGATGGTGTCACCGATCGCTTCGTGGAAACCAGGGTTAGCTCCTGCGCGGAAAACTGTAGGTTGGTTTCTATATGCGAGGAAGTATTCGACATGACCCATCTCGTGGTGTATAGTGGTCAAATCTTTCTGGTTGACACGTGTGCACATTTTGATCCTGTGGTGAGAAAAGGTATTTGTTTTGAATAAAATATTTTTCATGATAGGGGAAAAAGAATTTACAGGACTTTTTTAATGAATAATAATCTAGCATGCTAGACGACTAATTCAGAAATAAGCAGAACAAGCAAAAAATAATGGAAGGGACAAATTTTAATGGAACTTTTACATACTGATATTATGCTATTGTCAGCGCGCGCTACATTTTAATGACGTAATCTTTTTTCCAAGCAAAAAGGATTGAAGCCAAAAAGTGCGATCGCAGCGCGCGCAAGTAGAGACCGGCCTTAACAGCTCTATTTAATTGATCTTACCTTACGTCACTATTGCTCACATCCCAAGCCGAAGCATGGCAAACCATTTCTTTATTATCAGGTTTGACCAACACTGAATTGTTCCAAAAGCTTTCTGGCATCGCATCCAACCCGATCGAGGTGAAGAAAGATTCAGCCAATCGAAACATCTTATTCACTGTGTAATTCTGTTGATGTAGTTGCTTAGTAACATCGAAAGTTCGTGAATTGTTACTTGGCTTAACGAGATCGAAAATATTCTCCCAGTTTTGTGCGAAAGTGTCTCCAAGGAGGCTAGCAGGAAGACAGCTTGTGCTATTGAGCTCGTAGACAGCTGACAGCTTATGGCGTACATACGCATGAAGCTCTCGATATAAAGGTTCGATCTGCTCCCAAACTTCGTCGAGATTTTCTTCAAGGTCCGACATTTCATAATCTGACCTCAAAAAACTTCCATAATCGATCCACGAATGTTCCCTGGCACCGATGTTCAAAAAATCAATCAAAGAAGTGAAATCTTGCTTCATGGGCGGACCCACCACCTCACGCCACTCTTTCCACGCCCAATCTAACAAAGTACGATTTCTGCTTTTGACAAAAATTTCTGACAAATCTCCATTGGTTAGCTTAACAACGGTACCGTTGGTTAGAGTTTGCTTGACAGTGGCTGCACCGTATAGCTTTGTCATATTCCCGACCAAAGTTGATATTTCAACACGAAGTGATTTCTCACTCGGACTCGCCGTCCGCGCGATGAGACCAACTTGACGTGATAAGTTAGCAGGGAGATCTAAACTTTTGATGGACCTTGCTTTGGTACTTGCGTTCAAATAAAAAGCAGAGGCTCGCTCACCGACTGCAACGACTTCTTTCAAATGTTCGTCAGTAAGATCTGTCTCATAATTCCAATTCGCTTCACCTGATTCCACTTGCAGCTTGTTGGCCTGTTGATCGAACTTTCGCAGAAACTCGTTTGCTTTGTTCATTGCTTTCTCGATATTGTTTTTGGTGATGACATTTCGAAGTTCAGAATCGATCTCCTGGAGGTGAAGCGTGGTTGGAGTTGAGGAATATCCTCGGAGCAAAACAATTATGACAAAAATTGCCAACAAAATACTACAAGAATGTTTGACCATCATTATTGACAAATTTCTAACCTCAACATTTTAAATATCTGGACTTTGGCTCATTCAATCAAGCCCATTGAAAGATAAATATCTTCAAAGTAGTATTTGTAATCAATTTTACATTCTAATGTTAGAAATCCAAGGCAAATCAAAGAGATACGAGACAACCAGGGTAAAAAATCATGCTCAATAACTCGAAGAATAATTCATTTTTTTTAATTTCATTGTTCGAAAACAAAACATTGTTTGAAAATAATCTAATTGTGTTTTCATGGCTACGAATTGAAAGACATTCGAATAATTTCGATAAGAGCTGTCAAATTTGAATATTTTAACCATGTACAGAGTCCACGATGCCAAGGAGGAACTGTCATGGATAATAGGATAGTCGATGGATATGCAATGGAAAAACTTTGATACACAAAAAAGGCTGCGAATAAATCTTCCATCAAAGTTACCAAAGATTCCAGCTAAATATAATTAACAGTTTAGCATTCAAAGATGAATCCTGGTAAGAACGACACAATGTCATCAAAATGGAAAGTCCTGGTGCTAGTTGTGGTTGGTAAGTAATGAGTAAGGGATGTTGACACACCCAACAACATTGTTCTACACACATAATTGAAACAACAAATCGTGAGAGATACATTGAGAACACATTTGTTTACGTTTGTTTTCGTTCGAATTGCTTACCGAAGATGAGCTACATTAGTATAAAAAGATTTCTTTCAATGAAAAAGAACATTTGAAAAATGAAAGTACTAAAATGTGAAAGTGGAGATGATTTGTCAATTGGTGGACGATCCTTTGTGATTGGAGAGAATGTGGCGAATGTTCATTTGGGTTGTTGTGATGGAAATCATCCAACATTCAGCAGGTAGAAACCTACATTCGAAACATAGATTCTTTTATTACCAACCGAATGGTATTGAGTACAGCGGAGTCTCTTCAGCTCGAATATCTCCTTAATTGAAACAAGTTTTATGTAATAGTTATCGGACAGTTGCGAGTACAATATGAGAAATATTTTACGAGTTCCGAGATTTTTCCGGAAAATATTTTACGAGCCTTTAGGCGAGGAAAATATACGGAAAATCCGGAACCAGTGAAATATTTCCATATTGTACGAGCAAATGTCTGATAACTGGTTTATCGGTGACCCAAAAAATGCACTTTTTGTGTTGAAGGACACTTTTGTAGCAAAGTGACGTTAGATTGCTTCTACCGCTACAATGCAACAACATCTTTTCATCAATTTATATTTTTACATGTAAAATACAAGATATATTGTACTCTTTTTAACCAATCAGATTGCAGATATTTTTTGGATCGCCGATAAAGTCCCTTAAGTTAACAATGTCTTATAAACCTTACCTTACCGTGACTCGAAATTTCATTGATTCGAACAAATTTGCGCTCCCCGTTTCTGTTTGAGTTATGTAGTTATTGGTGAAGGGTGAAAATGAAATAAATCTCCATTCTATTTTCTTAGGTTGGACGTTGCCATATTCGGTGGCAAGTTGCAGAACACAATGTGAAGGAACGAATGTTCATCAAAGATCGTGCATCCAGAAATGCATTCAATGTATACATTGCCAATCTGCCATTGGTAAGCAAAAGAAAATTTCCTCAAGAAGGTTTTATCTCTATTGCAAATTGGTTGCCAAAAACCGCTTCTCACAATCCTTTTTTCAGCCATGACTTCCTTTACTCTACTCCAGAGACGCTCTCATGTTTGTCAATCGGCAATGAATTTTTACGGGATACCAGATCTGAACAGGCAAGACTTCCCATTGGATAATAAAACAATTATAGAGCTGTTTACACTATGAAACTTCTCTATTCTTCTTACTTTTTCATACCATATTTTTCATACATTTTCAGTTCAACCCTACTTTGTGTATCCACAAATTCCACAATATCAAATGATCCAACAACAACAACACCAACAACAACAACAATTTTGCCAGGGTTGTCCGAACAGTATGTCAGCACAAACACAACCAAAGACAACACCACTTTCATCCAATCAAATTAATCTTCAACAACAAGCTCAACCTGCTTTCTTGATGAATGCGCAACAATTTCTTGACCAACCGAATGGTGCCACTCTTCCACAAGGCAGCGTTTTCCCGCCACACACAGTGCAAACGCCGCCCCTGATCATGCCAACAAAGTCGATGTCTCAATCATCATGTGTGAACAGTCCGCCCACGCCTTCCGCCATCAATTCGGATCTCGACATTGACACTTCAAAAATGATTACAGAGTTAGAAAAGAAACAACGCCAACGAAAAGAGAAATTGCGCGCGAAGAACAAATTGAGAGAACGGAAAAAGAAACTGATGGATGAAAAGAAAAGGAGAAAGAACAAACAGCAAAACAAGAACACCCCTAACAACAAATGGAAAAGTAGAATGAATAATTCCAAAAAGAAACTGAGTGAAAAATTAAAAATGAAAGGAAAGAAGCTTCCCAAGCAAGAGACATTGAGACAGCAAAAGGAAAAACAATTTGGAGATAGGAATATCGAGTGGAACGCAAAGCATAAGAAAACGAAGAAAGTTTGGAATCAGAGGATTGAGAAAACGAAGAAAAAGATTAAAAAGCACGAAAAATCGAAAAATAACAAAGTGGCAAAAACACCAAATTTATTTCCCCTGAAAAGACCTTCAACGACTGCTGGTTTATCAGCTTCTCAGATGTTGGGTAATTGTCCGTGTAACCCATACCTAACTGCTACTCAAACATTTGGGAGTTGTCCGTGTAGCTCATACCTAGCTCCTCAGATCCAAGGAGGTTGCCCGTGCAATATGTATATGGCAACACAGGTGCTGGCAAACTGTCCATGTAAATCTTATCCCAGTATTCAAACGCTGAGAACTTGTCCTTGTATTGTTGTATGTCCTTGTGGTGGATGAAATAAATTGTTGAGCAAATAGGAAGGGGTAGTTAATGAGAACGTATCTGAGGTTTTTGGACATGCATTGCTGTAGAGGAAATATTGATCGACTAGATAAATAAAAACAATAGCGGCATTGTTGGAAAATGGCATTCTGCTGACGCCTGGCAAACTTGCAAAGAAATTGATCTAAATAAAAGCATGGTTATTTTCTAAATCTCCAAATCATAGATAAACTATGGAAAGAGTTGACCATTGGAATGAAGTGTCAATTCAAAAGCGAAGGAAAATCAAGAATATAAGATTAGCAATTCAGGTTATGGATACTACGACTATGGTGTAAGCGGATGATTTAGAATCATATGAAAATTCTTGAAATAAATAATTTTGAGATGAAAATTTGTATATAATAATTACAGAATCAATTAAAAAATAAATTATTTTTTATGTTGTGGCTCACTCACTATTTTCCAACAGCCCAAGAAAATTAGATAAATGAGCACTTACCTTCTAGGATCATGGAAAAGACTTTCACAGTATCAGTCATCAACGATTTTGATGTATAATCTCATATTTTAAGTCTCTCTCCTTCTAAAATATCATTCTAAAGAAGCACTTTTAGTAGCAGCAACTACATTTTGACTTCGTTTCCCCAGACATCAATTATCGTTTGGAAAGCTCTCTCATTTGTCGATCGGTGCAATAATCAGCAAGACTTTTTGGTCCTTGATAAATTTCGCATTGGCTTCATCAAAGTCAACTTTTAGTGGGAAAGTAAAATCCAGTTTGTATTTCAGTGGCACTTCTAACATCACACAATTCTGAAAAAAAAAGGAAAAAATAAAGGTTGCCACCAAACAGCCGTGGGCAGTCAAAATAAATCATAATGGTCGAAAGATTAGAATATGAAGCTTGAATTCATTCTCAAACAGTCTGACTAATGATAGAATGGTCGCCCAAATCTAACGCATTACCAACGTTTTGCACAAGATTCCCATTCCAGCACAAAGATCACTAGATTAGTCAAAGGTCCTCAGAACTCCTTCAATAAATAAATACAATTATCACTTTTAGTTCCCATGAAAGTAAAGCTCACCTCGGTAATTTCCAGATCACATTCAGCAACAGTGTCAACTTTCGGTAACTCGATTCTCAATTCGATATTTCCACCATCTTTATTCACCATCATCTCAACCTTCGGTGCCGGTAATCTCGTCTTGTTGCCATGGTGACTTCCTAACGTCTTCGTTTTCAATTCTTTCATAGAATCTACAGACTCACCAGACGATGTTTTGATGGTTTCAACAGATGCCGGAGTTGGTTGTGACTTCTTTGACATTCCTGACTTCGTTTGGTTACCTGTCACTATTTTATTGTTCTCTTTTCCTTTGGATAGGTTACGGATTTGATCTAACGTCAGGTTATTTTCAGTACCATTCAGAGCATTGTTCAATTTATTTTTGACAGCACTAGGACAAATAAAGTCAAGCAAGCTGTCTCTATTTCCAATGTATTTTTCTTCACAAAATTCAAACTTTCGTGAAAATTGCAAAGAGTGTTTTGACTCGATGTGTCGAAAAACGAGTTCAACAAGAGCGCGTCTTTGTAGTTGGTTGGGCGAGGTATCACTTGGATACACCTCAGGATTCAGAGTGACGTCGATGATGTAAGCCCATTCTTTCTCGATGATCTCTTTTCGAATGTTTGAAGTTGTCATAGCAACAGGACTAGTCTCATTTTCAGGTTTCGGAAGCTGATGCCATTTAGTGAAATTAATGAAATATTTTCGTATTGGAATCACTTGAGGAACCTGTGAATGTGAAAGAAGCATCAAAACATACCTATCAATCCGAAATGCTTCAAAGGGATTGGGTCCAGTCTACCAGGAAAGAATGAAGCCAAAATGACGTGTCTATGAAATAAAAACATTGACTTCAGACATTTTGAAGACGTCACTCTTTCCCTTTAAACTCGAACCCAGTCCCCATCAGCTTTGAGAGTTGATAGGTTTATCCCTGGTCAATATTTGACAGGAATATGAACAGTGCGAATATCAGAGCTACCTTTTGTTGAGACCCCTTCGGTGAAATACAGTGGACTCAGGCTTATTCGAACTTCTTATTCAAATCTTTCAATAATTCGAACGTATTGTCAGTTTCCGTCAGTGAGAAACCCTCTTGAAAATACTCTCTATAATTCGAATCTCTTTGTTATTCGAACAAGTTTGAGTTCGAATGAGCGAGAGTCAACTGTATACTAATACAATTAGATTTCACCTAAGCTCAAAAATATTTTTTCGATTATTGGAAGTTCGCAATAAAGGATAAGATAATCCTGAGACAAACCTTTTCTGTTTGGACTACAAATGAAGGGACAGGGGGTCCCATATTTTCATTCTCTCCATCTTTTAACACCTTCTGAATGAATGTTTCGTATTCTTTTGGATCCTTCAATGACATTTCGTCCAAGAATCGCCAGATCTGTTCTGTTTGTTCCAAGACTTGCTCATCTTTCTGCTGTAATGACATCTTATTTTATTGTTTTTTGTTGAATTTTTTTGTACTTTCACTGAAATCATTAGGGAAGATTAATGTTATAGTAATGAAAACTCAATATAAGAAAATAACCTTAGGAGAACTACAAAACATATACTTGTGTGATTCACTGACCTTTATATATTCCTGGACCAAGCTATATCCACCATCTTTGAGCTACATCATCAAAAGTTTTTGAGCGAAAGTAGATCCAGCGCTCTCGATGCATTTACACCGCTATTGAGTAGTGTCGCCATTAGGATTAGGGTACCACTTTTCAAAACAACTCCGATCAAAGATTTAGGCAGGCCGGGATTGATAAACTTGGTCCAGGGTAAATAAAGGTCAGTGGAGTGATTTGATTTTTTGGGGATTTTTCTGGTCATCATAAAATCAGAAGAAAACGCACCTATCACTCGTCCATGCAAATGAATCAATGACAGAGGCACAAAGAGCCCAACAAATCCTACTTTTTTACAATCACATCATATCAGACTGGCAGTTATTATATCATTATTACAAAATATATCTTATTTACAAGAAAAATAAAGAAATTTCGATCACTAATTAAAAACCACCTGCACGAGCAAGGATGCTTCTAAAAAAGTAAACTCACAAGAATTTTTTACTTCAAAATCGGGCTTTATTAGTTTAGCTTGAGCGCTGAATTCAATATTTGAAAGTCAACAGGCTGATAAAAATTTCACAGAAATATAGAAGTATTAATAAAAAATAAATTACAAAATAAAAATTTGAAAGCTATTCCATCATTCTTATTCTAAAAATAAATTGAGATATATACATATAAGTTTTTTTAAGAAGAACTAAAACATGTTTGACAATGTTGGGGGTTGTGCTTCGATTCGTCGCGCTACTTCAGTTACATATTTATTAGGTACTCCAGCTTCCTCTAACTCCTTCAACTTTCGGCGCTTGATTTCGTCCAACTTTTGACGCCTTTCTTTAGCTTCTTGATCAAGTTTGATTCCTTCATGAAAGAAGGATTGTCGTGCATGAACGCGTTCTTTTTCTTTCTCTTTGATCTGCGTACGTACATCCTCCGCGTAAACTGCACGCCGTTGTTGGAAGTCATCTTCCACGACTTTCTCACGTTCGACTTGTTCGAATTGTGCGCTAGGGAGAGGTAAAGAAAAACAGGTTTAAAAAACAATCGCCAGTTTTCCGTGAAAAACGCATTGACAACATAACGTCATTGTTAAAAGAAAAACTGCAAATGCCATGTCAGCGGTATTGGTATCTTAGATATCTTATCAAAAAATCATCATAGAATGTACCCCCCCCCCTGAGCTTAGGGGGGGGCTAAACCATTTTTGCTTGATTGGGGGCTGTATTTTTCAAAAAATACTGGGGGCTAGCTTGCTAGGGGGGGGGCTGAGTGTTGTGTAATAGAACTGGGGGCAGAGCTGATAGGTTGAAGATATTTCAAATTATGTTAAAAATCTATGCTGTAGGGAAGGTTTTATCCCTCTTGAAAATTTTTTTTTGCCTGTGGCGCAATCAATTTAGTGGGGGGCTATTTTCCTTAGCCCCCCCCCCCTGAGAAATGCTGGAGGCTGGACCTCTCTGCACACTATGAAATCCAAAGCTCAGAAGTGAATACTTACTTTAAAACTCTTTCGAATTCAGCTCGGTCTCTCGCAGCTTGCACTGCAAAGAAATGTTCTTTATTTTGAATTTGTTCTTTGCGTGCTTCACGAAGGTGGCACTCCATCGAAGCCCTGAAAATCAACATAAATTCATGAGTTGAATTTAAAAGAATCTAACATTGAATCGAACTTTCTCAGAAACAATGAACTAAGAAGCGTTCTTGGTATCATCCAGAAGATATTAAAACTCATCCCTATCTAGAAAGTGGGTCATGCTACATACCTAGCTGTCAACATTGGTAAAAAATAGCCCATGTTTAATAACCAAGGATTATGATATAGAATGATCGATTATCTTCAAGAATCAGGGAAGTGATCCAAATATAATTTATCGTTGAATAAAAACACACTTGAATGTCTTCAAAAACGTGAATTGACGTCAAACAGACATATACGAGAAACGGTTGAAAGTACAAAAAAGGTCGGCCAATGAAAACCCAGTTCTCACGTGGAACAGACAACAAACTATTCAATGCCTGGGAACCCTGGAACGAGCAGATCAAGGGTATACATAGCAAAACTCTTCAACGCAAGACGTCTTACTTTTTGGTGGCCTCCTCTTTGACTTTCTTCCTCCATTCACGTTCGGCTTCTTCTTGGTTTCGTCGAGCGCGCAATGCATCCTGGGATTGGAATGAGAAAATAAAATGTCGTCATTACCGGAATGTCAAGATCATTTTAAGGCCATGTAATAATAAAACCTGATAGTTTCAAAAACAAATAAGACAGAAAGTATTGTAAGTATATTAGGGTTGAACCCAAGCGATTTGGAATAACCCGCAGTTTTGAGCCGCAAAATCGAGGCCGGTAAAAGTGCTGATTTACCGTCGTCCTCGGTCAGTCAGGATGTAGACAAATTAGAACCTTACCGTCTTCGTCTTCGGAAAAACACAAACAACTCGGTATTATTTTCAAAAGTTATTACCTTTTCAGCTTGTTTATCTTTGGCTCGTTCCTGTTGAGCTCGTAATCGAGCAATTTCTTTCTCCTTCTCCAATCTTGCTTGCTCTTTCTCCTTTTCGTACGCTTCTTCTCTGGCTTGTTTGTCTTTCAAATATTCCATCACTTTTTGATCTTCCATCTTCTCTCGCTCTTTCTGGAAATCCTTCATTTTTTGAATTTCCTAAAAAAGCAAAGAAACTTTTGTTTTAGGATATAAGTAGGTAATAAGTCTTGAGCTGACTATCAAATCAAACTATGCATGAAACCTCGAAATAATGACATCAACAGAGTGTAAAAAATTATCCCGCATCATTAAGATTCTCTAGCAATCTCATTGTTCAAAAGAAAGACATCACGCGCGTACATGTCTTCCTCACGTTCGATTGAGAAAAATAGAAGACATTGCATATTGACGAATGCGTTTTCGAATGTTTTGTTCGAGAACTGTATTCCATTCTACTATCAAAAGTTGGTATTAAATTTACTTTATTTGAAAACTTCAGGAAGCACTTTGGGATGGAAACAATCAAACTTACATCGTTAGCTCTAGCGACATCTTTGAGGATGGTCTTTTGGTTGTCACGTTTTTTGATCAAAGCATCCATATCTTCATGTTTCAACTTTTCCAAATATTGAAGCATCGCCTGCGCAGTGAAAAGAATTTTAAAGTTATATCTTGTCACTAATCAAGATACGATAAAGAGACTTCTTTGTCTCTGTTCGCAAGCTTCTAAAGATACAATGGTATCATTTTGTAAGTGATTCTGGCCTTTCTCGTGTTTCGGTATTCCATTCTATTCTTAGTATGCTACGTTTGAGAAACAGCTTACTAAAAAGATCTCAAGGCAGCACACTTAGCATCAAACAGGTTTAGTATCACAAACCTTAGTTTCTTGGTCTTTCTTTTCTTGTTCCAACAATCTTGATTGTTCATTTTCTTCGATTTGTTGATGAAGCACTTGAGCACCTTTAAATCTTTCCATTCGTTTGGACGAATCACGGTCTTCGTACGCCGCAAGCACTCGAAGGCGGTCGCTCTCCATCATCTGGTCCAAACTGAAGTAAAAGTGAAAAAAGTTGATAAGTGTTTGAAAGGCAAAACTACAAAGAAGTTACCTCCTTCAAAAGGACAGGTACTAAAACTGATTATACAGCTGTGCAACATTCACGAAGACAGTAGCTCTTGACCAGCGAAATGTTAGAGATAAAATCTGAAAGGTTTAAAGGGGTCTGTACTCAACATTGGCCTGCCCTTATTGTGATTGTTTAAGTGGACAAAAGAGAACTGAAAAATTGCAAACAAAATCTTTGTCTGTAAAGGCCTCCACTTGCGCGCGTTTCGATCGCACTTTTTCGAGCAAAGCTTCCACGCTATTGGTCAAAAGAAAAATGGAGCAACTCCATTGGCGCCATCTCACGTAACGGTTGAAAAAAGTTGAAATGTCTTCAACTTTTCTTTCGAGCGCCCGCTAGATTTTTATGACGTAATCTTTTTTCCAAGCAAAAAGGATTGAAACCAAAAGGTGCGATCGCAGCGCGCGCAAGTAGAGACCGGCCTTAAAAGAAGTCATTATAGTATTGACGTAAAAGATGTCGTTGCAGTATTAAATGAAGAATGAAGAATCTTCCATACCGTTTATCTTCTTCCAGTATTTCTTTTTTAATTTCCATTTTCTCGATCAGTTGGTTATCCCTGATAGCATGACATTTTGCATTGAGGATGAGTTCGTTCAACTTCTTTATTTCATCTTCTTGTTCTTCCATTTGTTCGTGAGCTTTCTGAAGAAGGTATTGACTCTTCTCCTTTGCTTCTTGCTCAAGGTCTGACAACTTCTCATTCTTCAATCGTTTCTGTTCCATGTTTTGCATGAAATGTTTTCGATCTTCCGATTCATCTTGCAATTTCTTCTTCTCACTTTTCATATACTCCATCACTTCTTCACGCTCCTTCTTCGTCAAAACACGAGCTGAATTCTGGTCAAGTTAAAGATGGAAAAACTACAATGTTACCCATAATACATATTTGACACAAAGGAAATTTCCAAGCAAAATTGTAAAAACCGCAAGTAGTTTTTAAGTGCCATAACTTAGGGTTGGAAAGTATAGTTTTAACTCTGAGTTTAAACATGAGACGTAAGACAAAAGAAGCTTAGAATGAGAATGTAGCCTGGAAGCCATTATTCCCGTCCCATTAATCAAAATGCTGAAAGATTGATTGCTATCACATTTTATGAACCGAAGAACGTATTTTCAAGGAAATCAACAAAAACTTACTCTGATTCTGAAAAAATGATTGGATTGAAGAACCAAAGATTGACCTGATGGATCTTCACGTGGAACTCTGAAAGAAAGCAATGAAAAACATCAATTGTATTCACACTGTCACGAAAATATGTTGGGAAGAAAAATTTTTAGAAAATTAAATTGAATCAAATCAAATCAGATCAAAACTTATGCCTGAAAATTTACATAATTAATTTTCTATAAATAAGGGGAAGAGGTGCAGGCCAGGAGTCCATCCAATAGACATGTCCATCAATATCTAATATATAAGTTCTAAGGGCATGAATTAAAATCTTAACTTACCGTAATTTTCTGATCATATCTTTGGTAATAACTTGGATAACTTCTTGTTTTTTTGGTGCACCTAAAAATATGTGAAAAAGACAATGTAGGTTAGACAGTTTTTGTCATTGCTTCATGACAGACATCTCCAAACGCTCCAATTCCTTGTTCAGTTATTTCCCTCGTCACTTAAACAAAAAAAAATTCAGCCAGAATTTCCTGGTTAATTGCAAATCTTCATGGTACAGATAAGCAATTAGCAAACAAAGCGTTTACACTTACAGTTGATTCAAGGGAGTTCTCAAGGATGGCTCAACAATTGTGAGCAAAATAAAGGCTACACAATAGAATACAATATCATGGTATCATGTCACCCTGTGGCCTAGTAACCTTAAACATAGCTTCAGCCCCCCTTACTTTTTTTGGGGGGGGGGCTAAGAAATATTTTGGCCTTTAAAGAGGCTGGGGGCTAAAGTTACCAAAATATTTGGGGGGACCTAGATTGTTGGGGGGCCTAGATGATCTGACTGAGACTCAAAAGATCTCTTATCTTACTATTAAATCAAATATAAAAAGGAAAAGATTTGTAAACATAAAATATTAATACAAGTAAAATTTAGTTTTCATTTATCAGTACTGTACTCGCATATATTTTATATTGACTTCTCTCTACGGGGGCGGGAGAACAGTGTTAGGGGACCTAGCACAAGGCAATTTTTTGGGGGGAGCTAAATTGTTGGGGGACCTTACTCTGTTGGGGGGAGCTAGAAACCTGGCTGAAGCTATGTTAAAATTGTCAGCCAAGGAGTTTTACAAGCAATATGCTTTCTTTTTTGGGTCTAGTTAGTAATAAATAATAATCATTACTGGTTGTGCGTGTTTTAGTTTTGGCAGCCGGTTCATTGTTGTTTCTTTCATTTGGTGCAGAAGTGGAACGTGTTCCAAATAATGACTCATCCTAAAACAAAAAGAAAAGCAAAAATTATCATTAAGCTCCGATCTTTATTTTAATCATCAAAACTGATGAGTAAGCGCAAGTGAAATAACCTTCAACACAGATAAAACACTTTTTCACAGGAGAACAGGGTAGTGTCCAAATTAACCGCATACCACTTGTGAAGTGTGGGAAGTTACACGATATCTTCTTGATTTGATTCGTGATCCATTACTTCGTGTAGAGGCTTGGGAGCCAGCAGAGATCACTGACATTGACGACTAAAATCAGAAAAAGGTAAAAGTTGGGTTTCACAGTTGCTTGCCCATCATAGATTTCTATAATTGAAAAACCTTGTACGACCCAAAATGTTTTAAAATAGAAAGAAAGAATCAACCTTTGGTTTTCCATTTTTGAAATATCACTGATCCTGTGGATTGACCTCCACAATACATAAAATCTGTATAAGGCCAAATTCATTTGAATGGAAAACTTATTTTGATGTAAATGGTAAATATTGAGGTTTAAATTAGCGATAGTGAGTCCTGTTCTGTCAAAATAATTCGGATGGTGATGGATGTATGAAGTTCAACACAGATCAAGGGGGTCCAATACTTAATTTTGAGTAACAACTACTAACAACTTTGACCAACAATTTTTGAGTAATGACTACCTAACAAAAAGAATAACAACTACTTATGTCACCCATTCACTTGCCAGAGGACAGATCAGGTGGCTGGGCAAAAATAATTTTTTTGAAAATATTCAAAAACTAATACATTATTATATACCATTACAGTAGAAAGATCAAGAAATTCGGATGAAAATTTAGGTACAAAGCATGCCTTGAAAATGTTTCTATCGAATGTTATATGAAGGTTGAAAGTTTTTTAAAATGACATCATCTTGGGCAAGCGCCTTCACTTAAAGGTATGTGCTGCCCTCAAGAGTGCCTTTTAAAAACCTGGTAGTCCCTGGTAGTAACTGTAAGGGTTCGAAAATCAGAAAATTAAATCTTACTCCCATTAAGCATTGAAAACATAGGAAAATTTCACAAATTTTGCCCCTAAAAACATTGAAATTCGGTTAAATTAGTCCCAAAGCTTTGTAAAATTCATCCTCTTTTTTAGTTATGCTAAGGATCTGAGAGTCAAAAGCTGGGCTGTACCCCTGTCATCCTGTAAACTTTGTTACCCCCGGTTAGGCCACAATAAAAGATATGAGCTTGTTTTTATGTACATAATATTAATCCATTTTTTTTAAGTTTAACCATTAATCTAAATAATAAAAAATTATGATCATCAATGCCAAAAAAACTTCTTTAGTGTAAAAATAATCTGTGATGCTTTTACACTTCCCCCAAAGTGCATCGGTTGTTTGAAAGCAAAAATTAACATGCATTATATGAAAACATACTTAAATACTGGGTGCTTCAAAAAATAGGGTACAAAGTCTGTACAAGTTTGAAGTGAGGTTGTGAGAAAGAAAGGTTATAAATCCAAACTTTTTGCCATCAGAAAAAGGAAAGGTTTTTTTTTAAGCTATCACACTTTAAACTCGCTTTACATGTTTAAAAGCTTTGAAGAAAATCGGAAAAGATTCTCTTTCGAAAAAGGATCATTTTTGAGAAAAAAGGAGGATCTAATCCTCTGATATATATAGGAGTTTTAGTATAGACTGATGATGGGAAATCAAAAAAACAACTTTGGTAAGGATCTTCAACTTTTAAAATAGCAAAAAATCTAAGAAAAAGGAAACGGAATCTTATGCAAAACAAGGCATCGTCTTATTGTGTCATCGACTTTTTGGTTGAGAATAGACCGATTCAGCAAAATCCTGCTAGGGTGTATCTTCAACCAAATCTCAAGCAAGCTACCTGTTCCTAGCTGAAATAAGTTCACTCATGAAATAAAAACTATGTGCAGGAAAATATTTAAAGACTTTGAGCAACATTTCTTACAAAAATAGCCGATTGTAGGCAAAAATGACGTCACACGGTACGGAATCATACGGGGCGCCCTTGTGGACAATATTCGAAGCTCGAATTATATATGCTAAACTCCATTTCCGTGGTCATTTTTTACATATATATATTCTAAACTCTCAAATGTTTATTCTAAGTTTGAACTAAACATGCCCAACTTTTTAATATTTATCTAACTTATATTTTGGTAGATATCTTTGTTTGAATGGGTAATTGTTTTACAAAAATATATATTACTGTACATAATGCATTGCGCGAAAAAAATTCCTCGATTTTCCCGATTTATTATAAAAATTTCTCCTCCTCAACATCCACCTCTGCTTCCAATAGGTTTTCATTGATGAAGTTCAATACATTGAAGTAATCTTCACACTTGGATAGAGAATTTTCAAGCAAATCAATATTATCATCTGGTCCAAGGTTTATGATTTCTTGAGTAAAAGGGGAAATCGGGAAAACTCAGCGCAATGCATTATGTAATGAATATTTTGAAACTGAACAAAGATGAACAAATCATGGCATTATCACATTTGAGAGTTTATAGGTATTAGAGTGTAAGGTTTTGGAGCACATAGTTCACAGCCATGTAATAAACCACTTGGAAAGTGAGAAAGTTCTCATTGAATCACAGCATGGCTTTAGAAAGCGCAGATCCTGTGAGACACAACTTCTGCAAACTGTACATAAAATTGCAAAAAGTATGAATGATAAAGAACAGCTTTTTAAGTGTTTTTATTACCTTTTATCGCATGTAATTTTGTAGACTTTTGTATAAATAAGACACTCTGTAAGCTTTTTATTTGCTAGGCTGACGATGATTCAATAAAGTAATCTGCGTCTCTATTCTAAGCCTTATTCTCTTAGTCATAAATGTTAATCCTCTGATTTTGAGAACAAAGTTTTTACTAATACCAAGTTGTATTGAAAGATATTTCCTTGGGCTAATAATTTCGGGAAAACTCCTGCAATACGTAAAGTCGAAGAAAAGTTAAACCAACCAGCCGAACCACCAGCTAATGATGATACCATTGACCCAGAGAAAACTAAGAAACTTTATTTACCGTACCAAGGGAAGAAAGGAGAAACCTTGGTAAGATCCTTGAACAAAACATTAAAATCGGTAATAGTAAATGATCAAATCAAAACTCAAATAATATTTAAAAGTCAAAGGTTATCTTCAATGTTCAACGTCAAAGATAAAACAAAGAAATAACACGAAAACAACGTAGTCTACAAGATCAACTGTCCCGACGAAAATTGTACAGAAACCTACATCGGCGAAACAGAGAGAAGGGTGTTTGAACGTGTTCTAGATCACAGTGGAAGAGATAAAAACTCCACTGTTTTCAAACATTCTATGCTGTCCGGTCATAAACAAATCACAATAGACGATGTTGAGTTAATTGCAAAAGGATTTAAAAGAAATGACACAAGAGAAATTACTGAATCATTTCTCATTATAGAACAAAAACCTACATTAAATATTCAAAATCTATTTAAAACAATACAACTGTTCACGACGTAGTCTTTTTATTATACCAGTCATTTACATCTTCGGTCCCATTTTATGCCATTATTACGATTTTACAACTCATACATAATAGTCTCTAGGTATTTATTTTTAACTGTTTTTAGCTTTTCGTTTTGTCTTTTTCAAAACTGTTTTTATTGTAATTTTATTAGCCAATTATAGATTTGTTCTTCAAATGTTTTTTAAATTTTTTTCTTGTTGATAGATTTTTACACTCTGAAGATGACCTCTTGTTGTGTAGGTCGAATATACAGTTTTTAAATAAAAAACATGACGCTTCTGGTTATTCTTTTTACCAAGTTGTATATTTTTTATAAATATATATTTTTATTTTATACCTTTTCATATAATCTATACTTATTATAGTATGTCTATAGCAATTCATAGTTCAATCTCGAGAAATCACATTCAGCTTCAATATACTACTAGACTTCTCAAATCTGCTTAAAATCTAGCTCATTTTGATCTTAGTCTTTTGATTTTAGACTTTTAATTATTGAATAAAGCATATTTTTTATTATTTTTTATTAAATTTATTATTATTTTTTTATTGAATTGTACACTATAGTTGTTTTATAATCTGTAAATTACTTAATATTTTTTCATTTATTTATTTTTTGTTCCATTAGCGAAAATAACTTGTAAAAAGTTCATGCTAATAAAGAAATAGAAATAGAAATAGAAATCAGAGAAATAAGTTTTCACCAACGTCTAAACTTTTGACTATATCTAAAGAATTAGTAAACCTTTTTAAGATCTGTAAAAAGCTCTCTACTCCCAAATAGTTCTAGAATAAACCCTGAAAATCCCAATATAATTGATGAAATATTAAATCTTTAAAGAAAGATTGAAAATGAAAATTCACAAAGAAAAAACAAGCCTAAAGCAAAGAAATTGCCTTTATGGCTCATTTTTCCATGAAAAATAGAAAAACTTTTGGATATTTGAGTTCCCCAAACATTGTAGAATCGTTTAGTACACATGGCAAAAGAAAAAGAAATAATTAAAACCTTAAAATCAACTGAATTCTTTCAATAATCATATACATAAAAAAACGTCCTTTTGCCATTTTGTTTTTTAAAAATGTGAAGTCGGAACTTCTTGTCACATGAAAAATAAATTTTCAACATCCAATGAAAATGCGCGATTCGTATCACGCGGTAGAAGAAAGTCACGTGACAGCAATTTTTGTAGAATGGCAGTTCCGTTATATTTATAGGACAAGAATACAAAGATATAACCAGGGGGTTATATTATTAGCTGGGGTTTCGTGAGGCTAAGCTTTTAGGGCAATGTTTTTGGTTTTTCTGAAGCACATAAGATAGAGGAAGACCTATTGAAAAGGGGAAATTAGGGGAACAATTCTATCAAAAGTTATTGGCAAAGAAAGTTTTTCGGTTGTGCTTCATTTAAAAAAAACGAAGATGAAAAGTTACCATCAATCCCGCGAGTAAAAGAAAGTTTTCCGACTAGTCTACAAAAAAAGGGTTGCGGCGCGAATAGAATATCTCGCAAATTAATATATGCATAAACCTGACGGAATCCTTTCTTTTTTATGCTTAGGTGACGTCACCATCGATCCTGTCTTGACAATGGAGAACCAAATTTGGCAATGCATAATTATTATGAGCGGCCGAGAAAGTTTGTGTGACGCAAAAATTGCGCGATAAACGAAGCCTTAGAAAAACGCCCACTGAAAATTGAAACTAGGAATTTATTGAATATTTCACTAATGAAGTGAAAACAAACTTTTTGTTTTTTGTAATTATTATAAATTCATAATTTTTTTAAAAATACTATTTTTTGAAAGTCAAAGGACAATTAAAGTGAATTTAAGCTGAGTAGGTAGATATTGGGCGGACGGGCGTTTTTCACGTTCCGAGATCGTAATTAGACCAGAGTAAAAGACGGGGGCGTCTTAGTATGTAATATTATTATTATTTTCTTTTTTCGCGAATGAATGCAAAATGAATTTACGATTTTTGAATTAAAGGAAATATAATGTAATATATTATATTTGATTGTCAATGCCAAAAGATATTTCTTTACTTTACGATTAATCTGCTGTGTTGCCTCTCCATTTACCCTGGATTGTTTTAGTAGGCACTTCGGTCACGTGAATAAAAACACGCGTTTATGTTGAACCCGACTGTGGACTATGACCGAAATTGCAATTACATAAATTATTGTGAAAGTGAACGCTTACGACGAAATTTGGGAAATCAAAAAGACAACCTTTGTGAGAATGTTGAGTTTTGTTGTTTATAGGGGGGGGGGTACCCAGTGCACGAACGGCAAACTTATTTTTCTCTTTTCTGACTTACTTTTGGTTTTTACATAAATCCTTTTTGACCATCTCGTAAACAAGCTTGAAGTCCTTCTTTCAGTTTGTTTTCACTTTATTTGAAGGCTTCTTCTTGGAATAATAAGTCGTTAAAGCGAGCGCTATTTGGATCCAGTCCGCGAACGAGGAACCAGTGCGCGAACGATCTTTTGAAAGAAAAAATTAGAGCTCCGCTCGCAGGTAATACTTTAACTCTCTCCCGAGATGATACAGGGGTATTTGAACTTTTCAAAACCACGCGCTTTTTCACCAAAATAGCGTCTTTTTTATAAGAACTTTAGCGTTTTACTAACCTGTTTATTTTTGTAAATATTTTCTTGTCGTCCATTTTTTGTTTTCTTTTTCAAGTTTTGCTCATTGAAAAGCGCGGCAATGTTGTGTCTTCTTTTTTATGAGATCGCCAGCGCTTTCGAATGTTTTGACGTTGCAATGTCTTCATTTTGAATATGGTGTTCGGATCGTTCGCGGACTGGAACCTTTTTTATATCAACTACTGGTGATATGTTTCTATTGATTTTGAATTAATGAGCTAACATGTTTCAATGAAATTTTGTGTGATGGAAGATAACAGGTTTTTAAAAGAGGAAAGTCATTTTCAGAACTTTTCTTGCGCAAATTTTCGTATAAAAAACATTTTCTCTCGCGATCAGCCATATTTACAAAAAATCCCGAATTTTGTGATTTTTTTACTTGGCCTCGTTCAAAATCGGTTTGGTGTTGTTCTAGTGCTCCGTTTATTTTAAATTTTGGAGAGATTGCAAGGAATAGTTTGAGGATTCTGGCTGCACAAAGGAAGTTCTATAGAAGTTTGTTTTTGGTTGTTTTTTTCAAGTTTAAAGACTGTGGTTCGTGCACTGGGGCCGTTCGTGCACTGGTGATATGACTCTATGGCAGTTTGAGAACAATTGTCAGGTTTGTGAACAGAAAAAACTCAGAAAAATGTTTAAAAAACAAAAAGAAACTTGGAAATGTCAACTTTAATGAACTTGAACTACCGGACTTGCCAATCTACATCAGTGAAAATCTCAACGACCACTTTAGAGAACTTTCTTGGATGTGTCGTTCGTTAAAAAGAGAAAACCTTATCTTTTCCTACAAGTTTCAAAATGAATCCTTGGTTGTCACAGCCAAGGAAAACAGCAATGCCAAAATCAAAGTTTCGCATAAGGACCATCTACTAAAATATTACAACAATTTCTTCAACCCAGATAATAACATTGAAACTACTGAGTAGCTTATTTCATATTTTTTGCATGTCTTCGGGTCTTCGAACAATTTTCTTACTTCTCCGCCATATTAGTTTACAATTTTTTTCATAACAAATCAGTTGCTAAGCACTTTTGTCCAATACGATTTTTCAAGATAATGTGCTAGCTATGGTCTGTACACTAGTGTTGTTTTTCTCATTCAAAGACAGTGGTGCTTTTTCAAATTCCGTGGTTTTTTGCTTTCCTGTCAGAGGTTTGTTCTTTTTTCTTCTTTAAAAATCTAGATTATTTTATTTTACACCTATTTGTGTCAGTTTTGTTTGTATAAGTTTCTTCCATCCCTTTTATTCTCTGCCTGACCTGTGCTGTGTGTCCCGAGTGTGTCTGTTTTTTAGAATCTATGCCTGAAATATTCCCTTGCTCAGTTTGTACTAAGAATGTCAGTGAAAAATGTAACTCAATCCAATGTGATATTTGTGACCATTGGATCCACCAAAGAAATGCTCTGGTCTCACGTTAAAACAATTTGAAGTCCTTTCCCTTTCTGGGACCTGGTTTTGTCCGAATTGCATCAATTACTCCCTTCCTTTTCCTGTTGAATTAAACATTAATAATTCTAATGGTGATGCTCCTGGTGACATGAGTGATAAACTTCGATCCTTAATATCTGATCTCAACAAGGTCGTCACTAGCCTTAGTGACGAAATTGATGATGAGCTTGAATTTTCAGTTTCAAGCTCATAGCTGTAGTTATGTTGACTGCGATGAATTCAAATCGCTTGCAGCCAACACTCATCTAAATTCTCTGCCTTTCACCTGAACATTGCTTCACTTTCAAAACATTTTGACGACCTTGAAGATTGCTTGCCCTCCTCAATTCTAAATTTTTAGGTGTCATAGGGATTTCAGAAACCAAAAGCCTTGTTGACACCGAAACAGAAAGTCCTCTCGAAAAAAAAGAGGACTTTGCTATACCAGGTTACGAAAAGTTTTTTACACCAACTGAATCTTCTAAAGGTGGAGTAGCCTTATATATTTCACACTCTTTCTCTTACAAACCTAGGACAGACCTAGACCAAGTTTGCTATTCTTCATGTAGTCTTGAATCATGCTTTGCTGAAATTATCCTACCAAACAGTACCAATATCATTGTTGGTACTATATATCGCCATCCAAAAATGGTTGGCTTCAATCAAGATTTTCTAAAACCTCTGCTTAGTAAAATTTCTTCTGAGAAAAAGCAACTCCTCCTTCTTGGAGACTTCAATCTTAATCTTTTAAAATGCGAGGATGATCAGAAATAATGTCCTTCATGGATATCCTCGATTCTAATCTTATACTTCCACAGATCCTTTTACCAACAAGAATAACTGAGGACTCAAGGACTCTCATTGATAATATTATTTCTAGCCCATCTGATAATGGAACTGTATCTGGCAACATATGCTTTTCCATATCAGATCATCTCCCCCAGTTTTGTCTCTTTCCATCATTTGAAGGTAAGTTTCCCGGTGAAGATAATACTTTTTTTCAGCAAGACTGGTCTCGTTTTCAACCGAGAAGAATTTATTCTGGATTTTCTTGAAGTTGATTGGGACACCCTTTTTTGAGATTTGGTCATAAATCCAGACTCCTGTTTCAATATTTTTAATGACAGAATGAAAGTACTTGTAGAGAGACATCTACCCACAGTCAAAACTTACCAAACGTCAAGTTAGATCAAAAACAAAACCATGGATAACGCCAGGAATTTTGAAGTCAATAAAAAAACGTGACCACTACCAAACAAAACCGCTAAGGCTAAAACTAAGGAGTCCAAAGATCGACTCTATGAATTATATCGTAGGTATCGAAATATGATAGTCACTTTGACTAGACGTAGTAAAAAAAACCACTACATCAGATATTTTGATTTCCATTCTAAAAACTCTAGAAAAGTCTGGTCTGGTGTTCGCGATATAATCTCAACAAGGGCTAACTCAGAATCACCCATTTCAATCATCACAGGTGACTCTTTGACATCAGATCCTGAGAAAGTAGCCAATTCCTTCAATGATTTCTTCACTACTATAGCTTGATTCTATTCGTGAAAAAAATGCCGCCTTCTTACAATCACTTCAGCAGTTTCATGAAAGATCCAAATCTGCATTCCATCCTCTTAGCACCAACCACTAATCAAGAAATTGCAAAGGTGATTGGCTCTTTCTCATTAAATAAAGCAAGTGGTCCTCATAGTATTCCTATAAAAATCCTTAAACTTTAAGACTTGATATTTCTGTGCCAATATCGGCGCTGATAAACTACTCCTTTCTCAGTGGTATTTTTCCTACTCTCAAAATATCCAAAGTTGTGCCTGTCTTCAAACACAAAGGTTCTCCCCTTGAAGTCTCCTAATTATCGGCCAATTTCACTCTTATCTAACATTGAAAAAATTTTTGAGAAAGTGATGTACTCACGTCTTTCTGATTTTCTTGAAAACCATAATCAAATCTACTCTCGACAATTTGGTTTTCGTAAGGCTCACTCTACTGAGCATACACTCATTAATATTGTCGAACGTATCCGAAACTATCTTGACAATGTGGGTTTGCCGTGGTGTATTTGTCGATCTACAAAAGGCTTTCGACACAGTTGATCACGAAATCTTACTTGAAAAACTTGATCACTACGGAGTCAGAGGCATTGTTAATGACTGGTTCCGATCTTACCTCACTAACCGCTCCAGTGTTTCTCTTTCAGGCTCAAATTCCCTTTTAAAATCTATTAATCATGGAGTTCCTCAGGGTTCAGTCTTGGGTCCTCTGCTGTTCTTGTTGTATATAAACGATCTTCACCGCTGTATAAGAACCTCTGAAACATATCATTTTTGCTGATGATACTCATTTACTAAATTTTTCAAAAACTGTATGGAGTCTTTGTGGGAGGGTTAATGCTGATCTCAGAGTTTTAGTCAGCTGGCTAAAATGCCAACAAAATTTCTTTGAATGCTAGCAAAACTGAGTTGTTATTTTTCGTTCCCCTTGGAGGACAGATGGACTGTATTCCAAGAATTAAGCTTTGTGGGAAAATTCTATCACCAAGTAAGAGTGTGAAGTATTTGGTGTTCACCTTGACAATCATCTAAACTGGAAGGTTCATACTTCTTTCGTTGCTGCTACATTGAGAAGGGCAAATGGCAAGGGGCAATATCCAAACTTCGTCACTATGTTCCAATTTCACATCCTCTAAAACATTTATCATGCAATTTTTGCTTCTCATGTTCGCTATGCTAGTCAATCTTGGGGACTGTGTGACAATACTGTCACACATAGAATTCTTACTCTTCAAAAACACTGCACTAAGACTATGACCTTTAGTGAACCAAGAACTTCTGCCACTCCTCGTTTGCTGAACTTAAATTACTCAAAATCTTTGATCAGGTGAAAGTAATGAATATCTTATTTATTCAAAAATACCTCCAGGGTAATCTTCCATCTGATGTCCTATCAACACTTAATTGATTGAAATTGATCCAAAACTGGCACCAGGGCAAAGCTATTAAACTACTAAACTTTTCAACGGTCAAAACCACAAATTTTGGACTTAACTCTTCTCTCGTCTTTCTCAAAAAAATGAATGAGTTACTAATAAATCATCCTGACACTGATTTTCACAACTTGATACTGCTGAACTAAATCTTTAGCTACAAATTTATTTAACAAAATACAAAATGGAAACGAATAATCTTTGTGTTGTGTGTGTTGTGTGTGTGTGTGGTGTGAATGGTGTGTGCATGAGTTAGGTGTTTTCCAGGGTGGGGGGGTGTCGTGTACAGGACGAAATTTATAGATAAAATACTCAAAGAATTTCATAAAATAAAATTAAAATATTTCTATATTCATTATTTTGTGTCACTATAATATTTATGCAATGTTTATTATTGTTCTTTAGTTCTTATAATTTTCAGTTTCTTCGAGTCCCATTGTATTAGAAATCTATTTTTTTTTTAAGGGTTATCCTCTGTTGCAGCGAAATATATTCAATTCAATTAATTCATTTTGTATGAATGATTATTTTTACAACTCACACTTTTTAATTACAATGACATCTTGAATTACAGCTATCTTGTTAGATGTTTTGTTTCGAGAGTTCTAGCAATAGTTTATCGTTCAACTTGGAGAGGGAATGTTTGTAAACATAGAATTTTTTTTTCATAACAGTTATTTGGGGCGTCGGAATTAGGCAGTCCCAGTGGTGTCGGATTTAGGACCTCTCACGGTACTCCAGCATAAAAACAATGATACAGCCATGCATAATTACTGTATCATGCATATTTTAAGAATTATGCATGGCTGTATCATTGTTTTTATGCTGGAGTAGATAATTATTCAACATGCATGGCTGCCTCTTTAAAAAAAGGTCTATTTGTTTGATGCGATTGACACACTGTCTGGACACAAAACTTTTACTATCACTGAATTTAACAAGATTATGACAGATAAAAAAAATTCAAAGGATAAAGACTTACCATTCCAACAGTCAGGGAGAGAGAGAGTCGTTTATGACCTTTTTCAAAATGATCAATTGGTCAAAATTTGAAATTTTTGAGTCAATTTTACACTTTTCCAGCCATGATTTGTTTGTTATTCTTGCGTGGTCAGGCGTTGAATAGTGCTTTACATACTATTTGTCGAAGAATTGCTTTGTAAGTTTGACCACGGTGCTGCCGAAGCGTCTATAGCAACTGTATTTCGTGAGAGTCAAATTGGATCCATGTGAAAAGGAACAAAATAATCGCTAGACTAGAATCTTAGCAAAGAAAGATTTCTTCTTGGCTAGAATAAAATCAATGCGCATGCGCGCTAGAGCAACAAAAACAAGTCGCCTCGCAGTTTGTAATCGAAAAATCAAGAAAAATTAAAAAACCAGCATACACAACTGCTCAAAATACATTACAAAGGGCTTACAACAATTTATTTCTTAACCGTAGAACCAATCTAAATATACTATAAAATGGCTGCAGAAAACCAAGATGACTCACTTTACCCCATAGCTGTTTTGATTGATGAACTTCGCAATGAAGACTTGCAGGTTATTTTTATATTTTTTTGTTTTTTTCTCTTTTTATTCTGATAATTTCTCATCAGGAAATTGAGTTGCAACAGTCAATACTCTGCCAACTTGCGCACACTGATGTCCGTCGTCCAGTGTTTGGCCGTAGTGTCAAAAAGAATTTATCCAGGCGGTGTCAACCAGACCCTATCGAACTGATTTTCGTATTCGAACCATTCTTCAGACCGTTTTCAAATTTACACTGTAATTATAATTTAGTATTCTCTTTTGAATTTCAATGGCTGTGTGTTTGAAAGTTTCATTTGTCAAGTTTGAAAATCCCTGCCCAGTTGGCGACCGGTCTAGTTGGCGACCGAACGTCGTTGAACCCAGAAAAGTCATATAAAAACGAACCTGTGGAGAATTTCTTTTGGTAGTTATCTGCCTTGATCTATTTCCCGTACTGTGTAAAAAAAGTTCCAGAAAAGAACAAGTAGAATCCGAAAGATTCAACTTTGCACGGAAGCACACGAAAACCGGACTTTTCGAAAAAAAAGCTTTGTAAGAAAAAACGCTTCAACTGCCACTCCAAAAAATACTTGTCCAAAACGATGAGTATGTTAGAAAGCATTTCTATAAAAATCAGCTCAATACAGTTTCCTTCGTCTGTAATATTGATAAAAAAGTTGATGCCAATTCGAAATTAGAGGTCCAGTCTGCGACCGACAAAATCGAAAGTAAGAAAAAGAAGACTCTACATTGCGATCAAAACATTCCAGACGCAGAGAGAAAAAAAGAAGACTTTACATTGCGATCAAAACATTCAAGGGGCATGCCCGCGGTCTTCAACTTGACAGCTCCAATACGAAGTTTCTAGCTCCGGATTGAAACAACAAAGGAAACCGGTATATTGAATCTCTGGGTAGACATAGAAAATTCCCGCGTTTTTATCAAATGAAGACTCTCCATAGACCGCCACTTTCAAAACAAAACAAAAACAAACTTTAGAAAAAAATGGCGACTTGAAGAAAAATTCTGAAAAAACATGCGGAAGGGAAATGTAAGTGAGCTATTTTAAAACAAAAGAAGAGTGCAAATAAATTTAATACCCAAAAGGTTAGGAGTTTTTTTATCACCCTGATCAATTAATATGACCTTACCTGCAAGTAGAGCACTGATTTTCTCTTTTTAGCGATCGGTCGCAGACAGGTACGTCGGTCGGGAACCGGGCACTAGTACCGCTCGCTCGGTACTAGTGAGTTTACTCAAAAGTTTTTTATTCTAAGAAGATCGCCTCAAATAAAAAATCAAAACAAACACGAAGAACATGTTAAAAGTTGTCTAACCGTTGGTTAAAAAGGATTTTCAAAAAAGTAAAAAGTAAGTGAAAAGTAAGTGCCAACTGGGCAGGGTATATACTCTATATCATCATGAAAAATGACAAAGTCCAAAATGTGATCAGGCCAAAAAAAAAAGTAGTTTTGTTTCCGGAAATGCGGGTGACGAAAAAAAATCTCACCCGGGCGGCCAGAAAATATTTTTTTTTTACAATTTTCCTAGAAAAACTCTAATTGTCGTGTACGAAAAAATAATCCAGGTTCGATGTCTCTTTACTTGAAAAAACGAAATTTTAAGAAGAAGCTGTACTCTAAGGTAATTCTATTCACAACAACACAAAACAGGAAAGTAGAAAACATTTGTGACAGAAGATTTTCTTTTTCAAAACACAAGTGACATACGTAAATCTTTGAATACAATCGTTAAATGGATCGTAAAATCGTAAAATGGAAAATAAACTCTTTATGTATCTTTTTTATTGCGACGAGCTCGCTGTTTTTTCTATTTGCGGCCGGGTGAGATATATTTTTTCCAAAAAAAGTTCACCCGGCCTATTTCCGGAAACAAGACTACTTTTTTTTTTGGCCTCATTTTTACAGCATAAAATCATGAGAAATGCACCAATCTTACTCAGATTTACACACAAGTAGTATACTGAATTCAAATATACTAATAGTTTGCTCTCAAAAAGTTTCCATCAATCTCGAAAAAACAGAGTTTTTTGGTTTTGTGCATCTAGAAGAGAAGTTAGCCATAGTTATATGCATTAAACACTCGATCAGCTGACGATTCATGGCCCAAATTTCTCCAAAGTCTTTCCACATTGTTAGAGAGCCAGTATGCATCAAACTTCTCATAAATCATGTCCAAAACAACATGAATAATGATGAAAATGATAAATTTTTCACTGAGCTTTGCCAGTATTGTATTTGCTACCGTGAGATCAGATAACTTGCGTCAGTGGAGGCTAACATGCATAGCCCTCAAATGAATGACCTGGCTGGTCATTAAAATACAATTACGCAGCTCCGCTCGCAGCTCTACTCTACCATTTTTGTTTTGATTTAACTTTGTATTTTAATGACCAGCCAGGTCATTTATTTGAGGGCTATGCATGTTAGCTCCACTGATGCAAGTTACCCGATCTCACGGTACACAGTCAGCTAGTCCACTTTCGGCAGCCATCTTTTTCTAAATACTTTCGGCCAATCAAATCACAGTATTATCGGAATCAGATAATCCGTTTTTATTAAATCGGAATAGATCATCGGATTAGATAAACAAACAAAAAATGACATGGCTCCGCTGCACTAAAGCTCTGGGGGCTAATTACAATAATTAAGAAATTGTAAAAATATTTTTTTGTTTGGTTTAATGTTCTGTTTTTAAATATTCTACCGTTTTATTTTTATCTGCGTCCGAGAGGGGGTGGTACACACACCAGAAAAAGAAGACATTCCATTGTTGCGAAGTACTTTTTGCAGGGACCTAAACCTTTAGATTTCAACTGGGACCTGAACACACAAGTGACATACGTAAATCTTTGAATACAATCGTTAAATGGATCGTAAAAATCGTAAAATGGAAAAAATAAACTCTTTATGTATCTTTTTTATTGCGACGAGCTCGCTGTTTTTTTCTATTTGCGGCCGGGTGAGATATATTTTTTTCCAAAAAAAGTTCACCCGGCCTATTTCCGGAAACAAGACTACTTTTTTTTTTGGCCTCATTTTTTTACAGCATAAAATCATGAGAAATGCACCAATCTTACTCAGATTTACACACACAAGTAGTATACTGAATTCAAATATACTAATAGTTTGCTCTCAAAAAGTTTCCATCAATCTCGAAAAAACAGAGTTTTTTGGTTTTGTGCATCTAGAAGAGAAGTTAGCCATAGTTATATGCATTAAACACTCGATCAGCTGACGATTCATGGCCCAAATTTCTCCAAAGTCTTTCCACATTGTTAGAGAGCCAGTATGCATCAAACTTCTCATAAATCATGTCCAAAACAACATGAATAATGATGAAAATGATAAATTTTTCACTGAGCTTTGCCAGTATTGTATTTGCTACCGTGAGATCAGATAACTTGCGTCAGTGGAGGCTAACATGCATAGCCCTCAAATGAATGACCTGGCTGGTCATTAAAATACAATTACGCAGCTCCGCTCGCAGCTCGACTCTCTACCATTTTTGTTTTGATTTAACTTTGTATTTTAATGACCAGCCAGGTCATTTATTTGAGGGCTATGCATGTTAGCTCCACTGATGCAAGTTACCCGATCTCACGGTACACAGTCAGCTAGTCCACTTTCGGCAGCCATCTTTTTCTAAATACTTTCGGCCAATCAAATCACAGTATTATCGGAATCAGATAATCCGTTTTTATTAAATCGGAATAGATCATCGGATTAGATAAACAAACAAAAAATGACATGGCTCCGCTGCACTAAAGCTCTGGGGGCTAATTACAATAATTAAGAAATTGTAAAAATATTTTTTTGTTTGGTTTTAATGTTCTGTTTTTAAATATTCTACCGTTTTATTTTTATCTGCGTCCGAGAGGGGGTGGTACACACACCAGAAAAAGAAGACATTCCATTGTTGCGAAGTACTTTTTGCAGGGACCTAAACCTTTAGATTTCAACTGGGACCTGAACCTTACTGAAAAGGGAGGGGACCTAAAACTTAGGGGGGACCTAAATTTGTTGGGGGGACCTAGAACCCCATTCGAAGCAATGAAATGTCTTGACCGTTGTTGTTGTGTGTGTGTGTGTGTGTATTGGCTGTGTCATTCGTCACGCACCCCGAGGAGTGTTCTCCTCGCCAGGGTGATTGACTGCTCTGGTCGTTTCGTCAGCAAGCCGAGTCCTTCTTCAGCTTCCTCACCAAAAATTTCCAGACGTGCGACTCGTGTTGCTGGACATTCCAGGAACCAGTGCTCCAGGTCGTGTTGAGCATGGTCGCATCGAGGGCATTTAGGGTCTACTTCTTCATGAATTTGATGGTCGTATGCGGCGAATGCTAGGTGCTTGCCACACCTAATTCTGGCCAGGTCAACCTGGTCACGTCTTGTCTTCACCGATTTTTCCTTTGTGTTGGAGTATTTAGAATATACTTCTTTCAGCCGTGGGCGTTCAGGGTCACCGTCTTTGATTGTTGTTTTGACAACTGCGTGAGCAATTCATACTGGTAGGACGATGCGCACCTTCGATTTTGGTTGCTTCTTTTGCTGCTTTGTCAGCTGCCTCGTTGCCGGGGATGTTGCAGTGGCCCGGTAACCATTGGATGATCGTCTCAGCCTTCGATTGGCTAAGTTTATGGCGGATGTGGTCCACTTCCCGGTTGCGTTGGGCTAGTGCTTGACACAGGGACTGGCTATCAGTGCCAATCACAATGACGTCCTCTTCTTTGGCATTCTCAGCGATCCATTCTGCAGCTCTCTCCATGGCGCTGACTTCGGCGTTGTTGTTGTTGTCGGAAGAGAGAATTAAAGGCTCCTAGGCCGGAGCAACAACTAAAGCTAAAAGGGGCTGCAATAAGAAATAGTTAATACAGAGCCAAAAGTAGCGAGATATGACTGGAGTTGAAAGACCACCACAAGGATATAGTAATAGTGTATAGTAAATGAGAGGCTAAGGTGATAATATAGACCTGAAAGACTTGCGATTTGATAAAACATAAAAATATACATTAAAATTTTTAGATAATACTGTATATAAATAATTATGATTACTTAAAATTAAATATTGTAATTCAGTATTTTAAATATAAGCTAAAAAATAGTGAATAAAAAGATTTGGCTTTGATTACACGACCTGAGCTTAAAATAGAAAATAGAATTAGTGAGAGTTTGTGAGATTAGAGGATGATGCGTTGATTAAGACTTACTAGAGACCAAGGAGGCACAGCAGGAATAGAGCTTATAAAATCAGGAGGAGTTATGAACTTAAGTGAGGCTGGACTTAAAAAATTGTTGGTTTGCCGTCACCCCTCCGACCCTACCTTAAAACCTGCCGACCTGAAAAATTGTATTGCCATTTTAAAGAAGACATTTTTTTTCTTCAAAAACTTTAAACAATCAAATCAAAACTCGTATCTTGTCTGTCTCAAGCATAAGAATTGTGAACTTCCTGCTAGCGCTCTTCTGCTTTCCATTCAAAATTACCTAAATGTAAACAAACTGTTTTAACCCTTCCATGTACGAAAATTTCATGAATCGTCAAAATAAAATAAATTTCCGACCGACCGACCCACCTCCAAAATCTAGGGTCAGGTGACGGCAAACTAACAATTTTTTAAGTCCAGCCTCACTTAAGTTCATAACTCCTCCTGATTTTATTAGTTCAGTCTGAAGGCAAAGTGTAATCAATTTTATCATCAATTTTATAAAATTGTGGAAATAAGATTGTATAATTCTAGACAGTAAGAAAAAGCTGTATCTCTTTTAACCTCATAAAAAAATGAGACATGAGATCTGAAAGATATCGAATCAAAGATATAAAATCAAAATAAAATAAGGATGATAGCTTTGAGTCATGGAGTCATGGAGTCATTTAAAGGCCTAATCTTCATAAAATTTGGTGTGTGTTGTAAAATAATGAATAATGACAACTCGCCCGCATTGAATTCGGAAAATGGATCTTAAGGTAAACTTAAATTCCAATTCCATCAGCCTTAGAGATAGGAATGATAGGAAGGTCAAAATCACTGATAGACAAAAGGTATTTTCCTCTCTGATTGCTAAGGCAAAGAAAATACCTTAAGGGAACTTTTTTTGGTGAGAACTAATTTTGACAAACAGTTTATTCAAAAGATTTTTTTAATTTTGGCGAGAACTGATTTTGGAAAAACTCTTTTTCCGGTCGAAAGTGCGGGAAATATGCCAGAAATTGTTGATTTTCCAGATTTTCCTTGGTCTTAATTGTGTTATTATTTGTTTTGTTTTCATATAAAATTTTGTTGATAGCAATTGCCAATATTTTCTAAAATTGCAGACATAGCCAATTATCGTGCTGGAAAAACGGGTTTTCTTCAATTTCTCCAGTCTTATTATTCAATATTCCATTCATGAATTTTTGCTATATCTGTTCCCTCATTTTTCAGGATCTTTTCTATATCTATATGTTCTCTCATTTGGCTAACTTTCATTATCAGGTAGGTCCAATAAGCATCCAGCTTGTCTGCCATCTTGGAATAGTTACATATGAAAAAAGGACATGTTGTCTGAGTTCACCTGATGAACCAGAAAACACCTAAAATACAAAAGGCCTTGAAAATAGACCACTGAGGGTTTTTCAGAACTGTTCAGAATTATAATTTCTCATGGATGGCTATCACTTGTGATAATTTGAAGAACATCTGAGAGGTCATTGTGTCTAGCCTCTGTATGCCTTTATCATCCACACTCAGGGGAATTATTAAAAACAATATAAAACTTGTAAAGCAGTCATAATCAAGCTGAAAAATTTATTTTGATTTGATAAGCAAAGTTTAGTCTGTAGATCAGGGGGGAGTCAGGCAAATTAGACAACGGTATGCTGCAGTTAAGCTTACTGTATGTTTTTCAAGATAGCAGAAATGCACTGTAAGAGAGAGAGAGAGAGAGAGACTAAACCAACCCAAAAATAAGGGCATAGGCCACATGCCTAAAGCATGAGGATCACAGCGCATAAAATAAATTTCAAAAACTAATAAAACACTATGCTATTCGGAAAATAAAATAGTATTGTCTTAGTAAAAAGAAATACACTAGTCAAGTAATTATCATCAAGGATCAATTTTCACAGAGTGAATCAAATTTCTCCATTCTAATTTATTCAAAGCCAAATCATGCCAAACATTAGTATCAATGCCAGATTTTTTCAAACATTTAAATAGAGATCGACCATATGTGTATCTCGGAGCACCACGAGGACGTTTAGAACGGACCCAGCACGACAACATTTTCCGTGGAAGGCGATTCCAAGGCATGCGCATTACATGCCCAGCCCATCTGAGCTGTTGACGACAAATGTAGGTGTCTATCGATTCCATAGAAAGTTTATCGAGAAGATCAGATGTACGTTTACGATCGAGTAAAGTAAAACGACAAATACTTCTTACACACCGATGGTGAAATGCTCTCAATTTATAAAGAAGCTTTTCCGTCAAGCTCCAACACTCAACACCATACAATAAGATGGTTAGAATAAATGCTTGATAAACTTTTGCTTTGACACTAAGCTTTATCTTAGTGCGGGAAAATAATGAACTTTTCATCATACCGAATGCATTACACGCTTTCTGTATTCTACGATCAACATCAAGATCATCTGAGGAATCGGAACTTATGACGCTACCAAGATAAATAAACTCTCGCTCAACAGGAATAAATCTGTCACCAAAAACTATATTCGATAGGTCAGCTTGATCAAAGGTTGCAGGATCGTCATACATACATGGTGGTTTCGAGCAGAAAAGAACAACAGATTTCGAATCAGGTGGCCCCGAATGGATCTCCATTCCAAAACAGTCGAAATGGGTCATACAGAGCAGTATACCAACACTAGCGTCTTCTCTTGAGTCGAAAACGAGGGCTGTGTCGTCGGCATACTCAGAGTCCTGAAATTCATACTCCTCGCCGTATGCACGGTAGCTCCGACCGGTCATTTTGGCATCCTGTTTTGATCTAAAAATGCACAATGGTAGGCTGGTGGTTGCTCTCCAGGTGATCATTACAGCTGCAAGAAAAAACGTGAACAGTATGGGGCCGAGAATATCCCCTTGCTTCACGCCAATGGTACATGACATTACATGCGTGACTTCGTCTACGGTGAATTTAACGGTGAAGTTTTCATGTAAGGATTTAAGAAGACTGGTTAATTTAGGTGGAACTCCAAATTTCTCTAAGATAAGCCATAGTAACTGCCTGGGTACGCGATCGAAAGCCTTGACTAGGTCAAGAAAAAATACCCAGGATTCTTTTCCGTGTTCTCGTCGTTTGCGAAGGGCTGTTTTAACTGTAAAAATGGCATCAATGCAGCCTCGATCAGGTCTAAACCCACATTGCGGTTCTTGGTCAAGATTTTTCTTCGATTGGTAATAGCGAGGAAGAGAATGTGAATGTAAAATGATGCAATTATCTTGTAAGCAGTCTCAAGTAACATGATCCCACGATAATTCCTTTGGTAAACCAAGATCGCCTTTCTTTGGTAGAATCGTCAAACGTCCTACATTCCAGTCATTAGGTATATTTTCAGTTTGCCAAATTGAAAGTATGATGTTGGTAAGAGCTTGACTTGTTTCTGGATGATCAATCAAACATTTCCATATTTGTGCTTGTATACCAGAGTCTCCTGGAGAAGTGTTCTTTAATTTTTGTATAGCTTTTCTGATTTCATCCTCAGTTGGATCATGATCGCATCCTTGAACGATGTCGTGATGAGGGATGGGGTCGAGAACGGATACATTAAAGTTTTCTTCTCTATTGTAGAGATTGTTGAAATGTTCATAAAAGACAGTTGCATTTTCTTGAGGAGTGGAACATAAGGCACCATTTGGTTTTTTCATTTGTCGAGAAACTGAATGTTTTGGTTTTGAGAGTCCGTGATTAAGAGCTTTGAGGGACTCCCAAGCTGTTTTCGTACCATGATGACGGTTGAGTCTTGAACAGTGATTTAAAATCCAATCGTTTTTCGATTTGGTTATTAGAGCTTTCAGTTTCTTTCTTGCTGAACGGAGACGGTTCAAAGAGGAACGTGTAGTAGAGCGTTGGAAGTAACTTTTCATAGCTTGGTTTCGTGATTGAATTAAAGGTAATAAATTAGCTGAGTTTGCTTGAAACCATCCTGGTTGATTTTTAGTTTTATTTGGAAGGGATTGCTGGCATATCGTTCTGATTGATTAAGAAAGTGTTTTGTACGAATCATTTGAGTCAGAATCGTTGAATTTTCGAGCAACATTTTCGCAGAAATTATTACGTTTCGTCACATCTGAAAGAGCAGAGATATCGAGGTTTGTCATTTTACTACGCAGATCAGTCTTCTTTTTCAGTCGTTTCATAATTTTAAGTTTAATAAATATAGCTCGGTGTGTCACTATCTAGAAGGCATGCAGTGACTCCAGCATCTCGAACTCGATGTGTCATTTGTTGATTCACAATAAAATGATCAATTTGGTGTGGTTTTTTGCTACGTGGATGAATCCAAGTACGTACTCGTTCTTTTTGAAGCAACTTGTCATTGCTGAGAGATTGTTAATAGAGAGATAAGATCGATAGCGTCTGCCTGAGTTATTGATATGAGAAATTCCGAAATTACCGACAGGGTCCTCGTTTTTCTGATGAAGTACCCATACTGGAGTTCGTGTCTGATCCGATCAAGAGAATGTCATTGTGATGTTTCTTTGCGATGCATGAGCTGAGCTGATCGAAATATAAATCCCATTCGTCCTCAGGTGCCTTTCCGACGGGGGCATATGTTGAAATCAAAAATACTCCAATATCTCTGTTTTCATGATCTCTCAAAACGAGGCGCACTGCCATTACTCTAGCACCAAAATTAGTATACATCTCATAACCTCCTGCCTTCCAGGCAGCTTCTCCGTCAGAGTTCAAAACAATTGCTACGCCTTGTGATCCTCTATTCCCCTGTTGGACATTTTTATCGAGACCAACAGAAATAATTTTAAAAGAGTCGTTCTCTAACAGTTCGATTCCGTTCCGCCATGTTTCTTGTATGCACATTGCAATGGCATTTCGTCTTTTTTTCATAATGTTTAACAAGATTTCAATTCGAGTGTCATTTTTCATACCTCGTACATTTTGCGATAATACTTTGACCGTCCTGATCTTATGTCTTTTCTTTCCTTTTGCCATTACTGTTTTCCAAACTTGCGAGGCCTGGAAGACCAGCGGAGAAAAAAGTCCAGTTCTGCTTGAGTGGTAACCAGTGTGATTCGCGTTACTCAATGCCAAATGAATAGGACATCTCCTTCTGCTTTACGAGTTGTTCATCATCATCATGTTGTTGTTCTTTTGGGTGTGGTGGCTAACGGACCTAGTGATGCCGATTCAGGTGGCCACCACACCCTATTTTTAGGTTTAAGTCTGAAAGAACAACTTTTACTCAAATTTGGAGTTATGGTGTTTCTTTTTATTTTGAAATGCACTGTAAAGGTTTCAGCAAATCCAGGAAAAATTGCAAACTTTACTCAGAAATTCTGATTCTTTTGCTCAAAAAGAGGTGAAAATTTGAGAGCAATGGGTGAGAATTTCACCAATTTTTTGCTGCACTGAAAGGGTGCAACTCAAAAAGCCGATTTTTTTTGTTGCACATCGTCAGTTGTTAAATCCACCGCCTTTTGGGTCTGTAGAACATTGGAGCTCCTTTTTCTTTAAATCAATTTTGAATATTTATAAAAGCTCTTTAAAAATCTTTTTGTTCCTTTAAATAAGGACAAAGTTTTTTTCCTCTAAGGAAATAGTGAAAGGCTAACAAAACTGGTTTAATATGTTGTCACATTTTTTTCAGCTTTTGACTGTTGTTTATATTACATTATTATAACATATTGGAAACTCTTGTATTATAATAAAAACTTTAATTTATAACATAAAATCGATAACTATTTCAAAACGATTTTAAGCAGTTTTAAGAACATGCTTTGACAAAAAGTAAACATCACACTTTCGTCTGATAGGTTTACGAGGTGGTCTTAGTGAATTTTACCTTTGGAATCACTGTCAAATGGTGGCGACGATGCGGATTTTTTTTCCGTCAACGAACGAAGACCTAAGCTATCGGCCAAATACCTTTAAAACTTTAATGCGTGGTTTTCCAGCGGCCGAAGACCTACGCTAACAGCCGAAGACCTACAAATTTAATGTGCGATCAGTTTTCAGCGGCCGAAGACCTACAAAAACGGCCGAAGACCTGCAAAACTTAGAAATTTGAGAATCTAAATCTGAGCCAGCGGACGAATACCTTTCTTTGCCGCGCATGAAAGTTTTTCGCACCAAACTGCCATATTTCGTGAAATAAATTATTTTCGTGATAAGTCACATAAAAACATAATGGTACTCGGTAGCACATTTCCTACGAAATTCACCTAGAAACTCAGCATATGCTTGTGATGGAGTCATACTAGATTCAAATAGCTTTTTGATATAATTTTGCGTTTCCTCTGAAATCGATTTAAAGCTTAAAGCATGAAGAGAATTCACGGGGTGATTGTGTTTATGCTCTATATATCTATGGTGCATCTAAATGGAGTTAGTTGTTCATTAGAATCACAACAATGTCGTACTTTGATTCAATTTCCTCAAAAATATCAGCAATCAAATCCCTCTTCATCCATGTTTACAAGTGTACCATTATGTTTTCATGTGACTTATCACGAAAAGAATTTATTCGTTCGTTGACGGAAAAAACATCCGCGGCGACGATGTGGCCCCTTTTTTCTAATGAATCACATAGTAGAGATCATGTATTGTAGTAACTGCTTGACCCCCTCCTTCTGTATTGAAAATGCAAAAAAAATCATATATAAGAAATTTGAGAAAAGAGGAGGTTGGCAAAAATGTTGGGAAGCTGTTGGGAATCTGTAAAACTCAAAATAAAGTTTGCTTGTTTCATTAGCTACTATTTATGCTCTTATATTTATTTTTGTGAATGTGTTTATGTTTCAACTAAAGTGATCATTTATTGTTGAAGCTATTTAGAATGGAAAGGGAGAACAAGGTAAGCCTAACCTAATTGGCAGCTGCCAAGGGGGTTATATTGAACCATCAACTATGAACGATTTCATATCATACATTTTGAGCTTTTTCTTAGAGTCAGTTCGCTTAACTCCTTTTAGTTTCTCCAATTTACAATTTTGATGATGTCACTCATCATGCCCAAAGTGAGCAAAAACAGAAATTTTCCTTTGTTCTTTCAAAATTGTATTCTAACAAAAGCTTTAGGAAAAAGTTTCCTGTTGCTTATTTCATCCTAAATATTCATAAATTATGGTTTGAGCAATATATATTTAACATACCAGAAATGGCATCCAAATTTCAATCCTGGGTCATTGTCTTTAAAATTTCCAATGCAAAAGTCAATGTTCAAAATCAAATGCTCAAAATCCAATGCTCAAAATCCAATGCTCAAAATCCAACATTCGTAAAACCAAAATTGTAGCAATTTTTGAGTGTTATTGTCCAAAATGAGGGATTAAAATCACCGTTCTACATCAAATAACTCCCGTTCAGTACAGACATTGGTCATACTCTCTTAAAAGTCTTCTATATAGTTTTTTGAGAGCTTTCAGATTATATAATCGGTTTTGACCTAAAGTGAATTTGAAATTTCTGAAAAAAATTAGATCTTTTAAAAAAGGGTTGTAATCCAGGTTTTCACTAAGTGGGTCCAGGAATAAGGGCTCCTTTTTGGACCTACCTAAGGTAGTCCTTTAAATTAACCCTTGTCCGTTCGTCCGTTCGTTCGTCTGTTGCCAGCTTTTCTCGGGATTGGCTCATTAGTTTTTTCTAATTTTTTGCACAATGATGCAAAATGGCAATGCCCAAAATGTGACGGAGCCCGATTTTCGAAAAAAAAATTTTTCCGGCCGAAAATGGCGGAAATATGCCGGAAAAACTGGTTTTTCGGCATTTTCTCGAGATTTCATCATTTGTTTTTTCTGATTTTTTGCTCAAAGATGCGTATTAACAATGCTCAAAACATGGCCTAGTCCGATTTTTGAGAAAAAATTTTTTCCGGCGGAAAATGCCTGAAATATGCCGGAAATCGCGGTTTTTCTAGATTTTCATTGGACTTTTCCATATAATTTGTTGCTTTTTCATTCAGAAAGATTATTAATAGCAATACCCACCATCAAGCATGTTTCAATATTCATTAAAATTGATTTTTGAAGCCGGAACTTTCTAAAAATTGCCGGAACAGCCGATTTTCGCCGGAAAAACGGTATTTCTTGAATTTCTTGAGCTGTACTTTATATTTTTTCATGAAATTTTGCACACTGATGCAAAATGTCAATACCTAAATTGTGACGGATCCTGATTTTCGAAAAAATTCATTTCCGGCTGAAAATGCCGGAAATATGCCGGAAAGACTGGTTTTTTGGCATTTTCTCGAGATTTTATCATTAGTTTTTTCTGATTTTTTGCTCAAAGATGCGTATTAAGAATGCTCAAAACATGGCTTAGTCCGATTTTTAAGAAAAATTTTTTTCCGGCGGAAAATGCCTGAAATATGCCGGAAATCGCGGTTTTTCTAGATTTTCATTGGACTTTTCCATATAATTTGTTGTTTTTTCATTCAGAAAGATTATTAATATAATAGCAATACCCACCATCAAGCATGTTTCAATATTCATTAAAATTGATTTTTGAAGCCGGAACTTTCTAAAAATCGCCGGAACAGCCGATTTTCGCCGGAAAGACAGTATTTCTTGAATTTCTCGAGCTGTACTTTATATATTTTTATGAAATTTTGCACACTGATGCAATATGACAATACCTAAAATGTGACGGAGCCCGATTTTCGAAAAACATTTTTTTCCGGCCGAAAATGCCGGAAATATGCCGGAAATATGCCGGAAAAAGCGTTTTTTTTGACTTTTTCTCGAATTTTCATTTTTAGTTTTTTCTGATTTTTTGCAGAAAAAAAAATTTTCCGGTTGCCGGAAATCGCCGTTTTTGCAGATTTTCATTGGATTTTTTCCTTGTATTTCTATGTTTTTCACACATAAACATTATTGATAACATTGCTCACCATCAAGCATGATTCAATTGTCAATAAAACTGATTTTTGCGACAAGAACTTCCTATTTATTTTTTCCCTAGCATTTTATTGTGTTGTGTATTTTCGCTAAATGCTATATTTTCTGACTGATTTTTTTCATTTTTCTTTTCGCATTGCTATCAATGCTAACTAACTTTCATCATCAGGTAGGTCCATTCAGCCGATTCAGCATGTTGCTTGTTTTTCTTAGCAGCCCTCCTTATATCAATTCATATGGTATTAAGGCATGTCTGGTCCAAATTTGGAGCTTTGTTCTAAATTTGCATGATTTTTATGAAATTTGTTCCCAGTCGGGCCTACTAAGGCCTACTAAAATTTTGAAGTGTCAACTTTTCCATTGATTTAAAGCCTTGAAAGCTTTGGTAAAATAAGCTTTAAAACGTTGTAAATCTTTTACCATGACATTTTGTCATACTTAACACCTTTTGAAAATGGTTGATCTTGATAATTGGAGACTATTTTCAAAATTTTAGTTCAGCCTGTCTGGTGGTATTTTACAGACTAGAATGTAAGATTGGCTAATTTAGCCAACGGGTCTGTAAAATACACTATACCGGAAGGTGGTGGCAAAAGTTTTCCAATGCTCCCTGAAAAAATTTGTTTCAAGCGGAGAATTGACTTCACATTTAGCTTGACAAAAGCATTTTAAAAGAATGATGACGTCATCAGGTGAGGTGGTATGACGTCATTAATGATGCTGAAATCTTCACCAAATATAACCATTCATATTCTGTACACTCTGGTTCGACCCCTAGCAGTGTCATACCAAAGAGCTCAAAATGGTACTTGATCCCCATTGCTTGAAAAGGCTTTTGAAAAAACATATTACCCCCCCCCCCACACACACGTTTTTGAATGCCACTAAAAGCGAAAAACTTCAATTTCTTGAACATTGAATTTCTTGTCAAGCGATGAAAAAGACATCACCCCCTGGTAAGCTAATCAAGCAGTGTTGTGATTAATAATTCATTGTTTCTGTTATAGTTACGTCTCAACTCGATAAAGAAACTATCCACAATTGCATTGGCACTTGGAGTGACACGAACAAGAACAGAATTAGTTCCATTCCTCACAGACACTATATATGATGAAGATGAAGTCTTGTTAGCCCTTGCTGAGCAACTGGCTACATTCACGCCACTCATTGGAGGACCAGAATACGTCAATATCTTGATCCCACCATTAGAAAGTCTTGCAACAGTTGAGGAAACAGTCGTTCGTGATAAAGCTGTCGAATCTCTTCGACAAATCGCTGCTGATCACTCCAATGCTGACTTAGAAAATTATTTTGTTCCACTTGTAAAACGACTTGCACAAGGTTTGCTTTCTTTTCATTTGTAATAGCCTGAAATGAAAATAAAAGGCATTCTTATTTGTATCAATTTCCTCAAATCCCTCTTAGGCGAGGCCAATTTAATTTGTTGTTTTACAGGCCAAGCTACCCAAAAAAGAGGGTCGGTTGGTCGGCGAAAAAATAAAAATAAAAGTAGAATTTCACCTATAAAATCTCCTAAAAAGACAAAAAAAACTACATCTTGACAAATATGCAAAAAAGAAGAAAAAAGACACAAAAAGCTCGAATTCATAGATAAAATGAAAAATTGAACATAAAACCTTGGAAAAACTACCAAAATTTTGATAATTTGGCAGACTGTAAAGCAATAAAAATAAAAATACAATACAAAAAATTATTTTGTTTTTATTTCGAGTTTTGAAATTTCAGGGTCGGTCGGGCCCGTAAAACACCTAATCAAATTGGTCTCGCCTTACAATGTCTTGATCAATTAACATTTTTGTCCTCTCACTGTTCATTTACTCCAAGGAAATATTAAGTTCATTTGACAAACTTGTGACTAATGGCTAATACATTTTATTAGGTGACTGGTTCACGACGAAGACTTCAGCATGCGGTCTCTTTGCAAGTTGTTATGCACGAGTAAATAACACAATCAAGGCAGATTTAAGAAGGTAAAGTATTTAAACCTTCTTCATCCTAATCACGAATCTTTGCTGGAAAATTTCTTTTTTGGCAAAAACTCCAGTCAAAAAGAAATTTATGTTAGAAATTTTGATCACTAATTTTGTTTATTACTTGACCATCTATGTTTATGAAATAAGAATGTATAATGAGAATTTTATATTCGTTTTATTTTTTATTGTCAGTGCCTTCAAAACGTTATGTTGTGATGAGACTCCGATGGTCAGAAGAGCTGCCACTGGAAAACTTGGGGTATGTAAGGAATCTAGAACCAGGGTTCAAACAGACCTGAAAAGAGGTTTTCCCTAAAGAATGTCAGGGGGACCAAAATATGTCTAAAATGTGTTTTACGATAATTTGGGAAAAGTCGGGAGAAAGCTGGAAAAATGCTGCTCCAATTTAGTAGGATTATGTCTGAATTATATTAAAAATTACAGGGAAGACTCAGTTGTCTTTTACAACAAATAAGTTTGGAAAATTTGTTCTATTGACACTAAAGTTGAGGATTACCTTTTGTATTAAAGATAGATACGAGCTTGCTTTGCTTTATTTTTTCAACAGGAATTCGCAAAAACAGTAGAAATCGATAACCTAAAAGCAGATATCATCCCATCGTTTCAAAGTCTGGCGGTTGACGACCACGATTCTGTCCGTCTACTGGCAGTTGAAGCGTGTGTCAGTATAGCTGGTATTCTTCCCGACAGTGATAAAGAAGCCCTTATAATGCCCACACTCCGAAACGTTGCTCAAGATAAGTCATGGAGGGTTCGATACATGGTGGCCGATAAAATTGTTGATTTACAAAAAGCATTGGGACCAGAATTGAGTAAAGTAGACTTAGTACCAGCGTATTTCCAACTCCTCAAAGATGTTGAATCAGAAGTAAAGACAGCTGCTGCCCACAAAGTCAAAGGTGAATATATGTTCACTGGTTTACATAAAGATTAAGAAACGGTGTATTTCTTCTCAATACTTAAAGTTTGTTGCTTACGCATTCATCAGTTGATTAGAAATAACTATCAAAACAAAATTCTACGTTTATTTAAAAAAATTGACGTCAATCATTAGAATCGAAGTTTTCGAGTTCACTGGTTTAAATATTTCAGAGAATAATTGGATTGCAAAACATGGAAGTCATTAGAGTGTTATATCGGGAATCAAAAATGAGTAGGGTACTAATCGCACTCTTGAAGACAAAAAGGTCAAATTTCTGTGAATATATTTACTCATATCGAAACTATTCTTTTTCTAGAAATTTAATTTTTTAAATTTCAGGGGCCAAAAATAGGACTTTTCTTAGGAGGACTGAAATCTCTCCAGTTACCCTGATATGTCAACTACTCTTGAAGTAGACAACTTTAACTGTATTGATGAGTTGTATATGTAATTTATATTTCATTCAGTCATTCGCTCATTCATTTTTTACTCTTCAGAATTCTGCGAAGGACTCCCTGACGATATCAAAGAACAAGCAATTATGTCGAATATTCTTCCATGTGTAAAGGTAAGACTTAAGTACTCTCACATTCCAATTTGACAAAGAATGGTACATCATTTTCTGAATTATCCTTATTGCTAAGGGTCGTTTTATGCCGACTTATTGACTCGTTCAACGTGTAATGTTTCAGTCGTCGTACTGTTTTGTGTTCAGATTTTTACAGTCAATATATTTTTTTCTTTTTCTTTCAGGATTTGGTTATTGACCCAAACATGCACGTCAAATCAGCCTTAGCTGGTGTTATCATGGGATTGGCTCCTATGCTGGGTAAAGATAAGTAAGTCTTTGTGTCTATTATGTCGATCTCAATTATACTGTCTTTAGTTTTCACCCAAAATGGAAGAAAAGTCTTGAAAGCTAGGCTCCAGCAGCAATCTAGTGATGCATTCTGTTTACTTAAGACCGATCTCCACTTGTGCGCGCTGCGATTGCATCTTTTGGCTTCAATCCTTTTTGCTTGGAAAAAAGATTACGTCATAAAAATGTAGCGCGCGCTCGAAAAAAAAGTGGAACACATTTCAACTTTTTTCAACCGTTACCTTAAAGGCCAGTCTCCACTAGCGCACGCTTCGATCAAATGAAAAAAGAAGCAATTCCATTGGCGCGATCTGACGTAACGGTTGAAAAAAGTTGAAATGTGTTTAACTTTTTGGACCTACCCCGGTGGGGTGGAGGTCCTATAAATTAACCCATGTTCGTTCGTTCGTTAGTTAGTGTGTTAGTTACCAGCTTTTCTCGAGATTGGCTCATTAGTTTTTTCTGATTTTTGGCACAAAGGTGCATGACCATAAACCCTCGAATGTGACGGAGCCCGATTTTCTAAAAAAATTTTTTTTAGGCAAATTTGGGCCAAAAAACGGCTTAAAAACGGGTTTTTTGGACTTTGTGAAAAATTGGATCATTAATTTTTTCTGATTTTTAGCATGAAAGTAGGGTACAATCATAATTAAAGGATGGCTCAAGCAGATTTTTGCAAAAAAATTTTTTTGGCTCAAAAATCGTATTTTTATCTATAAGAACCACTTTTAATAAGAATACATCAATGTTCTTAGCCCATATTATTATTATTATTTTTATTAATTTTTTTACGATGAAAAATGTCACGGTGGAGGCTAATGATTTGAGTTTTCTGTAAACACTTATTATTTTTTTGGCTGAAAAACGAATCTTTATCTATAAGAATCACTATTTATGAGTATATATCAATGTTATTAGCCAAATTGTTTTTTTATTATTATTTTTTCTAACAGAAGAAAATGTCACGGTAGAGTTCGACGGTTTGAGTTTTCTGGAAACCTTATTTATTAAGCTGTGCATTTTTCTGATAGTGGTTTTTATAAAGAAAAGCGCTTAATAGCTTTTTTATTTCTTTTTCAAAAATCTTTTTCAATAGTGTTGATAGTTTCTCTCAATAGATATGCTTTCATTTTCTTTATTTTTTTGTATTTTGACCAGTTATGTCTTATGTGTTTCATTGTTTCAATGTTCACTGATTAGTTTGATAACCAGGTAGGTCCATAAAAGTATCGCTTGTTTTTTTCAAGCGCGCACTACATTTTTATGACGTAATCTTTTTTCCAAGTAAAAAAGATTACAGCTTAAAAGTGCGATCGCAGCGCGCGCAAGTGGAGATCGGCCTTTACGCCTCAATTAAAGTGCAGTGAGTCTTGCTAGGGAAGTCTCTTGCTCACCTTTCGTTTCACAACAATCGAAGGTTCGCCATTCAAGTAATTTTGCTTTCTTTTTCCATATCTTTAGTACAATCGAACATTTGTTACCATTATTTCTAACCATGCTTAAAGACGAGGTAAGGTTTCTTGTTATGTGTACGACTAGTTTATTGTTTAAATCTGCGTTGCTACATTTAAGTGTGTAGTTCCAAATTTAAATCTGTTCCAAAAGCTTCTTAAACCTTTAAAATGAGCCGTTTCCAGTTTTTTCTGCCATTTTGGCTTTATCAAACCCCAACTAATATTAACTTGGTTCCTGTCTAGGATAATAGCGAGTTTATGTATTCGAGATAAAGTGAGGGGGTGGTATAAAGCAAAGTTGATATGTCTCTAAAATCACCGTCCACTTTGCTCGACGACGGTAAAAACACCAAAATACCGTCGTCTGTTTAGGTGATATAGAGCCGTACATCAACTATCGACTTTGTTTTGTGTCGATCTCACTTACCGTCGCCTTCGATATCCTCCGATATGTAAACTCGGTAATGTCTTTAATTGCTGGGGTTACTGAATGAAGGAATAGCCAGGCATAGTCAAGTTTTTAAGCAGACAGTCCAATTTCAACATCAACTGTGCATTTTTCTTCAGTTCCCAGATGTCAGACTGAATATCATTTCCAATATTGATAGTGTAAATAAAGGTGAGATTCGTCTATTTGTCATCATGTGTTATTATTGTTTGGTCTTTCATGTATGAGCCTCAAAGAATTGTTCTCTTGACTCCTAGATTAACTTAGGTGTCTCGTTTCCCCTGGCCCATCCTTGAGTCTTTAAAGTGATAACCAGATGGCTTGGGATTTTTGGCATTACGAAACCATCTGTGTTCATTAGTAAACCCTATGTTGTTCTTTTTCTTGCTAAAAGTCGAATGATTTTCTGCTTCGGAAAAAGGTTTGGTAAAGAGATACAACCTAGAACTCTCAAACTTTCTGATTTTGAGGTCAACCAATCATCGAATGTTTTCAAGAAGCACTGGACAGAGTTGACTATACAGCCCACATACATGTGTTTTTTTATAAGCATAACGCTTATAAGCATATGAACGCTCAGATTTGCAGAATTCCTAAGCATAGCATAAGCATATATGTCAGCCTTCAATATTTTTCAAGTGGTCATTTTTTATCTGTTTGAATAGGTTTGGTAGAGGTCAAGTAGAAAAAGACATTCCACGGGCTAGCTGCATATTCCATTGCTCCCAAAATCTGAACAAATTTTTACAAAATTTCTGACATTTCACTAAAAATTTGGCTCGGGTGAATCATAAGCATGATTCATAAGCATATAATAAGCATAAGCTATGCCTGGATGCTTTGAGAACTTAAGCATACACGAGCCTGACCAAGGGGCATACTCTTGCTTATAAAAAAAAACAAAGGAAAATATCTAGGTAACTACTTGGAAGTCTCTTTTTGCTGATGAGATTATTTACAACCACAAAATGTGACCACTTTCATCTTATTTCAGTAATTGGCATCCATCAATTATCACAATCTTTGTTACCTGCCATTATGGAATTGGCCGAAGATCCAAAATGGCGCGTCCGACTCGCTATCATCGAATATATGCCTCTCCTTGCCGGACAACTGGTGGGTCTTCTTTTCTGCTTCTTTTCTGCTTGATTTTCCCCCAATTTACAATGAACGCTAGGACAACAATCAGAACTGGATCATACTTGATTTGCCGAATTAGATTCCAAAGCAATTATGAGCCAATCTTAAACCTAACCTGACCATCTAACAAGAATCTTGATATGCCCTTTATTCTTTAGGGTGTCCAATTTTTCGATGAGAAGTTGAATCAATTGTGTATGAGCTGGTTGGTTGATCACGGTAAGTCCTTTCCAAAGTCAATTCCTCTGTCTATTTGTGAACCTCAAAACGATTAAAGGCTCTTCTTGACGCTTTCCATTTCCCTTTCATATTTAATGCTTTGTAATCTCTTCAACCAGACCGTTCTTGATATGATTGTAGCTGGATGGATGGTTTATTAATAGAGATTTGCATATGGTACGTTAGTATTCGGGGAATTTTTATAATGCAATTATTAATTCTCACTGAACGACTGAATCGCTGAAAAAACTTAACCTCTTATAATCGTTTTTCAAATCTCTTCACTCAATCCTATCTACATGTTTTTGTTATCGTATAGTTTATGCAATCCGTGAAGCAGCTGCAATCAACTTGAAAAAACTGATCGAGAAATTCGGTTTGGAATGGGCTCAAGTAAGAATCGTAATATCATTTTTAATTTTTTTATAACTGGCGACCTCTTGTCATTTAGTATGAGAAGCAACCAAGTTAAGATTTGTCCTATGACTCAAGCTTGCCTGAACAAGTATTACAAAAGTAACAAAAGACGATGACGCTGTTTTGAAGTGCAAGTTAAAAGGTCATTAAGAGAGGATATTATGAAGATTACATTTCCTCAAAACAAAAGTCAAATTAATGAATTCTTAAGCAATATCATTAAGGAGTTAATGACTTTTATCGTTAATTGCTTCTGTTTGTTGTACTTCTCGTTACTTCCCTTACTCCTTCACAACATTCTGTGTTTTCGTCATACGTCAAATTGCTTTCTCTACCTGTTTCCGCTCGCTCGTCCAACCACTTAGACAATGTTTGGACAAGACTATTGCATATGCCAAAACATATTGCTTATTTTATAAGCATTCAAATTGAAATTGAGATCAATAGCAAACAAAGCAATAAATAACTTTCCCTTTCACCTAAAATAACCTTCCTTCTGACACCCCTCTCATAAAAATGTAATGTCAGAATTGATGGAAAATTCCTTCCCTCTCGTTTCAGAACACAGTCATTCCTAAAGTACTTGCCATGGCAAAAGACACTAACTACCTTCACCGCATGACCACCCTCTTCACCATCAACACCATGTTAGATGTGGCGGGACCTGAAATCACCGCCCAATTCATCCTCCCAACCGTTGTCGGTCTCGCCAAAGATAATGTCGCTAACGTCCGCTTCAATGTGGCCAAAACTCTACAAAAGATCGCCACTATACTCGACCCAAAGTACGAATCTACTGCTACTTTGACATTTTCTTAAACGAGGTTTTGTAAATGTAAACCTTGTGTGCTGAAAATTTAGGCCTTCATATTTAAAGTGCTAGAGCATGGTATAATTTTTTTTGCTTTAATCAAGTCATCGAATGTTTGTTAATTCCACTGCATTATTTCTTTTAGTTCGATCCAGGGGACAATCAAACCATGCTTAAACCAATTGAATACTGATATTGATGTCGACGTCAAATATTTCGCCGGTGAAGCTTTATTAGGTAAGACAGGCCCATAGTATTGTGTTTGTTTGAACCAACTTGGTTTAAAGCTTATTTGGGAGATTTCGCTCTATACTGTGTTTGTCTGCACTTCTTTTGGAAAAATTAACGTCAACGATTTTGAGCCATGACAGTCACGAGCTTTGCGAATAAAATTGGTCTACACGTTTTATTCTTGTAAGAATATCAAAAATTTTTGAAGCATTTGGATGTTCTTAACTTTTTGAGTTTTAAGTCTAAAAATATTCTCAACATGTTCTTATTTTCACTATTTTTTGAGAATTTTTGTCCATTTTCCTAAGAAATCAGGTGTTTTAGGGTCCGCAAAGCCTTAAAATGTTCTTAACTTGTTCTTAACATTTTGGCCATCGAAGCCTTATGTTCTTATATAGTTTGTTCTTATAATAAACGTGTATTATACGTTTTTTTGTCAGCATCCGTTCTGCTCGCAATAGAAACTATTTGAAGATTTTTTGTGACAATTTTTCACTTCTTTGAATCATTTTGAATCATTTTGCTTCAGTGTGTGAAAGTGAAACTAGCTAAAAGTTGCAGAATTTTGTTTTGGATTTTCCTGTTGCTACCTGACCCCTCTCTCCTCTCAGTGAAGAGGCTTTTTTAATTATAAGATATTTTGTTTTCTTTTGTAGTTTGTTGATTCACAAGAATGGTGCTTCAATTCAATCCAGTGCAAATATTTGCAAGGCTCTATTCACATCTCGACGAAAGATAATAATTTATGAACTGAATACACGAACGAAACCAGACGCCTCTTTTCTTTTCGAGGAAATGTTTTATTCAATTCAAATTCAAATGGAATGAAAGATGTTTTAAAAATTCACGAATCAAAAAATATGGCTTAGCTTAGCTTGTTGGTGAATCGTTTTTCATATCGTAAAAAATAAAAAACTTTCATCTTTTTTATGTTGCTCTGCTCCAAACTTACAGACAGGCAGACAGACAAAATTATTTGTAAATTATAGAAAATTCTCTTCAACGATTATGAACTTATTGTAAATGGCGTTTTTGTTGTTTTTTTCGGATCGGAAAAGGAAAATTAACTAATTCTTCTTTCTACTACTAATTTTTCTTTTAAAAATATAACTTCATGTGATCAAAATGACATATTCTACATAAATGTAAAATAGGATGTTTTCAGCTCCAAGAGATTGTGGTGAGAATAATCGAGTACACACTTCACGAAATGATCTCTTTTGTTGTTTATGTCCCTTAAAGTTGCCATTGGTTACGATGATGCATTATCAATTTGGTTTGTCGAGTTTCAAATTCATCCTTGTTTACTTTTCAAAATTCTAGAGTTTGTATCAAATTTCTTTAGATAGCAATCAGTGGGTAATAATTTGCTGAAAGTTGTATTATATGTGTTCCCCCGAAAACTGTTTGATTTCAAACCAATTTTCTTTTTTTTAAGAGCATATCGTCAAAAATGTTTTACGACCTTTCAATTGAACTGATTACATCACAGATCAACAGATTTAATCTGCTTTGTATTATAGACATTATAAGCACACGAAACGTTTTGACATCAGAAAACTGTTTGTATTGCCAAATGTCTTAATGTGTCACGTCTCAAATTTCGTAGGACATTTTTGTCTTTCATTGCTTTGAAGTGAAATATCAGTTCTTATTTCGTGTTGAAGAGTTTTGTTATGAGAGTCAAATAATGGCGGGGGAGTTGAAAGTTCGATGTTTGGAAATAGTTATTTTTGTATTTGCCTTAATTTTCCTTGTTTTCAAACCAACGTTATATTATCAAAGTGGTTTAGTTTTATTGGAGTGTTGGCTTGGGAAATTAGTATCTGGGATGTTTCACCTATCGAGATTAAAGAGTCATCTTCGCTAATACGATTGAAATATTCGTATTGTAATATTGTTGAAATTTCGTTTCAAACTTTTTCAGCAGTGTTCATCTTTTCTTAGAAAGTCTCTGCCAGAAAAGTTAATGAACTTTCACTTTCTCTGTCTAATGAGAAACGAACGAATAGTTTGATGAACAACAAAGGGTGAACAGTGTAATGCGTTGTGACGTTTCGACGATTGTATTATTCTCGTTTTTTTATTAATCACATTTAACGACTTCCATCAAATCAACTTTTTGTGTGTTTGTTCTGTTTTGTTATTTGTGGATGAGATAGATCATGAAGGAGAGGATCAAAGTTTATAATGGAAATTATATGTTTATGTTTGTGCAAAATAACAGAAAGTTTCGAATTAAAGTCACTTAAAGGCCCGGGGGGTGGTACTTGGGCAAAAAGAGGTACGGGGGTGTGCTTCTTGTCAAGGTAATTTCACCTCCACGAGTCCCAGGCGCGGGAGGGGCACTCGATTTTGAAAACAACCGTACGTTCGGCCAAAAATCAGGTCTCTAAAATCGGACCCTTACAGTGCAGGAAAAATTTGACTGAAAATCGACCCTGATGGTGAAATTTTTCGACCGTCAGTCAGCAAGGGTAGTAACTCGAGATCATAACCAGACGGTGTCAATCGAACAACTTTGAACAAAAAATCGCAATCGAACCAATTAGCCTCCGTCTCGGAAGAGGACTGGGCCCGAATTTGCGGACGTTTTCACAGTTTCACTTTCGTTTTCGGCTATACGACAGCGTTTTCAAGCAGAAAACAGAGGAAATCTGTGAAATTATGGCAGGGAATGCTTACCTATTTTTCCAGTGTTTCTCATGATTGGAGCAAGATTATTGTTCTAGAAAGTTCATAAAGGCCTAATAGTTTCAGATTAGTATAATTTCATCAGAAGAAACATTTACACCAAAGCTCCTTATTGATATGTGAAAGCTACCAAAAATAGCAATGTCCTCCATCAGAACAACTTTAACATAAGGGACAAGGACAGTCAAGAAGTCTACTTTGTTAAAAATTTGCACAAAATACTTAGAGAAAATGGTACTATGGAAGCCCATTCTATACTCCTAAATGATAGTTGGAAGATCAGCAGTCGAGAGGGTTGATTAAAAAAGAACTCCAAGCACACAATAAAGTATACATGTATATTTGTCCAGAAAGAACTGGCATGTTGTTTGCTTTGTTTTGGTGTTTAAAAATATGTACTTATCAGTCCTAAAAAAATATAAATTCGAATATAATGAGGGCAATGAGTCTGGTTAAATGTTACTATATTTACAAGAAAGGATTACTGAAAAATACTACTGTATGTAATGTACTACTGATGAACTAAACTCAAAAAATAAAACTTTACCATAAATTTACATTACGACAATTTAAAAATCTATCTTTAATAGCAACAAAGAAAAAAACATGGCTCAAAGTTTTAAAAACAGAGCTAGTCAGAGCTTCAATTCAGTAGGTATAATAGAGCTTTCAAAATGTGAAAACAGACATTGCATTGGTTACTACAAAACATACTATCCACGTCTATCCACACGGTTTTTTCGATTCATGAAAAAAATAAAGTATTTATCAAAAAAAGGTTCTCTTTTTTTTTGGTAATCAATTCCAACAAACAACAATCAATATAACAGTTTTTTGAAAACCATCCCACAGTGTAAACATTATCAACCAACTAAACCCACACCGCCAAAATTGTAAAAATAAGTCAATATAATTTCTATCAACAATTTCTCGTAAAATGTTTTTTTTCCAACATTCTGATACCAATCATGGCTGGAGGCATCATTTGTAGAGTGATTGTGTGGCATTTCATTGCCATACCAAACATCAACCAAACAAAACTGCCGCTAAGCCAAATCTGTCGATTAAAAATTTCCATGAAAATTATAATTGAAACTTATCTTGTAAAATGCTTTTTTCAACATTCTGGAGGTGTTCAAAGTTAGAGGTATCATATGTAGAGCCAAGAGATACATGAAAAGTCATTTCCTATCCCATTTACCATGAGATATATGAGTCAACAAATCAAACAAAAACCAAAAAATCATGTCTCTTCACTTTCATGTCACATCGTGTTTATATGGGGTATCAGAAAGTCAATCCACAAGAAGAGCCATCTTCCTTTATTATGGAGTGTTCCAAAACTATTGGTAGGTTGTTTGGAAGTAAAGAAACCCACACAGTTTGTTTTATTTTGAAGATTTAACTTGAAAACAAACTGCATCTTTCCAGCAGAAACTCGTGTTCCAACCTGCTACATAACATTGGTCAGTCGGGTCTGCTACTAACATGTAATAGTTTTATTATAGCTGAGATTGAGAATCCCTAGGCCGTACTTGTAACATGTATTACGTGTATTATTATGTCAGTCGACTTGAATCATGATACATTACTCACATTTCACTGGATGCATTTTCGCTGTGACATTATCCGCAAAATTTTCTGACCGCGTTCTGAGACGGAGGCTAATCGAATGCCAGGCTCCCAGAGGGCTAAAATATCATTAACGGCCCGGGTGTAGGGCAATAACGTCATTTGCGGCCCGCTCGGAATTGGATTGAAGTCGTTGCATTGAAGCGAAGAGACTAAACTAACGTCAGAAAAAAACACTTTTTGGTCATTTGCAGCCCGCTCGCAAGGTGCTAAAGATTTGTTGAAGACATTGCATTGAAGCGAAAAAAATTGGTTGACGCTAGAAAAAATCGTTGTTTGAATGTCCGATATGGATAATAATGTTATATTGACGATCAATCTTAAGATCATACCGAGATCATGAAGACCGTAATGACCACCGGCCTTTTATTTAACAAACAAATTGTAGGACATGCGTTACATACTCTTAGGTGCCAAATAAACGGCCCCCCCCCCCGCTTGTTAATTTTTCGAAAATTTTCCAACCCCCCCGGACCTTATTAGGACCCCCCCGTTTGTTAATTTTAAAGAATATTTTCAGTTGGCTAAAAGAAGTCCCCTTATTTTGCTCCAAAAAGCCTGATTTTAGCCTATATTTACCTTATTTTGGGGTTTTCATAAGTACAATTTCCAACCCCCTCGGCAATTGAGTCCCCCCCGTTTATTGAAATTTCAAAAATTTTCCAACACCCCCGTTTATTCGAACCCCCCCGTTTATTTGGCACCTAAGAGTACTGTAAATGTCTTTTAATGCCAATTGAAGTCAGTATTTACTTCTACTTACTGTCTGTTCTGTTTGGCGATTTTGGAAGGCCTTTTTACAGCCTCCTGAGAATCGACGTAAGTCAAAATCGGGTAGTGGCGGTAAGGGGCCAGCGTAAAAAAGACCGGCGTTAACTAGGGCCAGCATATTACCGTCGACTTTTTGGCACGAAATAAAACGAAACAGAGACAAGAGAAGACTCTTTATTTTTGCTGCGGTTTCTAGTTTCTATCTTTCAACCTAAAGCGTAAAGTTCAACTCTTTCAACTTTTGCCTTCATTTGGTGTTCTACTTGATATGTTATTATTTATACAGATCACGAAACACATGCTATTGATTGTCTCAACTGTTTGAAATTTGGTTCTCTACCATGTGTTTCTTTCCAGTCTTTCCGTCTTTTTATATATTTGTTTGAAATTTTGCATATTTGACACTGTATATTTCTACGACCCTGCTTATGCCCCGGACAGTCCGGGGTTTTTTTGATGCGTGCCCGGGGTCCGTATTATTTGTTTTTGAGAGACTACCCCGGACGCCCCAGACAGCCCGCGCGGTCGCTTTTTATAGAATCGCTGACCGCGCGGGCTTTTTTCTAATTCATTGAAATATACGTCCGGGGTAAATTTATGGCGCAAAAATTGGAGCCCCGGACGTAGGTCCGGGGAAAAAGTTATTTTTTTTCAGACCCCAGACATTTGCCCCGGAGTGTCCGGGGCATAGGCAGGGTCGTATATTTCTAGTATTTCATAAGCAAAAAGGTTTGGTGTTTTAAAAATTGATCCTGTATGACCACGTTCTGGTAGTTCTTCATTCACAGATTTCAACAAGAACAATAAAAACTTTGTAAAAAAATCTGTAAAAAGGTGAATTTCAAAATAAAAGACATAAATTCATAAAAGGGGGATGAGTATATACACACCGCCATTGTTTTGTATAAGCTTCCGCACTAAGATTCCTTTTCCACTTTTCTAGCGGAAAAAGACCGCTAGTTAAGTTAAAAAAATAAGCTTCGGAAAGTTTAAGCAGTTTCATGAGTAAACAAACACAAAATTTTTATTGAGGGTTTAGGGGGGGGGGGAGGCAACAAAAGTTGGACCCCTGAAATGGACCCCCAAATGGACCCCAAAATGGAACCCTTTGAAAAACGATTTTCAAAGTGTAGAACGTTGTGGTTTAGTGTTCTAATCGTATGATAAATATAATTAAATTGAAAATGTAATACGTTCGAAGCTTTACTTTTGAGCCCAGTAGGCATTAGTCCTTGCTGTGTTCTGCACCTGCGTGTTGATTTTTTGTTGCCAACACCTTCTTTTGAAGAATGATGCGATTTCATTGGTTTGGCTTGACGTCATTTGAAAGTGCTAAAGAATTATGGGAACATATCTTAAAGTCCTATCTAAGCTCGCGGTCCCGGAAATACAAAATAGCTCATGAAAGCAAACCGGAATGTTTTAATATTCTATTTGTATACTGTCAAACAAACTTTAATGTCGTTTTTTTTTCCAATGTTCAATGCCGTGCAAGGACCTCATTTTCTCCGGTCGGTAGAGATTCACCATGGTGAATTTGAGCGCCAGAGAACGCCGTGGGGCCCGGCAATTGTCATTACAGGAAGGTCTTGCGCTGTACCAATTCTTAAAAAAAGTCTTATATAAGTCCAGACGGACTTAAGGCAAAATCTAATCGGGCTATGTGTCTTCAATTTTGGTGCTACGTCTTAGATATTTTGCAGGCTTGTTCTCTATTCGGTAGAGATGCCTCACTGACACTGAAAGTTTGACCAGCTAAGAACACCGTACGGCCCGGCAATCATCCTTACGGGAAAGTCCTGCAGCGCACCTTTCACGGCCCATAGCCCGGGGACTGGTGACGGTGGAGCAATGAAATTTTGCATGCTTTCCCCCTCTGATGTGCTTGACGTCTCCAGAAAGTTTCAAGTCGTGAGACCCACCCCATTTTATGGTCCCGTAGCGCCCTTCCGTCAACTTTTCAGGACTTTGGACCTATTTTTTCGGAATCTACACCCAAAAAACGTGAAATACCAAAACCTGGATGAAAATTTTAAAAAGTGACCCTGACCCGATTCAAACTAGGGATCCCTCGAGCGGGAACCCAACGCCTTATACCACTGGGCCAACTGAAGATAAATGGCTTACAGCCTGAAACAGGCCTAATTTCATTTTTCAAAGGGTTCCATTTTGGGGTCTATTTGGGGATCCATTTGATAGTCCATTTTGGGGGTCCATTTGGGTGGTCCAACTTTTGTCGTCGCCCTTTAGAGGGGGGGTTAGTTCTAAAATATTCTCGATGGAAAAGGGGGGATGCAAAATATTTTATGGCAGCTGAAGAGATAACTCAGGAGGTCAAATTTCATGACTTCATATTTTGAAGATTTGAAATTCTTTTACATTGCTCATATTTTGTATTTATTGTTAATTTCTGTATTCATGAAATATCACCGTGATAGCCTCACCATTTTGTTTCCTATAGGTCTTAACATTGTGTAAAAATTGATTTAGTGGTCTAAGAGAGAATATGCCAGCATAGTCTAGCCCAGTCTAGCCTTTTTGAAAAGAGCTGAAAATATGTGCTTATATAGCAAACAAAACCATGGTTGTGCCTCCTTAATCTCTGATAATGTATTAACGGTTAAGCTATGCTTCAAGAGTGCTCTACAAGGTGAAGGACCATGATTTTCTTTCTGAAAATTGTACTGTAATCTCTGATAGCATTTAATACCATTATAAAAACCCAATTCTCTCAAAATATTACTCCTGTTATTAGGATATTGTATATGCAAAGAAAAGTTTTGCTTTTAAAATTCCATATGATTCAGACATTGAAAGCCTCATTTTTAGGCATGGAAATCATTCCGAAAAAGAGCCATGTTTGAGGCATATCAGGAGTCCAAAATCAAAATTTTCTCCTGTCGGTGCAAACCATGGTTCTACTCCTTAAAAATCTCTGATAACATTATTACCTTTAAAAAACACAACTCCAAATATTACTCCTGTGATATTAAGATACTGCATATGCAAAGAAAAACTATACTTTTAAATTCCATATGATTCAGACATTTAAAGCCTCATTTCTTCTGTCAGCACAAACCATTGTTGCACATCCTTCATCACTAAATTCTTTGCCCCTGCATGTTTGAAATCAAGCCACTTGCTGCCTTCTAATATAATAATGAAGTCTTCCCCACATGAGTGCACAACATTTTGGTATTGAGGCTTATAGGATCACTCACAATCTGGAAATTTACTGTAGTTAAACCTGATTTATATGTGGCGAGTCACCCTTATCCAAAAGTAAGTATAATCCTCACCTTAATGATCAGTCAGTTAGAATGTAGGGGAAAAAAATTTAGCTTGAAAAAATTTCCAGGTTAGGGGAAGGGGTGCGAATTTTTTTTAAATTTTTTGAAATATCCTCCACTCCCTCCCCCCCCAGTAGATACTTTCTGAGCACTCCCTCAGTTTTTTCAGGAAACTGGCTCATCTTGCTCAATAATGCTCCATAAAGTACCACCTTTTTTGTAGTTTAGTACCCTTGGTACTAAAAGAATTGTAGATTTTTTTGGGTACACGCCACTAAACATCATGATGTTGAGATTTTAGGACTGACCCCCCTGATTGATTTTATTAAGTTGAAAGAAAAATCGTCAAATCTGTTATACTCTAGTGAGTGTTTTGGTATACAATGGAATCATCAAAGGCTTTTATATTTTTCTGGAACTCTGGAAACACACCGTCATGTATGGGACATTTTCACAAATGGAAGATTCGATGAGCCCCAAAGATTTTATGTTTGTGGTTTTCATGTTTAACCTTGGCAGTTTTAAAGTTTTTTCATACTTCAGACGGGTAGTTCAACTCCTCTTACAGCTAAAAAGATTGATGTTTTTAAGCAACTTAAAAAAGTAAAACGTCACGTATATGGAACATAAACCTTTGACCACAGAGATTTTGCCTCAGCCTAACCTCTGAGTTGAAGTAGGTTCAAACTTTATTTTATCTGGAGTTAGCCTAACACTAGACTTGATTGAGTCAAAAGGCTAGATACCCATACTCACTGAAATCAATCCAAAAATCCGAAAATCAACAAAAATGTCCCATACATTACATCCTGTAGCCATAACAGTAAATGCTATGGGATTTAGGTTTTGCACCCACTTAGGCAGCCTTACAAGGAGTATTTTAAAGCTTTTTTGATTCGTTTTGACAAATTTGAACAGTTTCTAGAGGGTCAAAACCATGGTTTGTCACCACTTTTTTGCAAATATACCAGATATTGAACATGAAAAGGGATAGGAGCTAAATATCCCTACCCCATAAACCTGGGATAGCTAAGAATGGTACTTTTTTATTGGGCCAAATTTTTAATGCCCAACTAAAATGGTTTTACATGAGTTTAACAACTTTTCCTGTCGAATATTGACCAATGACACTTATTTTCAGCCCCTGTTGCAGGTTTAAAAATTTCAGTCTTTTTTCAAATGGTCATAAAATTTTTTGGGTTGGAGGGTGTTCAGTAAGGTTGTTCAACCAACCGCAAACCAACAATGACGTTTTGTATGTCATATGGTAGACTGTTGAAGAGTTTTGAGCATTGTTCAGCTAAGCTCTCCCAAATAAATTTGCAAAAGCTTTACTGTAGATTGCTCGGAGCTGACATTTTCGCCCACGATGTCGTTTCTTTTGAAGACGTGTTGACTATGTATCAACTCACCTGTACAGAACCAGCAGTCTCTCACCGCATTCTTCCTTGAAATTGGAGGAATACCTAACTTTGTAGAAGTACAATATATTCCCAATCACTTATAATGCAAAGAATTTTTCAATTTATTTAGATAAAGTATTGGAAAATCCAATTTATTTATATACAGAAGATGAAACTCTACAAAAAGATAACGTTCTTATTATTATTGCTGACCTTCATTGGTAAGATGTTTCATTCATTCATTCTTTTTTATTTGTTTATGATTATTTTGTATCTCTCGTGTAATCTATTGGAGTTCTATGTTTTTCTGATCTTGCATAGTGTCCTCATCCCTCCTCCCCTATGTCTTGTAAAGTCTATTCTATAGATATTGGCAGTTTATAAATTTTGAAACATCACTTTTAAGGGAAGAAAGATTCAATGAAAGAATACCTTATCAGAATACCATTTTTAAAGAAAATAGAGACTTTTTTTAAATTTCGTTTTTACTTCTCTGTAACTTTCTTGCTGATTTCAAAAAAATCTTAAAAAATTTAATCCATCTTGCGATCCAGTTTCTGGTTCAGAATTTTCATAGAAACATAATTTCTCCTTTTGAGATAAATTAATTAAAAATTAATTCTTTACTTATTTTATTGCTAAAATTTATTTTCAGAAACAATCATAAGGTAACAAACTTCAGCTTTTATAACTCGATAGTCAATATTTGATCAAGTAAAATAGTCTCATTTGGTCACAAAGAACAAAAATTAAAATTGGTTATCATTTTAAGATATATACAACTCCTTGCCTAAAAATATATTTTCGGCAAGCAATTTTTAGCAAATCAAATTTTAGCAATTTATCCAAAAGGTTAGTTTCTTTTCATGAATTTGGTGAACATTGATATTCATTGATTAGAAGTTCTTTCTGTTTTCCAGAATGTGCAGTTGTTACAAGAGATGGAGATGACACACAAATCTTTGAACTAAACACAACAGCAACTTTAAGATGGAATTTGAATGGTGTGGTAGATAAGACACTTGCAACTACGTATAATGTGCACTATAATGATGGTGAAAAAACTTTATTGCTAACATCTGACACATCAAATACATTCACCAGGCCCCTGACTGTTATAAATGACGCTTTCAATGGTCGAGTATCAGGCGCCATAACTCTAAACAACGGAACTGGAGTTTTATCAGTTGAATTACAAAATGTTGAATATGAAGACAGCGGAAATTTCACTTTGAAGTTTTATTCAGCCGTCATTGGCTTACAAACTATAGAAAATGTTGACCTCACTCTTGATGTTCAAGGTTTGTGATTTCTTTCGATAATTTGATTACGTGGAGTTGGACCTCTTTTTCGTGAATTAAGAATCTAAATTTTTCGTTTGATGAAATTTTGTAAATCGGCCTCTTTGTCACCCATTTTCTTCAATTTTCCTGTGAGTTTTTTTGGCCGAATTTCTCATATTTAATTTCCGTGAAAGTGGCAAAAACTCGCGAAAGTTAGTCCACACAAAATTTGCTCTACTCGCCTTTTTCACTTTGAAGTTTTATTCAGCCGGATTAGAAGGCTTACTTATTATAGAAAATGTTGACCTCACTCTTGATGTTCAAGGTTTGTCATTTCTTTGATCTATGTATTCTGTTATAATTCTTGCTTTTGAATAGAAAGGTTACATGTAAAGATAGAGAATAAAATAATGTACTCAAGGATGGCGACCTTGCAATTATATGGCAACTATAGCGCCCTATCATGAAAAATCAAAAATAAAAGGAAGTGAGGTCTCATTTCTGGCAGTGCTTCATTATGGTACAGGGTAATTTTTTGCAAATACCTGATATACTAGATACACGCTTTTTTATTTATAAGAATATAAAATTATAAGATGAAATTTGCCAAAAAATTAAGAATTTGCTAAGAATGTCACCATCGTAGAATTTGGCGAACGGAATTTAAGAATGCTATTTTCGAGCATCTTAAACCTAAGAATGCAGCTTTTTAAATGCATTTTTAACTTTAAATGCTCAATACTTTCACGAAAATGCCATTTCATGCTTCAGGTGTGTATTACTTAAATTAATGTTAAATTTATGTTGAATTTCGTTCCTAACTTAATTATTTTTGGATGATTTTCCCAAAAAACCACAACATTCTTATTGAAAAAGCGTGTATTTAATACGAAGTCTCTCAAAATGCTCAAAACTTAAAACAATGTTGTTCAATAACGTGGTTTTGACGTATGATTTCTCTTTCGTTTCATTTTCTTGTTCAAAGTTGTGTAAACGTTTTTTATAAGCAACCAGTTTGCTAAAGCTCTAGGGCTAAAATTTGCCAATTTTGTTCACTAGTAAAATTTTACTCTCGTAAAGTAAAAGCTTTAAGAAAAATCTAACCATGGCAAACGACTATGGTAAACAATAGCCCTTGACCCAAAAAGTATAAATATGGTATAATATCCTGTCAAGTGAAAACCAATTTTCTCCGTCTATGTGAGAGTATATAAAATTCAACGTTGACAAGCATGAAAAACACATCATCTTTCTATGATATGGTATGGTATAATATCAGGGGTGGTCGAAGCAACTTTTTAGGAAATGAGCTAGATTGCTAAGCTAAGCTAAAGTCTTATCCCAAAATTGGAGTTGCTTATAAAAAGAGTAAAATTTTTGAATAAGTGGCCCTTCGTAAATTTAAAGGGATAATCAGATGGTTTGAGATATTTGGCATGTGGGATCCTTCTATTGTTCTGAGCAAAATCTCATTATACTTTTACCTTTAACTATTTTCAAAAGTCGATATATTTAAGTTACAAGTGTTTGGCTTTTAGGATGAAAACAATAGAATTTTAACGTAAGAACCGTGTAAGAACCCATTTTCAAAAATTTTAAACTTTTGGTAAATTGTTACACAAAAATACTTTGAAGGTTTCTGTAATTTAAATATATCAAACCATCTGATTATCCCTTTACAAAATCACCCAAAAGGTAAACTGAAGCCACCTCTTCCTTTTTTTCCTAAATCTGAAACTTCAAAATGCCGAAATTTACTGTTCTAGCCTTTTGACGTTCTAAGAGTCGATGCTAAACGATTTTAAAGTAATGGGATTTGGGTGTTCTTCCAAACAGCTCCGTGCGTACTGACATTTCGCTCAATTTGCTGTGTAGGATCTCTTTCGTAAGTCTCGCTGATGAAAAGTTGACTGGCATTGCGACAATACAATATCCATGTTTTGAAATAAAACCTATTGATGGTGTACAGTATAACCATGCAATTTACAATGAAATTACAAAGTCGATAATTTCAAAATCCAAGATGCTACATAGATGACTGTGATTCTAGCAGTTTTTTGTGGTCAAGGCCATACATAAAGACAGGTTTTTTTTTTTTTTTTTTTTTTTTTTTTTTTTTTTTTTTTTATATATATGATTTGAGAAGCTACATTACACTTACGAACATATACTACTTACAAAAACAAACACAGAAAAAATAACACAAATATTAAAAAATATTAGAGCTGTGTAAGAAGATCATTAAACTAAAATAAGGCACCACTAAACCTTTCAGAGTCGAGAATAAATTCAATGACAAGATTAATTATTATGTTATTTATGTTGAAAGGTAATTCTGGATCACCGTACAACAAAAGGTTGAAGAGTTTAGGAGGGCTTAGTGGATAAATATTTATGTCTTGGTTCAGAAGTTTGTTGAACAAAAGATGTCTTGCCTGAGAGTAAATAGAGCAGTGCAAAAGAAAGTGTTGAGAGTTTTCGATGGAATTTGTTCTGCACGCACAAAATGGATCTAAGGTGTCACGAAAACCGTGTCTAAATTTATGTTCGTTGAGGTGACTAAATCCTACTCGAAGACGATTGAGAAGGATCACACCCTGGTTGTCACGAGCTCCAAAAACAGGAGAAGATTTGGGCCTTAGAAACTCAAGGATTGCTTTTTTGAAGGTAGATACTGAAGGCATATCTCTTATACGACCAGCCAGAATATTCCACTGTGTTATGCAGTATGGATAAAAAGAATTCCGGAAACGCTCAGTTCGAATATTAAGTTGATAAATAGGATTTCTTGTTCTTAGATTACCCGGTGCCGCAAGTCTTGCTGGTAAGTAGTTACGTAAATAAGAGGGGGCTAAATTGTTTACAATTTTGTAGAAGAAGATCATTCTTCTACTAAATCGACGATCAGCAAGACTCTCGAGACCAAGTTCAGAATAGAGTTTTTCTTGAGACGTTCCACGAAAGCAGCCAGTTATAGCAAGGCAGGCATTATATTGGATGGATTCAAGCTTACGAACAAAAGTCGAATTTCCAGGATGGTCGTATATAATATCCCCATAGTCTAAATGTGGTCTAATGTAAGATTTGTATAAAGTAAGCAGAGATTTTCTTGGTACATGTTTGCGAAGTCTGTTAATGAGGCCAATACCTTTGTTGGCCTTTTTTATTTTTTCGTCTAAATGGTGACTGAATAGACAGGTTTAGGCGTGATTAATTAGTGGCGATTGGAATTGTTATTCCACTCAATTATTTATTGTCCCAAGAGAGCTAAAATGCCAAAAGTTAGCCAATCATCATAAAAAATTCAATCAACAATATTATTGAAGTCATGTAATTTTATTTTCTTCATATCGGTAAAGGGTGGATGGGTTGGACAGAAAAGTCAACCTCTCCAAGAAAGAAAACGTAGCAAAAAAGATTTTTAAGATACATTGAATGCTAATTGAATAAGAAATTTTAATAAGAATAAGCCATAACAAATAGAAAGCCCTCTGTTTTCATCGGGAATCACCAGGATCATGTGTTGTTAAACCACCATCCCTGGTCGTGTTCAGACCAAGGTTTAAAGCAATTAGGTCTACATGTTTCTTTTATATTCCTTTTGTATTTAACGGCACGCTTCTCATTAGTTAAACCAAAGTTTAAAAAGGAATCACCCTCTGGTTTAAAAAAAAAGTTTTTACGATTTCGTTTCAGTTTTCTGAATAGACGAAATCAGAATTTGCGAGTGAAAAGCATGCTCCTTTTGTAAATGAAGAAAAAAGAACGTGACATTTATGACTTAGAGACGCTCGGAGCATCTCTAGCAGTAATGGCTTCAACGAACACGAATTAGTGTTTTGCAGAGGGATTCCCTGAAATCTTTTTTGTTTCAAAGTATCTCAAGAGGAAAGATGACATGATTTCAAGTTAGGAAAGGAGATTCCTCGAGATCGCCAATCGATGCTGACAAAAGAAAAGTGATTATAATTGAATTTCCATATCAACAAAGTACTACTCAAACCTTAAACTTTAACTTTCAGGTCTGAACACGACCTCTATGTTTCGCACGCTCGTTATGGTAACAACAATAACAACAACACTGAAGCGAACATCTAGCATTTGATTGGATGTTCAAACGCCATAAAATTTTAGTTAATTTTTACTTTTTTTTGAAAAACCTGTATCTACTTTATATGAAAACGACAGAAACAATACAAAACTTTTACTAAAAGTAATTTCCAATAAAATTTATCAGATCAGTGCTGATTTTGATTGCTCTCACAGCTTTTTCAATGAAGAGCAAAGTTAACTTTTTAAACCGAATCGGCGGCATTTTTCAAACCCACAAACATTATTATTATTCACAAGAATATATACACTTATCATTTTCGTCTTGTGACGCGGATCTTCGCAAAAGATGCGGGAGGACGTGTCCCCAATCGCATTTTCCTCAACAATGTGAGAATATTAAAGTGTCTTAACTTCGATTCTGATTTCTACATTAGTCATGAATATTTTTGTTACAATATAGATAAAAGTTTAACTCTGTCAGGAAGTTAACATGAAAGTATCTTTGTGCAGAGATACCCTATTCGGCTGAAACTCATTAAGAATTTTCCAAACTTCCAGGTGGACCTTCAAAGTGTGGGGACAAAGATCTTCCAAAGAATTTCACGTGCAGCAAAGGAGATGAAATAAGTGGTAGTGTTACATTATGTGGTAAACCTCGACCAAATCTTTCTTGGATGATTGGTGATCAATCAATTAATGGTACCATCGATTCAACGAAGGCTGATCAACATCAATATACTTATTCATTTAAACACAATGCGACGTCAGAGATGTGTGGAAAAAGCGTTTCTTATCAAGCGACCGGATTTCAGAATAATGAAGTTAGTGGGAGTGCATTGATTATAAAGGATAAATGTAAGTTTTGTTTGTTTTTTTAAATTTCATTTATACCTCAAATGAAATTATATTTGTCGGAAAGTTAAGTCGGTGATTTGATGATGTTACATTTGACAAATAATATACTAGTAAAAGAACAGTCAGAAACTTCCTGAAAACTACATATTCGATCTTGACGATAATGACCTCTTTTTGTGAAGGCTGTTGATAAACATAAAGCTTCTGATTGGTTGTTTTGATCGGTCACCTGTTTCTTGGTAATCATTATACTATTAGTTACACGGTCTTCTCGAGGTGGGATACGGGATAAACAGGGTCAGTGAAAACCGTATTGGTGGCGAGGCTTGTCGAGTCCCAATACGGTTTTTACTGATCCCTGTAGTATATCCCGTATCCCACCTCGAGACGACCGTGCAACGGATTTATCCCGTGGAAGTCCCTTTGCAAAATTTTCTCTCCAACCAGTTACTTACAATAAAGAGCAAACTGTAAAAGCGGGATTATGTGAAATAAACAGAAATAAACAATTTATAGCATCGCAATTGAAAGTCTTGCTCAATCCATATCAACCAAAGAAAAGTAAAAATCAAAATAACTTAAATTAAAGATTTTCTGCATCATTTTGACACAAACATTCTCAATCACTGTTTTCCCCTTGTTTTATTTTTCTTTCAAAACAAAACATTCGAATCTTGATCAAAACATTCGAAAGCGCATTCGTCAATATGCAATGTCTTCTTCTTTTTCTCAAATGAATGTGAGGAAGGCAGATACGGTTTATATCCCACCTCCACGTGATGTCTTTCGACCAATGGAATCGCGAGAATCTTACTGATGCGGGATAAAAAAACAATATTACGCTAAAATTACGTATAAATTGGGTTTTACGTTATTCTGTTACTGAAGGCTAATTTGTCAAACAATGAAAAGTGACCAATAAAAGATTTCTTCCAAAGTAATTTCGTACTTTACTGACCAGTCTGTAAAATTCAATGGAATACTGAAGCTTTTATCTTTATTTGTGATTCAGTCCTCAAGGTAGTAAACAAGTGTGCGCATTCGAGCGAATGAACTTTGAGCGTGGAATTTCCACACCGCCTTAGATTTTTGCTAGATATTTAGTAAGCCCGACTTGTGACGAATTTCATAAGAATTTGTGAAAAATTGGAACAAACCGCCAAATTTGAACCAATAAAGCCTAATACCCTATGGATTGATATTAAAAGAGTTGTAAAGAAAAAAGAATAATGTTAACGGCTACATTTCTGTACTGAACGGGAGCTATTTGATTTTGGAAGTGGTGATTTCTCCTTTATTTATGTCATAAGTTGACCCGGGGGTTGACCCTTTTAAAGTCTCTCTAAGGGTCGGAAAAATTATAAAGTTTCAAATTAGTCTCTCTAAGGGGCGGAAAATTCACGATTTTTAGGAAATCTGGAAGAAAATGAAAGAAAATTATAAAAAAAAGTCTCTAAGGGTCACTTTTCAGCAAAGATCAGTCTCTCTAAGGGTCGGTTTTCGGAAGTGCCGTCCGCACATACCCCTCATCCGCCAACCCTAGTACCCCCCCCCCCCAGGAAATTGACATATATTATCGTTCACACGACTAATAGTTCAGTAGTAGTATTGTAATAGGGTATTAAAGTCTGTTCACGATAAGTGTCCACTCTTTTTTCTTTTACATATAACTTTTGAAGGAATTCTTCAATCTTTATAAATTTGGTATTGTTGGAGAGATATTTGTGAGTGGAACAATTTGAAATAAAAAAGTTTTTAAGAAGATTCTAAAAACGAAGATGAAAACGAAGAAGAAAAAAATGAAGATCTTGTAGAAAAGTGCTATAACTTTCATTTTCACTGGAGAGATTTTTTGATCTTAGGAGGTCATCACTGTGAAAAAATTTCACTAAAATATTTATTCAATATAAAGTTATGATACAAAGTTGATAAGTGATTGACCCCAAAAAAACAGCAGAAAACAGCAAAAAAACAGCGTTTTTAGACGTCAATAACTTTGTTTGATATCTTTTGACTGAATGATTATTTTTGAGAAATCTTTTCATAGTGATGACGTTCGATGATCAAGGATTCACTTCAGTGAAAATGATAGTTTTAGCAATTTTCTACAAGATCTTCATTTTTAGAATTTTTTTAAAGATTTTTTTATTTCAAATTGTTCCATGCACTAATATCTTTCCAATGATACCAAATTTATAATAGACTTTAGTTATGTTTGGTCAAAATTTGGTGCTTCGTTCCAAAATTTGCACGATAATTATACCAATCGGGCCAATTAATCAGACTGGTCTGTAAAAAGTGCCAAAGCGACAAATCTTTGCACGCAGGTTATTTTTTTTGACAAGTCAGCCTTCTTGGTGGAGTTTTTAGTCAAGTTGTTCGAGCCAATTTTCTAATACGTGATTTTACTTATTTACATTCCGGTCTTACAACAACCAAACAGTTTGCCTAGCTGTAAAATGTATTTATTCTGCGGGAAACTTGAAAAGATCGATAGCTTTCAGAGCAATCGATCAATCTACTAAATCACTTTACTTTTTTCAATACGTATTTTAGCTTATTAGTAATTAATAGGAAATATCTTATAGTGTTATTGGTATTTTAAGATATTTTTTTCTCAACTAGTCAATATTTCGAATGTAATATTCACTCAAGACGACCCATGTCCAATTTTGACATGGAATGCTGATGACCATGGATTATGTGAAGTGGATTTGTTTCTGTCTTTTCCACAAAACGATAACACAACAAAGAATGCCAAAGTTCCAGTCGCGCAGAAATCCTTTCAAAACTGCAATATTACGACTAATGCAACTAACGTTAGCTACAAAACAATTGTGTACTTATTAATCGATGGAAAAAGGATTCAGACAAGCTCCAGTAATATAACTTTGGTAAATGTTGGACTTATGACAACAACAACAACAACGACAACAACAACGACGACAACAACGACCACTACGACAACAACACCGACCACTAGTAAGTCTATGTTAATTGCCATCGAGATTTTACATTCTTCTGTGACACGGAATGTGATATAATCTTCAACCAATGAGATGTTTTATTTTGAGGGTAAAACAAACAATAAAGTGGTTTGATTGTACAAGCAAGGCTTGGGTCTCGAAACCCGCTAAAAGGTGCTGAGAGGATCTCACAACATGAAAAGTAAAATGTCAATCAAGATTTTTGTAATGATTTTTTCCGTTACGTTTCTGTACTGTTTTTACAAAGCACCCTTCTTTCCTCTCTTGCGTCCTCAGCTACCACTACGAGCACCACGCCAATCACCTCTGCTATCTCTACCACTACTACCTCTACCACTACTACCTCTAATTATACAAAGCCGCCCAACCAAAATCATAAAAGTGGAGGTACTAAAAACACTTTTTCTTTAAATTGCACGACCTTCAAAAGCACGCATTCTGGAAGTCAATTACGAAAATTATGTTTCCTTAGAATTATCTGAATATAGCATATTACGAAAAATATATATATATAGCTGAATTATATTATTTGATATCTTTATCTTAGAGAACGACCCAAACACGATGCTGATCGTGGGTGTGGTTGTCGGGGTGGCTGTATTGATCATCTTGGTCATTGTACTCGTGTGTTGTCTCAAGAAAATGAAAAGTGAGATTTTTTTTGTTAGCTTTTTGTTTTGATTTTCTCAATTTTTTTATAGTAGGGGGGAATTTGTTCGTTTTTTGAGATCGCTCGACTTTTTTAGTTAAAGCACTTGTTATACATTTTTGGAAAGCTAAGGGGTAGGTGAATCAAAATAACTTGGGTGCCAATACCTAGAGACATTAACCCTTAAAAACAGTGTTTTCAGCCAGAAACAGTTGTTTTGTCCAATTTTTGCGCTTTTGGAAGCTCATTATCTCGAGTTAGGTACTGAAATCACCTATACTCGCAATATATCACTAATCTTAATTTTTTGAGAGCTTTCCGAATATATACAACAGTTCTGTATTTTCATTAATTTTTGACCCTATAATTTTTGCCTGAGACTGTCATATTTGTCCGAAAATCACACCAAAGTGTCCGAAAAAAAATTGGCACCGAAGTTATTTTGATTCCCCTACCCCTTAGCTTTCCAATGTATAAAAATGTATAACAAGTGCTTTGACTAAAAAAATCAAGCGATTTTACAAATTTCCCCCTACTATTAGTAGAATATGGAAACAAGTGTTCAAATGTAACCATTTTTTTTTATTTCGATTCCAGGAGAAGACAAAGCATCTAATGTGCCAATGAAAGGTAAATTTTTAGTGAATTTATTTTCCTCCTTTTGGAGGCACACAAGTTTTTAAAAATTTAGATATGTTAATTTTCTATTCTGTTTTTGTTTTGACCGACGTTTTTCTTTCTTACATTCAGAACTGAGAGGAAGTGACAGCCTTGATGGTAAAGATGTCGAGGTATGATTAATTTGAATCGTTTTTGTTAAAAAATTATTCGACTTTTTCTAACATATCTGAATCAACATCAATGTTTTTTAATCAGATACCTAATTTTGACATTCGATCAACTTTTTTAGGGAATGTATGCAAAAGTTGACAAATCTGCCAAACGAGACAAGTATGGACTTTTTCTATTTGCTTCACTCTGTTTAAGTAGGGTAACGATGGATGTTAATGAGCAAACCTATTTAGCAGTAAAATCGCGCTATTTTTGTTGATTACGAATGTATTTAAAAACAAAATTAGAGCGCAAGCGGTGCATATTTGAGCAAATACTATATTCAGATCTTAAAACCATTTATTTTCTTTATTATTTAGGCCATCACCCGATGATCTGGTAAGAACTTTTCATTTCTTTTTTTTAGCTCTATTAAATAATACTGTTGCTGATTGACTTTTTGGACCTACCTCCGGGTACCCCGGTGGAGGTTCTATAAATTAACCCATGTCCGTCCGTTCGTCCGTCCGTCCGTCTGTCTGTTACCAGCTTTTCTCAAGATTGGCTCATTAGTTTTTTCTGATTTTTTGCACAATGATGCAAAATGGCAATGCCCAGAACGTGACGGAGCCCGATTTTTGAGAAAAAATTTATTTGGGCAAATTTGGGCCAAAAACTACCTAAAAATAGGGTTTTTTGGACTTTGTGCAAAATCCTGTCATTACTTTTTTCTGATTTTTTGTACAAAGATGGAGGGCAAGATTCTCTAAAGAATGGCTGAAGTGGTTTTTCCCGGAAAATTTTTATTCGCCTTAAAAACGGATTTTTTTTGGGGGGGGATTCCCTTTAACCAAATAAGAAAATATAGCTTTTCTCAATGTTGACTCATTATTTTTTTCTGATTTTTTGCACCATGATGCAAAATGGCAATGCCTAAAATGTGTTGGAGCCCGATTTTCGAAAAAAAATATATTTGGGCAAATTTGGGCCAAAAACTGCCTAAAAATAGAGTTTTTTTGGACTCTGTGTAAAATCCTGTCATTACTTTTTTCTGATTTTTTGTACAAAGATGGAGGGCAAGATTCTCTGAAGAATGGCTGAAGTGGTTTTTCCTGGAAAATTCTTATTCGCCTTAAAAGATGGATTTTCGTATTTTGTGGAAATTCCCTTTAACCTAATAAGAAAATATAGCTTTTCTCAATGTTGACTCAATGGCAATGCCCAAAATGTGACGGAGCCTGATCTCTAAGGAATTTTTTTTTGGGCAAATTTGGGCCAAAAACAACTTAAAAGGTTTTTTGGGCCTGAATGGTTTAAGTGATTTTCGTATTTGGGGAAATTCCTTTTTACCATTTTACATTATTCAACACACAAGCTTTATTTTTCCATTCTGAATTTTTGTACAATTATTGTCACTTTTTTCTTATTTTCATCTGATGTTAATCATTAGGTAGGTCCATTCAGCATGTTGCTTGTTATTTATTAATATTATTTAAATAAGCTTGTCGATTAAATATCCTATTTTCCACAGGACAAAATGTATGCGAAAGTGAACAAAAACAACACACCAAACAAGTAAGTCCGAACCAATTGCTTTCTTTTTTTTCTGGTTCATCTAATTGAAAGTATAATAATTTGTTCATGGTTTTGTAATAATAAATATAATCAAATTTTAAGTTTTCCATTTTTTCTTAATTTTTCAGCCAAGCTCCGAAAAACAATGTAAGTTTTGATTTTTAATCAACTTAGTTTTTCCCATTATACTTTCTATGAAACTGCGTTGCAAAATCTGGAAAATTATATTTCCAAACTGACGGGATTTACAACTGTCCTCCGACACAGCTGATAATATGAATCGTTTTAACCCTTTAGCGACTGCGACCGTTATTTATCCGTGGCTTTTTCAACTGACTCTTCTTAATATTGAAATACCTCGGTTTTTCACAAGCCGTGCCAAAAAGACTGAAGACGAATTATCTCCTCATCAGTCGTTAAAGGGTCAACCCTTTTACCTAGGTACATCTTTTCGATGGAACTTTTGTTATTTTATTTTAGGACTATGATGAGTTGGCAGCCTACCAAGACACTGCTTCAAATGGGTAATTCAATGATTTGTGATTGTATCTGTGTGTTTTATCTTCCATTGGGAAAATCGAACCATTTGGTCCTTTTGATATTTTTATATGACTTTCTGTAGAAATCTAACGAATGAATTCATTTTTTCAATTTTCAGGGCAACCGCGAAATCTCCTGAAGAATTATCGGTATACATTTTCCCTTTTTGTATTCGTTTATTGATTTGAAGCACAAAAAGTAATAGGATCGACAGCCAACAGTTGATTTTTATTTCGATTAAAGACTTCTTTATTACTTTATTACTTTATGACTTCTTGAATATGAAAGAATATTTCAAGAGCATGAAATTTTGGTTTCTAAACGTTTTTTTTAATAAGAAACAAACGACTAATTTTAGTAGATCGTCACTATTTGTGTTCTGAATGATTTTTAATGGTCATGCTCACATAGATATCATTTATATATGTGTTAAATGCATAACCAGGTAGGTTCATAAAAGTATCACTTGTTTCTCAACAAATATTTGATTCCCTTTCAGTCAATGTATGCTCTTTTTCTCAACAAATATTTGATTCCCTTTCAGTCAATGTATGCTCAAGTTCAAAAGAACACAAAACCAGAACCCTCCATCTATTCAGAGTTGGGCCCTGGAGGTCGAGTTGGGCCTAAGCCTGTGGTCGCTCCTTCAAATTATGCAGAGGCTAAAGACGTTTACAATGACTATGATAAAATAGTGAATGAGAATGGAGGAGGGGCTAGTTCAAGTAAACAGAATGATGAGTCAGCATACGCCGCCATACCTGCGAGGGAGGACGCCAATACATATGACATTTAAATCCCAGAAGAAAACGAAGAGCATATTTCTCTATATCTTGGTTCTTGACAAAGATAAAAACGAAAATTTCAGACAACTACTCCCATGATTTTGACCATCAGTTGGATGTCAACTAGGAAAAGGATATTAGCAATAACGTGGTTTTTCAAATTTAACGCGTACCTGAAATTCTAAGTAATTACTTTTCTCCTGATTGTTGCATGTAGTTAAACCTTGGACATGAAAAGTTAGACTGGGAGCAAGATTTTCCTAGAAAATGATGGTATTATCCTTGTCAAAATGAATGGAACGTAGATATTAACCTTTTAGGTAAACAGCCATCTCGTCTCGTGTATTCCAGGCTTTATTTACATTTCTGATGAGCGCCAGGGAATCTAGCCAATAATACAGGGAGCGCAGTTGGTACGCAGAAGCTTGGTCAAAGTCAATAAAGATCTCCAATTTAGCACTGTCAATTTATTTTCACAATCATTCTCTAACCTTTCACGGCAAGTGTCGAAAATAATTTCTTGAAACCACGAGCTTGAAATTTTAACTGGAGCTAACTAAAGCTATTGGTTTCAGCCAAAGAATATCTTAATTTATAAACTGTTATTTTATTTTTTACTAAATTGGGAAGATAATCTTAAATTTATTTTTTTACCGCCAATCTTTCTAAATCATTTTATTTTTTGTACATAAAAACCATTGATTAGTTTTTCGTATTTTTGTATATTTTCGTAAACGCCAGACAATACTTTTTTAAGAAACATATTTCATAAACGTTCAAAATAACCTAATTTGTAAAGCAAAGAAATCATCAAATCAAATGCATGTGAGATTGATTTCCTCACTTGTGGTCCTGCACATAATCACACGGATGTCAAAAGATTACATGCCATGTTTTTTCACTTGCAGAATATAGTATGTATACAATTTGTCTCAATAAACACACCATTTCACTTTATATAATAATTTTCCGTTTTTTTTGGGACACACTGTATTACATGTCATCTCTAAAACCACAAACAGAATGATTTCTTTTTCTTCATAACAAAAATATTTCACCTCAATTCAGCAGGAGATTGTCTTTTCACATCCGTGTGATTTTGTGCAGGATCACAAATTGTGAAAATCACTTTTTACATGCATGTAGTCCCATGTGATTCCATAGTTTTTTCCTGTTAATGATGGCTGGTTTTGCTTCCACTCGTTCTGATCTTTTTTTCATCACCTTCTACCAATGTCCAGCCTCTTTTTGGTTTTATTCATCTGAGGTAAGTCATTTTTATTTGATATCATTTACTTGACATTAAATAACCAAGCTACACTTCAATCAATCTAACCATTCTTTTCCTTTCTGTTTTAGAGCTGGCTCCTGTTCCTGACTTAATTTTTCTTAGTTTTTTAGACTTAATCTTGTGAGTGGTCGTGCATAGAATGAAACACAAACAAAAGCTTTACTAATTCTGGTACGTCAATTCACTTTCTCGCATGCACTTGTTTTTATTTATTTTATGCACAATCACACTATTATATTTTTTGCATGATTTTTGTATTATTTTTTCTCGTGAAATGCATTTTTTTATTGTTTATTTTATTGATTACACTTTTATAAATTTATGCCAAAGAATTTCAAAACTTGTACTCTTCTCATATAATTTTAGTCCCTAAGTGTAACAATGCAGAGGAATTAGATGCAATAAGAATTTAAGTACATATACATCAAACGTTCACAGAGATTGAATTAATCTTATTTTGTTGTTATCCATGATACTTTTTCATTTCAGCGGAAGGCGGTGGAGATGGAGGATCTGAAGGTTTATCAGGAGGAGCGATTGCAGGGATAATCATCGGTATCCTCGTTCTGGTGGTACTCGTAGCTCTGGTGGTCTTATATCGCCTTGGAAAGATCGGTGGAGGTAGTGGTAGGTTGTGCTCTGTTCTTTATTGTTTGGTAGCTAAACAAACCAGAAACGATTCTTCGTTCGTGTTTAAAAGTATTTCAAATTAAGAATCCTGTGCTTCATTCCAGGTCATGTCTTTGGACTTCGGTGTTCCGTATTGAATAGTGCTCCCAGTGAAAGCCAAATTTCTAAACTACCTCCCCATTATTTTATAGTCAAGTCGAAGTCTCACTGCTTGAAGCATGCAATTTTCATCCAACCAATACACCTTTGCCTTCAATGTGCTTCCCTTTTTCATTTCAGTTGCAGCGACTTCAGAAAAATCTCCCAATGAACAAACAGCGATGAAAAATGAAAATCAAAAAGTTTGAGACTTCGTACCCTAGAAATTTTGTGATTTGTTTCGATTGGAATGGAAGTGATGAATTGCTAACGTTAAAATTTTCACGAATTTATGGATTTCTATTGCATGAATATGATAAATGAAATTGACAATTGATTCGTGAAATTCTTAAGCTTATCCTGGACATTTGATCTCATATATGGTGAACTCATGGAAACTTACATTGATTTAATTCAGAACGTCATTACGGAATGAACATTCATTTTTAAATGCATCAAACCAGAAAGGAGATTGTTAAAATCTCCACTGTAAAGGACTCGCTCCCTACCAGAAACTCCCAATCTCGGAGTTTTATAAATACATAATAGTGTTGTGTTTTATGCTGAGTTATTGTAATATAGTAAATTTTTTGATTTTATCTAGACCATCTTTGAAGATGTTTTTAAATTGAGCATTAGCTAGAGAAAGTGAGAGTGTATTAAACAAGATGCACGCTTTTTTTTATAAGAATAGTATACTTTGGATGAGGGTCAAATATTCTTAAGAAATTGCCAAAATTGAGGGTGAAATATTCTTAACGTATTCTTACTTTTTTAGACTTGACTTTTTTACAAACATGAGAAATGATCAATTTGAGACTCCTCAAAGCTTAAATTTATCTCTAACAAAGGAAGTAGTTTTTCCTGTTAACCAAATACAAAATGACTGCATTCTTGTCAAATTCTGTGAAATTCACCCTAGAGGGTATTTTTAGGGTATTTTTACGATTTGGTCAATTTTCACCCTGATATTCTTATAGAACATATTCTTATGAAAAAAAGCGTGTATTCTTTTTGGACTAGAAGACCTATTTCGAGAACTTCGATTGTCAAAGATCACATTTGTCCACAAATTTAACTTTAAAAAAAAGAATGTTTTCTGATACGCCGGTAGTGTATTTGCGGCTGCCTATCCTAAAGCTATTATTAAGATTTGTTCAATTTTTAAAGCAAATTTCCACATATGGCCTTAAACATTATGAATCTAACACTTAATCTACAATCATGGTCGTAATATTTGAGAAAAAAGGGAAATTCCTACGAAATCTTATCTTATAACCACAAACGATTTGGAAGCGCTCTAAATTCAGTTGGAAGGGTAGAGTTTTAACTCCGAGTTTTAACGCTAGACTTGAGACCCCTCCCGAATTGAAATACTCGAATAAATTTATCAATTAACCCAAAAGTGACTTTCTCGCCCGAACTTCGAAATTTCAAAAAACGAGGAAATAAGCTAAATTCTCAATATATTTCGACCATGGATGTAGAAGTGACTAAAATATTATATCAAAATTTGATTTTTTTTACACTTACCTTAGATGTATGTCATCTGTTATTTTCTAAATTTCTTTATGTTAAAATAAATCTATCTTAAGTCATTCGCGTTCTCGAAAATTAAATTCGTTTTTTCTTATTGCCACTCTGAGGACTTGTTGGTCGAAAAATCGAATTATATTTCACAGGTCTATTGACCTCTACGAAATAATTTTACTTTACGATAAGATAGGAATATTCTAAAAATGTAAATTGCCGATTTCCCCTCTAGCAATGCTAAATGCTTTGAAAAAATGCCTAATTTTCTGAGGTATGTATCATGCTAGATTTGGGCTGGGTTTGGATCCTAACCCAAGAAAACCGTAAAAAATATTTTAGGATAATTTTCCCTAAAAAGTTCAAAATGTCAACACCATTCTTATAATAGCGTACTCGGGACAGAAAGGGACTTATGGGACAGAAAATATGTCACACGTCACAACGCTGTTAACATAGAGATCGACGGTTCGAATTCAAAGTATCAGCAAAATCAACAAACCTTCAAGCACTTCACTTCAAGCATTCAATTCTCATGTTACATCTTCTTGTTGTTTTATGCCTTCAAATTTACTTTAAAGAAAATTAAATTATAGGAAATTTTAAGGCTTATACATAATTGATCTTAAGAGCGTGGATGACCCAGCCGGGTCACTGATGAATCCGATTGTTGTTCAGGTTTGATTTCGGGCCCAAAATAAGAATTTAAAATGATATTTTGAAATGGGCCCTGGTTGCGCCAGTGTCTAAAGCAATGACTTAAGTTTAAATATTATTCTAAGGCTCGTGTTACATAGTTGTTGATTTTATATTACATTTCAAATTTACTTAGGATGTGCAAAAAGGAAAGATGAGCGAGACAGAAAATAAATTTTGAGAATAGAAGCATGCTAATGATTGTATATGGTTTAAATTCGTAACTGGTTGGAAAGACGGTTTTGATTGAACTTTGCCAATGAAAATAAAGATGAAAGATAAAGGAGGAGAGAATTAGGACTTAATTCTTGGCTAAAAATTTGTCTCAGATTTTTTCGTGCTTTGAACCTCTCTGATATAAAGAAGTGTGGACATATTTTCGGAACAAAACTCAACAACACAAGACAACATTTATACAACATTGGTTTAACGTATTTTTTCAAGAAAATGGGTTATTTAACACTACTTTTTGGTCTTTTGCTATTCTTGTATCTTTCAGGTAAATTAATTAAATTCGAGTTATAAATCTTCACTCCTCGGATACAATGTGAAAATGCTCTTGCCGAGCCTTTATCAAAAATCGAAAGTTCTACCTATTGGAATTTTATCGAAAGTTTGACTTTAAGAGGCTCCTCAGGCCTCAAGTTTGCTTTGGATGCCTTCAATCGCATTAATTGTATACAAGACAACGCATTTCATGTAGAATCCAAAATTGCAATACAAAATAGCAGGCAAAACTTTTTGTATGAAAACTTATTGCCCTTTAAAGTACTGCCAGTATTTGCACCCATCCACTACAGGTATACTCGTTATTGGCGGCGGACGTGTTTATGGTCAAAATGTTCTTTCTTCCTAAAGCTTTATCTTTACTTTTTGGTTTCAGAATGTGCAGTTGTTACAAGAGATGGAGATGACACACAAATCTTTGAACTAAACACAACAGCAACTTTGAAATGGAACTTGAATGGTGTGATAGATGACTCACTTGCAACTACGTATAATGTGCACTTTAATGATGGTGAAAAAACTTTATTGCAAACATCTGACACTTCAAATACATTCACTGGAACCATGTTTCTAGCAAATGACCCTTTCAATGGTCGAGTATCAGGCACCGTAACTCTAAACAACGGAAATGGAGTTGTATCAGTTGAATTACAAAATGTTGAATATGAAGACAGCGGAAATTTCACTTTTGAGTTTTTTTCAGCCGTCATTGGCTTACAAACTATAGAAAATGTTGACGTCACTCTTGATGTTCAAGGTTTGTGATTTCTTTCGATAATTTGATTACCTGGAGTTGGATCTCTTTTTCGTGAATTGAGAATCTAAATTTTTCGTTTGATGATATTTTGTAAATCGACCTCCTTTTCACCTATTTTCTTCATTTTTCCAGTGAGTTTTTTTGACCGAATTTCTAATTTTAATTTCCGTGAAAGTGGCAAAAACTTGCAAAAGTTAGTCCGCACAAAATTTGCTCTACTCGCCTTTTGCTTAGCCTTAAAAATTACAGTAACCGTTTCCCAATTTGCTCCTTTTGAAGAAGAAAATATCGTTGATATTTCTTTTTCATTCTTAGGTGGACCTTCAAAGTGTGGAGATCAAGACCTTCCAAAGAATTTCACATGCAGCAAAGGAGATGAAATAAGTGGTAGTATTACATTATGTGGTAAACCTCGTCCAAATCTTTCTTGGATGATTGGTGATCAATCAATTAATGGTACCATCGATTGCACAAAGTCTGGTCAAAATCAATATACATATTCATTCAAGCACAGTGTAACGTTAGAGATGTGTGGAAAAAGCGTTTCTTATCGAGCAACTGGATTCAAAGATAATGAAGTTACTAGTGAGGCATTGATTCTAATGGGCAAATGTATGTATGTGTTGAATCATGTTTCTATGACATTTTTTGCTTCATCCCAAGTGTTTTTCTAAACTTATGACTGAAACTGAAAATTTTAATAAAATAAGCAACCAAGAAACCAACCAAAAAGATTGCTAATTAATATTATTATCCATATAGCGGTCATTAAGTAGGCCATTAAAGATTCGAACGGCGGGCGGTATTGAAAGGTTCTATGACTCAATAGTCATACCCGCGCTGAGAAAACTAAGGCGTCGTGCTTCAGAGGGCTGAAATATCATTAACCGCCCTGGTTATAGGGCGATAACGTCATTTGCGGCCCGCTCGGAACTTTATTGAAGTCGTTGCATTGAAGCGGTGAGACTAAACCGACGTCAGAAAAAAACACTTTTTGGTCATTTGCGGCCCGCTCGCAAGGGTACTCAAAACTTGTTGAAGTCATTGCATTGAAGCGAAAAGACTTGGCTGACGCTAGAAATTAATTCTGCCCTTGCAGTTTGATTATTAGCCCTCTAGTGCCATTTGCGCCCTCCGCTTCGCGTCGGGCCCAAATGACACTCTCGGGCTAATAATCAAACTGTGCAGGCAGAAAATAACAACAACGACCTCAAACTGAACGCTATTGTTATATCAGCGACGTTATAAGTTGATTTCTATTCTTTTCATTCCAATTAGATGATATAACAGCACCAGTTTTCATTCGAGCCCATCCATGTCCAGTTTTGACATGGGATGCAGAAGACCATGGATTATGCGAAGTAGATTTGCTTCTTTCTTTTCCACAAAATGATAACAACTTTAGAAATCTCACCACAAATGCGAGTGCTGGAAGCTTTAGAGATTGCTGTTTTACCGCGTACGCAACAAGTGTCGAATATAAAACAATGGTTTATCTAAAGACGAAGGATGGAAATAAATTTGAAATAAGTGACATCAGTAGATCGTTGACAACTGTTGGACTTACGGAAACCACAACAACCACCACTACAACCACTACCACGACAACAAGTATCAATTTCTTTTTCTTATTTCATTATCTTCAAATTTTCTATGTTTGCAATAAATTACATGGCACTACTTAGGAGCACTACGGGATATTTTGAAATCTTTCATCGATGACCTTTACTCTTTCAGCCACGACAGCTCAACCCTCCACCGACTCATCACCTGTTCAACTTGATAAAGAAGGTGAGTTAAAATTAAATTTTTATTTAGTAGGAGACCCAGGGTGTGCATTCGATTTTTAAACGACGGCATGTGCGGCCAAAAAAATCGCTTGAATATTTATTAACTAGGCAAGAATTTTCCAAAATAGTCAGGAAGGCATTCGAGGCACTTGGTTTACTTTAAGTTTCTAACGCTTTGACATTATGCTGGTTCTAATACTTTTAAACCAAGAGTCTTTATTTTACTTTTGTCTTATGAATACGTGAACTGTCAAGAGATTTGTATTTTGTATTTGTATTGTATTGTATTTGTATTGAGCAAAATTACGTCTTACGAAGGGGCTTGTTAACCCTATTCAACCTAGGCTTTTAGGGACGGTTCAGATCTAGGGGGGGGGGGGTTTCCTGTACCACCCCTTTACTTTTGATCTAGTGGGTCTTTTTAGATGAAATTTAGCACACAAGTTCCTTGTGACGTAAGGTAACTTTTGACAAAAATATTTTTTGATGACGTCACTCATCATGCCCAAAGTGAGCAAAAACCGAAAATTTCCTTTGTTCTTATAAATAGCTATTGTATTCTAACAAAGGCCTTAGAAAAAAGTTGCCTAAGTTTAAAATGCTTATTTTATCCTAAATATTCAATAAAATACGGTTTCAACGATAGATTTGACATTGACAATAAATTTGTATTGGAAAAGTGTCAATTTTTGTGACACCTTACTGTCAGAAATGTCATCATGCTCAAGGTGTGAAAATATTTAGGTGTCAAATTTTTTTTTATTTTGAAACTAAATAAAAGTTAGGAATTTACAGAAAATTTCACGGCAAAAGCTCTATTATTTCAGGAGCCATTACCAATAGTTTGACCTCCGAACAGAAAGAGCCCCCCCCCTAGGCCGAATAGGGTTAAAAGTGAAATTAAATTGACAATGGAAACTGTCACCGAACCATAGAAAAGTTTGTTCTCACGAAATATAGATTGAACAAACAGAAATCCAGCTCTACTCATTTCAGCTGCGGATACTATGCCCTTACAATGCATTTCGAGGATCTTGAAAAACCTACTCTTAAGACCATATGGGTGCCCAGGGGGGTGTATGAGACCAAGCCTGAAGTCCCGTGACATCTTTTACAGGACTAAACCAACCTGATTCCATTCGACAGTACATTAAAGTTCAAAACTTTGAGTAGGAAGACCCGAGTTAGACCTGTGAAAACCTTTATCATCAGAAATACGACAGTGAAGTGGTTTCTAAGTTGAAAACGTTAATGGGTGTCCTCTGTAAATTTGACGTTGAATAGCTTTCTTCTAAAACATCAAAAAACTTCCTCAGGTCTTATCTATTACAGCAAAGGTTTATTTACTTACTCGGTTTGGGGAATGGTGTATTTTTGGTGAAATCCAGAGACTTGTAAAAATTGCTCACTTTTTTCATAGAAAATCTGCAGACAATATCAATTCTTGGAGCTTATTTCGGTGGAATTGGAACAGTTCTTTTGATTGAGTTCATCATCTTCATGGTGTACCGTTATTCAAAACAAAGAAACAAAGATGCGAACCAAGGTAAATGATTGATTTGACTTCAAATTGTTCCCAGTAGAAAGATAGCTTGACTTTTTACCCACATTGAAAATCATTGCTTCTTGAAGAGTAGATGAAAGTTTGCCGCCTGGATAAAGCTGTAATAAATAAAAGTGGAAATTATTAGAATTCTTCCGATTCGCATTTACATTTTTGTGATTGCTATTTCATTTTGTCTTCACTTGCTAAAAAAATTCCCGAGATATTATTTCTTCCAAATTAACATATGATCTCGGTAACTGGATGGTTACCGTGAAAAGCACAGGCAAAAATCATTTATTGACCTGTGTATGGTGGCCGAGGAAGGCAGTAACGAATTTTTCAAAATGTCAGCGAAAATATCAATGCTATCAGAAAAATAAAAAATAAATTGAAAAAAAAAATAAAAAAAAATAAGAAAAATAAAAAAAAATAAAAAAAAATAGAAAAATAAAAAAATAAAAAAAAAAAAAAAAAAAAAAAGAAAAAAATAAAAGAAAAAAAAAATAAATAAAAAAAAAATAAAAAAAAATGAAAAAAAAAGAACAAAAAAAATGAAGAAATGTTAAAAAATAAAAAAAAATAAAAAAAATAAAAAAAATAAAAACAGATAAAAAAATAAAAAATAAATAAATAAATAAATAAAAAAAAAAAAAAAAAATAAGAAAAAAAAAATCGTTTTTCGATGTAGCCGAGCGAGGCAGTAGCTATACAAAGACCTTAAGCATGGCCGACAAGGGCAATAATTGTAACTGCGTAACTGTGTAACCTTGTAGCCTTGTAACCGTGTAACCTTGTAACCATGTAACTGTGTAACCTTGTAACTGTGTAACTTTGTAACTGTGTAGCCTTGTAACTGTGTAACCTTGTAACTGTGTAACCAGGTAACCCTGTAACCCTGTAACTGCGTAACCTTGTAACTGTGTATCTGTGTATCTGTGTAACTCTGTAACCATGTAACTGTGTATCTGTGTAACCCTGTAACCCTGTAACCTTGTAACCTTGCAACTGTGTAACCATGTAACCTTGTAACTGTGTAACCTTGTAACTGTGTAACCTTGTAACTGTGTAACCTTGTATAAGTGTAACCTTGTAACTTTGTAACTGTGTAACCTTGTAACTGTGTAACCTTGTAACCTTGTAACTGTGTAACCTTGTATAAGTGTAACTGTGTAACCTTGTAACTTTGTAACCTTGTAACTGTTAAACTTGTAAACGTGTATCTGTGTAACCCTGTAACCATGTAACCTTGTAACCTTGTAACTGTGTTACCTCATAACAAGTTAACCCTGTAACTGTGTCAACTTGTAACTGTGTAACCTTGTAACTTTGTGCCAAAATGCAGTATTTTTACTTAAAATTCGTCAACAACTACAATCAGGGACAAAATACTTGGCACAAAAGGGAAATTCACCGGGGTGTTTTGAAACCACAATCGATTTGTAAGTGCTCTAAAGTAGGTTCGAAGGGTAGAGTTTTAACTCTGAGTTTTAACGCTAGACTTAAGTTTAAAAATGGTCCAGTAGGGCTTGAAATATAGCCTAGAAACCAATAAATCCCTCCCAGATCGAAATAATCGATGAAATCAAGTTGAGGGCCTGAAATTGACATTCTCGCTCGAACTTCAATTTTCGAAAAATGGTAAATTAGCCAAAAGTGCAAATATATTATGGCACGGATTGTAGTCTATAAACCACTGAAATTGTGTCAAAAAAAGTTCAAAAATATTTTCCTGCTAAAAATACTATAAAAGAATAAGAAAGTATAACAAAATAAAGAAAAATCGGCTCAAAACGCTCTATTGCGCTCTCCTGTTGGTATTTTATATTGAAAAAACGAGATTTTTGGTGTTTCTAAAACAGGTGAAATTGAAAAAATACCCCACGGCGGAGTGCAAACTCCTGCCTCGTTTGCAATTTTGTCCAGGATAGTCTTTTTAAGACCCGGGTTTCCATAATCAGCATAAAATTTCCGTTCCAACGATGTATACAGTTACACTGTTACATAGTGACAGGGTTACACAGTTACAGGGTTACAAGGTTACACAGTTACAGGGTTACATAGTTACAGGGTTACACAGTTACAAGGTTACACAGTTACAAGGTTACACAGTTACAAGGTTACACAGTTACAGGGTTACATAGTTACAAGGTTACACAGTTACAAAACAGGGTTACATATAGTTACATGGTTACAAGATTACACAGTTATAGGGTTACATGGTTACACAGTTACAGGGTTACCATAGGCGCTTATAGACCACGTCGAAGAAATACAATGGATTTGCTTTTAATTGATTTACATTATCTTTTTACGAGGATTGCACTTCTTTGTATTTTCTCGACGTAGTAGCTCTATTGTCTTGGATCCGGTTACATGGTTACAGGGTTACAAGGTTACATGGTTACACAGTTACAGGATTACATGGTTACTCAGTTACAAGGTTACACGGTTACAAGGTTACAAGGTTACACAGTTACACAGTTACAAGGTTACACAGTTACAAGGTTACATGGTTGCAAGGTTACACAGTTACAAGGTTACATAGTTACAAGGTTAGATGGTTACAGGATTACACAGTTACAAGGTTACACAGTTACAAAGTTACAAGGTTACACAGTTACAAGGTTACACAGTTACAAGGTTACACGTTTACAAGGTTACACAGTTACAAGGTTACATAGTTACAAGGTTAGATGGTTACAGGATTACACAGTTACAAGGTTACACAGTTACAAAGTTACAAGGCTACACAGTTACAAGGTTACACAGTTACAAGGTTACACGTTTACAAGGTTACACAGTTACAAGGTTACATGGTTACAAGGTTAGATGGTTGCAAGGTTAGATGGTTACAGGATTACACAGTTACAAGGTTACACAGTTACAAAGTTACAAGGCTACACAGTTACAAGGTTACACAGTTACAAGGTTACACGTTTACAAGGTTACACAGTTACAAGGTTACATGGTTACACAGTTACAAGGTTGCAAGGTTAGACGGTTACAAAGTTACACAGTTACAAGGTTACACAGTTACATGGTTACAAGGTTACACGGTTACAAGGCTACAAGGTTACGCAGTTACAGGGTTACACAGTTACGCAGTTACAATTATTGCCCTTGACGGCCATGTTTAAGGTCTTTGTATAGCTACTGCCTCGCTCGGCTTGATAGAAAAAAAAGTTCCCTTGTCGGCCATGTTCAAGGTGTTTGTATAGCTATTGCCTCGCTCGGCTACATTGAAAAACGATTTTTTTTCTTTTTTATTTTTTTTTTAATTTTTTTTTTATTTTTTTAATTTTTTTAATTTTTTTTTTTTTTTTTACATTTTTTCATTTTTTTTTTTCATTTTTTTTTTCTTAATTTTTTATTATTTTTTTTATTTTTTTTTTTATTTTTTTAATTTTTTTAATTTTTTTTCTATTTTTTTACAGTTCTTCATTTTTTTTTAATTTTTTTTTTATTTCTTTTAATTTTTTTTGAATTTTTTTTTTTTATTATTTTTATTTTTTTATTATTTTTTATTATTTTTTTATTTTTTTATATATATATTTTTTTTTAATTATTTTTTATTTTTCTTATTTTTTTTTATTTTTTTTTCAATTTATTTTTTATTTTTTTGATAGCATTGATATTTTCGCTGACATTTTGAAAAATTCGTTACTGCCTTCCTCGGCCACCATACCTGTGGCAACCAATCGAGATTCTATTCAGTGCGCAACCAACGCAGAGAAAAGTAACCATAGACGACCATCCAAGATCTTGGATGAAGTTCAAAGTTGATATTTTTATTCCCGTCGTTGAAAACACAGCTTAAAAATGTCATCATTGCTTTTCAAAAAGAGTCAGTGATAGAGAATCATAACATAAAAATCTGCCTATTATTTCGATTCCGTTAGAGTAATATTACCATAATTAATAGTTTAGTAATTACTGTTATACATTTGGGAATCATGTAGAAGATTTCTTTGAAATTCTGGGGAATTCGTAAATAGTAAAGTACATACTGATACAGTCTGCTAGACATTAATATGGTAATATTTGCTCTTCATTTTTGATTTTTTATACAGTGATTAGATTGACACATGCGCGATAAAATTTCTATTATTGGTCTTCAGAGGTTGATATATTCTTTGAAAACTCGGCCTTTGATACTCAAGGTACTGGATGGTTGGATAGTGAAAGAAAAGTGTTCAAGTTCAAGATTTTGTGATTTTGATAATTTTCTTTTTTTCTTTTTCAGATTTGAGCTTGACCACTGTGAAGTAAGTGGGTTGGGTCGTAATACACGTTTTTTTATAATCTGTTGCATTCTCAGGTTCTGTTGCTAAAATCCACGATGATGGTATTCTTAGCATATTCTTTTTTTTTTGGCCAATGATGGAGTACATTTTTATAGAAAAGCGTGTACCAAGCATAGGTCCTGGGTATATGCGAGGCCATACGGGTCCCTTTCTCACACCCTCGATAGGTCCTCAAAGGGGTACAAAAACATTAAATTGAGTCATTGTAAAGGTTCCAAAATTACGAACATTAGAAATGGACTTCCTCAAAGGATCTAAAATTTTTGCTGAAATTTTAAGGAAATAGTCACTCTAAGTGTGGTAAAACGTCAAAAAGGAAAAGAATTTCGAAATTCGGTGTCTCTAAGGGTCGATTTTCAAATTTTGGCTCAGGCATACCCGTCATCTCGCGAAGCAACTACCCGCCCCCTTTGAGGTATCCTGTTTAATTCCCTATACGATATCTCGATTTCGAAAATAACTTAGATTTTAAAAGTCCTTCTTTATTTATTTTAGTCCAAATCAAAATGCTGCAGATATCACTGTAAGTTAGTAGACGTTTTCATGAACTTATAGACTAGAAGCTCAACTCATTCATCTCTCTTCGCCTTCGCAATCTTCTCTTGAATCAACATTAAATATTTTCAATATCTCAAATCAATCATTAAAAGTTGTTCGCCTCTAAGGATTTAATACTTGTTTTTTTTTTTGTTCAGGACTATGAAGTTGCTGCTCCAGGTAAATTTTCTTTAAGTTACGTCATACTTTTTGTCATTTTCCAATCCTCAAAGTTAAGAGCAGACTTGAAATGCTAAAAAACGTTTCTTTTGATTTTGGCCATTGCCTCATACAACCCTTCCTTATAGTAACCCGGTGAGAATCTTTCAGCTACAATCGTGAGTTTTAACTTCTTTAGACTTAAGACTTAGGCCCTTAGGATCTCAGGATTTAAAAGCTCAAATTTGCTCGAATGAGGCTTGCAATATAGCCTAGAAGCCACCAAACCCCTCTAAAATCGAAATATTCAATGAAAGAAAGTGGAAGTGCTAGAATAGCAATTCTCGCCCGAACTTTAAATTCTGAAAAACGTTAAAGTACACTAAAATCTCAATATATTTCGAGGGAGATTGTAGAGGATAAAAGAGCAAGAAATTTGACAAAAAAATGACATTTCCATTGGAGAAGAAAGTTCAGTGACTTTTGCAACAATGAATAAATTTACGGTATTTTTTCCTTGAGGACGATTTTCCAGTCAGACTTTCAGTGGTCCAAAGTGTTTGAAATCACCCATTTGATTGTTTTCAGTAGGCTTCCAAACCAATGGAATCGATACAAGAACTCAAGCACCTTCAAATTACGAAGAATTACAAACTTTTTCAGATGATAGTACAACATACATGCCGTTACAAAAAACACTAGAAAAGTCGCATTATGAAGTGTGAGAAATCACAAATGCTGAAGAGAATGTTGTGTCAATAATCTCAACTCGAACTGGAAAATGAGATTGTTGTCAGCCTTTTTGATTTTACTGATGGAAGTGATCTTTTGTGAGCGTGAAAAGCGAGCTGAGAGATGTTCAGATTTTCAAAATTTTGCACCCGTAGAGCACTTTATCTCATCTTTGCCTATTTCGACCCTTAGAGTTCACTTTGAAAAGATTGCTAAATTTCTCAGTCTGATTATTATCATTTATGTTATTATTTTCTGATTTCCCTAAAGAAGAAAGTTTTTTTTTAACAAAAAAAGTTATTTAGTAGTGGTTATAGTCCTTTATTCCCACCTGGGAGGCTCGAGTTCGATACCAACCGTGTAACTAAGATTCGCTTTGGCAAGTGAATATACCTTCGCCCGGGTCAACCCTGTCATGCTAGGGGACAGACTGGCATTGTGACATGCCGTGGCACTCAGAGTAGATTTAGCCTCTCAGCATCTCTCCTAGTGTCGTTCAAGTGTCATAATATACGCTATGGCTTGGCTGCTGGCGTCTGTCAAGTCGCAGTATCGTTATGATTATCGCTATGATTCCTACTCTTTTGGCAGGACCCATTCCAAATGATATATCCATCTATATCTATTTGTTAACCAAATTTACAAAATCTAACAGCTTCGTTATGCATTTTTTGTGCTTTTTTGACAGTTTTGTTAAACATGTTACTCAAGAGTAAATTCCTCTATTTCGGCTGAGTCAGATTTCTAAGATTTACTTGGCGGGTTTCAAGTTAGAATGGCGTAAATTGAGACGGAGAGTAAAGACAGAATCTGAAAAATTGGTTTGGGTGGTTAGATTCCAACTCCCAATACATATACCATATATATTTGGCCAAAACTGACACTCGAGTTTACCAAACTTTGTGTGGGACCGCGAAAGACGGGGGTAAAATGGTTGGAATCGACCAAAATGTTGTTTTTAGGTTTTAGACCACCTATAACCATGGGATAAGTTTTAGAAGCATTCTTATCATTAAATAAATGTCCTGTAAAAGTTTGGTGGCCATAACTTTATTTTTTATGAAAATATGAGCAATTTTGTAAAATTTTGAATGGCAGACGACCTACCAACAGAAAATTGGATTTAGACAGGTGAGCGCGTCCTCAAACCCCTATGATGTTATACATTTTTGGAACTGGAAGAGATCAGCGCTGTTTGTTTTTTTTGTCTCATTGACCCAATCAAATCCTACAAAGAATTATTCAGTTTTTCTGGGAAAAAAGCCACTTTTGAGGGCTTTAGCTGTCCTCCCCGGCATTAAGACAAAGATACTATGAAATTTCAACCTTTTTTACATATTGTTTGTTAATAAAAATTAACATTTTCAACCGCGCTCTGCTGTCTTTTTTGGCTCAAAGTTTATTGGTATTCGAGAAATTTCTACAGAATGTCCGACGCGCGTGTTTGTTTACAATTCGAAAGTTCAAAGTCCAAGGAGAGTGACAATCTGCCAGCTCTCCGGCATACAGGATATTTTCGATTCATTCGTACGGCAAACGAAAAATTTGAAAAAAAAAATTGATAAAAAATTAAAACTTTGTCTTGAGAACCTTCGTACCAAGTTTCAATAGCATTAATAGAAGTAAAGTTATTGCAAAAAATGTATTTTTTGACATAACCCCCGGATTTTCACTTTTAAACCTATTTAACCATGATTTTTACAAAAATCCTCGAAAATCGTTCCAAAAAAAGGGTCATTTTCAGGAGATAGAAAATTTCATATCTCGAGAACGGCTTGGCCGATTTTGATGAATGACCCCTCATTTTTTTTCTTTTTTGATGCTCTTTCCAATGAGCATGGTTTCAATGCGCTAAAAACAATTTGAAAAAATCATTGCGGTCCCTATAGTAGATTAGTTCTTAGAAATATCATACATTTTATTTAGCTCAAAATTTTTCTTAACATGGTCTCATTCTGACCATTTATAATTTGGTCAGTAATTTTGACCATTTGAGTCTACAAAGCATTAAAATGTTCTTAACTTGATCTTAACGCATTTTGGTCATCAAGGCCTTGTGTTCTTATATAGTTAGTTCTTATAAAAAAACGTGTGTCCTTGATGAATTGGAAACACCGTTCTTATAAAAAAAACACATACTTTGACTTATGGGACAGAAAATACGTCACAACGTTGTTTACATAGAGATCGAATTCAAAGTATCAGCAAAATCAACAAACCTTCGAGCATTTAATTTCAAGTATTCATTCTCATGTTACATCTTCTTGTTGACTTTGATGTTTTCAAAGTTATTTTAAAGATATCTCTTAAGCGAAGGATACTGAAAGTTAGACAAAAGCAGTACGCTCCAGACGCTCTGTACTAATTGCCATAAATCGACCTCGAAAACCAATTTACATTTGTCTACATAAAGTTTTGAAGTATAGCCACAAAGAGGAAAGCAAATTAAAATAATCCTCTCATAAACATTTCAACGTTCGAATAGCTTTCCAATGAGATTTAACACAAGAGGAAGCTTGGAGTTTATTTAAAATGTTAATTATCGATAGCTTTTGTAGAGATTTTAGCAACCCTATAAAAACGGACGCATTGCGGATTATATGTGCAATTTACTTGATAATGCTTATGTATGTTTTCAAGAAAATGAATCATGTAACCCTATTTTTGTTTTTCTTGCACCTTTCAGGTAAGTTATTTATACTCGTATTTTGCATCTCCACTTTAAGAAGGCCCCCTTCCTCCGTCGATGAAGGTAAAATTCTTAGTTTTTGTGAACTTGCGATCCCTTATGTACGTTGAAGATTAAAACCTGCTCTAAAAACCTTTGTCTTTCAGAATGTGCAATCGTTACAAGAAATGGTGATGACACACAAATCTTCGAACTAAACACAACAGCAACTTTGAAATGGAATTTAAAAGGTGTACTAGATAAGTCCTTTGCAACTACGTATCTTGTGCATTATAATCATGCTCAAAATCCTTTTTTAGGAGAATCTTACAATTCAAATACATTCACTGGAACCATGGTTCTAGTGAATGACGATTTCAATGGTCGAGTATCAGGCACCATAACTGTAAACAACGGAACTGGAGTTTTATCAGTTGAATTACAAAATGTTGAATATGAAGATAGTGGAAATTTCACTTTTGAGTTTGTTTCAACAGTATTGGGAAGCTTACCAACTCAAGAAAAGGTTGATATCACTCTTGATGTTCAAGGTTTGTGATTTCTTTGGTCCATGTATTCTTTCATCAATGGAGCCACCTTTTCCTTGTATTGAAACAAATTCAAAAACATGACTTTGATTGTTAAGTCGACCCTGCATATTTTCTATCTTTTACATTCTTCAAATTCATCAGATCTATTACCGTGATTTTCACTGCTTAAGAATATTACATATCATATGCTGTGAAGACAAATCCTGATACTATTAAACGCGCACTCAGCGAGAACAAAAGTAACCTGCTACACATTTGAGCGTCGGAGAAAAGGAAAGAAATTCTTTCCACTCAGAAGAGTTTTGAATAATTGGAAATATTAACTACTTAGAGCTTAAAATGGGATTGTGTGCGCTCTATCTTCGATTCTTTAGATATTGATGTGATTGAGACATGCGCGATAAAGTTCTCACGGTTTGTCTCCACAGCTTAATTTTAGATAAAGCTGTGCTATTCATGGTATAGATCTACTGCAGACAGAGGTAGTAAAATCAGATATATACTTTGTCAGGGAGCTGATATGAAACATCTTTGTGTAGGAGTTCCCGTTCCGTTGAAACTTATTAAAATTGTTTTGAATCTCCAGGTGGACCTTCAAAGTGTGGGGATCAAGATCTTCCAAAGAATTTCACATGTAGCAAAGGAGATGTAATAAGTGGTAGTGTTACATTATGTGGTAAACCTCAACCAAGCCTTTCTTGGATGATCGGTGATCGATCAATAAATGGTACCATCGATTCCGCAAAGGCTGATCAACATCAATACACATATCATTCAAACACAATGTGACGTCAGAGAAGTGTGGAAAAAGCGTTTCTTATCAAGCGGTGGGATTCAAAAATAATGAAGTTAGTGGCAGTGCATTGATTATAAATGATAAATGTAAGTTTCACTGTTTTTAAAATTTTATAAACAATGTGTGTTTCTGATAATGAGTGGCCAGCCATGCTCATTGTGAAAATTGTCTTTCACGGCTTTCCTATTAGTTCAATTATTTTTCTATTAGTATTATTATTATCATTTTTATAAGAACCAGTATAATTGAGGGCCGGCTGTTCTTATTTTTTGAGCCTCAAATTGTTCTTATCCTTTTTTCATTTTTTATATACTTGAGTTATTTTAGCCTTTATACTTTATACTTTTTACTTCTTTGACTAAATTGCTTGAAATTGGGTAATTCAGCATTGTTCTTAAATTGTTCTTATTTTTGGAGATTTTGAGCCTCATTGTTCTTATAAAAAAAGCGCACACCTATAGACAGCTCCGTTTAAAAGGGGAACAAGCTGGAGTTTTTACAAGCTCCTATTTGATTTGGTTGGTCGTTAAGATGTAATAAAAGAATCTTATTACTTTTTCTAAAGAACGTGTCATCTCTATCACTTTAAATGACCAATTAGTGAAGTATCTTGTGAAAACTCCAGCTCATCCCATAAAAGGGTGATAATTCTGCACGTCTAATGTATTTGAAGCCTTTGAAGTATCAGTCCTTATAAAAGCTATAGTCCTTTTCCTTTTTATTCTAAAGTCAATATTTCGAATATCCATCTATGATCTATTAGTGAATTATATATTTCATTTTTTCTTCGGTGCAGATGACATTTCGAATGTAATATTCATTCAAGACGACCCATGTCCAATTTTGACATGGAATGCTGATGACCATGGATTATGTGAAGTGGATTTGTTTCTGTCTTTTCCACAAAATGATAACACGATAAAAAACGCCAAAGTTCCTGTCGGCAAAAGATCTTTTCAAAATTGTTATTACACTACAAATGCAACTAGTGTTAGCTACAAGACAATTGTATACTTATTAATCGATGGAAAAAGAATTCAGACAAGCTCCAGTGATATAACTTTGGCAAATGTTGGACTTATGACAACTACAACAACTACAACAACAACAACAACTACCACGACTCCCCCTTCGACCATTAGCACGACCACCACGGGTATCAATCATTTTATTTGCATAAGATAATCCTACTAATGGCTATAACGGTAGTATTTTTTTTCTGTTCCGCAAGAATCACTCAACAAGATTGTTGATTTGTACATAGTGGAACGTTTTTCTCTCACTTTGAGTGTGTGTCTCAAATTTTAAAATGTCTTTACGACCGGCAAGACAGCTCAATGATTCAAAGATTATTCGGTCTTTAAAATGCAACATCATGCCTCTGGTAAGTGGAATAAATTTAGTTATCTATTTTTAATTTGAATTTTTTATTTTTATGTACTTTATTCATATGGAGGGATATTCTAACGCCGTAGCCTCCTCTGTTTGTAGCTTTTTTTTCGTCCGTTACCAAATAAAATATTTGAAAGTAAAATTAATCAGAAAAGTTTTCAATATGGGCTATCACTTTCTTTCTAGATAAAGAAAAGTGACACCGTGACAGCATGCAGGGTGATGTTCACGGAGAGCAACAGACTCCTTGTTACAGACATCAGATACCGTCTAGACAACGCACTGGCAAACATGGACATTAAGTTTTTCATCTCGTGCATATCTGGCACAGAATCAAATCCGAAAGACAAAAATCCAAAAGAGTGTGAGCTTGGGGAACCAATTCCGTTTCGTGTCTCGGTGACTTATTTTATTGTCCATTTAAAGTCCCTGTTACAGCCGCACCAAATTTATCAGAAGTTCCATCATACGGCTGACATCGAGTTTGACATCAAATCCCTAAAGTGTCATCGCCCAAAGTCTGAAGGTGATGAAGTTGACGCTATTGTGTTGGCCTACTTGAAACAGACGGTCAAGGTATGAGTGGTTTGTCTTAATTTTCTAAATTACTGGTTGATGTTGTTCTGAGTTGATTATGAATTCTAGTTGAGTCAAGTCCCAGTTGGCACACAACGTTGTTTCAACGTTCATCTAACGTTATATGGAAGTTGTGAACGTTATAAAAACGTGGAAACAACGTTGTGTGTCAGCTGGTGTAAGATATATTCGAGGTTCAAGCACTTAGAGATGCCTCAAAATTAGACGCTATTTATCAATTTTTTTTATTTTATCTATCCTAAATTTACACTACAACACTTCAACATTTTCAACAAGCTGTTCTTTTTTTCTCAGGACCACAACCAGAAATGTATTAAGGATTTGATTACAGATAGCATGTTGCACTGTTTTAAAGCGGCAAATCCTGCAATGTCCGACGAAGAAGCAACCGCTCATTGTGAAAGCAATGAACAAAAACCATGCCGTTTATTTTGTGCTGACTCGAGAATCATGGCTTCCTTTTCAAACGCAAGTCGATACCTATACGAGGATGGCCTACTTCACATGAACGACTCGACCGACGAGATAGCAAGGCCAGCAGTGGAACCACCTAAAACTTCAATATCAAAAGCGGCTGATAAAATTGCAAAAGTGATGAACCAACTCGATCACAGATTGTATCGTGGCAACATCTACGCAAAAAACAAAAATGGTAACTTTCGCCTTTGAGCATCAAAATATTTGAACTTATGTTCCGTTGCGTGTATGTTTTTCAGTTGGAGAAAAAGTGAGAATATTTTTGGAACTGTACCAATCCTAAACGTGAAATGGGGCATAAAATTATTTGATATAGTTGGTACTATATTTTTCCTAGCTCAACCGTATTTTTAAATTACTCTCACATTCTGTTTTAAACCTTTCTAATTTCTTTTGCAGCTCGATTTACTTTCGAATTATTTCTTGATGTTGGAGCGTATCTTTATAAATTGCAGTTGAACCCTTCATTAAAAGAACTAGTCCTTGCAAATGAATCACAATTGAAGAAAAATATGTCGAACGTACATACTGAGGTAAGAGTTTAGACTTGTACGTCGTAGGACTGTGTGGTACATCATTAAACCTTATGAAAGACCGTAAACATTAGGAAACTTTTTATTGAAAGAATTTTTTAAAGTTTCATTTTCTGAAGTGCCTCTAAGAAATACAAATGGCAAAGAAATATGGTATTTTGAAAGGTTTTTGCAAAACGAGGAAGGCCGCTTAGTAGGCCAATAGCCCGTATGATAGCCCGTCGTTTTTATGAGACTTTGTATTGAAAAGACCATTAGGCCGTCGATTTTGCAAAATGGTTCTGAAAAATTCGAACGAGAACTTTATATATTTGCAATATTTTTCTGAAATCGAAGAAGGCCGCCTAGTAGGCCATTAGACCGTATGATAGGCCGTCATTTTTATGAGACTTTGTACTCAAAAGACCGTTAGACCGTCAATATTACAAGGGGATCTGAGAAATTCGAACGAAACTTTATATATTTGCAATATTTTTCTGAAATCGAAGAAGGCCGCCTAGTAGGCCATTAGACCGTATGATAGGCCGTCATTTTTATGAGACTTTGTACTCAAAAGACCGTTAGACCGTCAATATTGTAAAGGGAATCTGAGAAATTCGAACGAAAACTTTATATATTTGCAATATTTTTCTGAAATCGAAGAAGGCCGCCTAGTAGGCCATTAGACCGTATGATAGGCCGTCATTTTTATGAGACTTTGTACTCAAAAGACCGTTAGACCGTCAATATTACAAGGGGAATCTGAGAAATTCGAACGAAAACTTTATATATTTGCAATATTTTTATGAAATCGAAGAAGGCCGCCTAGTAGGCCATTAGACCGTATGATAGGCCGTCATTTTTATGAGACTTTGTACTCAAAAGACCGTTAGACCGTCAATATTGCAAAAGGAATCTGAGAAATTCGAACGAGAACTTTATATATTTGCAATATTTTTCTGAAATCGAAGAAGGCCGCCTAGTAGGCCATTAGACCGTATGATAGGCCGTCATTTTTATGAGACTTTGTACTCAAAAGACCGTTAGACCGTAAATATTGCAAAAGGAATCTGAGAAATTCGAACGAAAACTTTATATATTTGCAATATTTTTCTGAAATCGAAGAAGGCCGCCTAGTAGGCCATTAGACCGTATGATAGGCCGTCATTTTTATGAGACTTTGTACTCAAAAGACCGTTAGACCGTCAATATTGCAAAAGGAATCTGAGAAAATCGAACGAAAACTTTATATATTTGCAATATTTTTCTGAAATCCAAGAAGGCCGCCTAGTAGGCCATTAGACCGTATGATAGGCCGTCATTTTTATGAGACTTTGTACTCAAAAGACCGTTAGACCGTAAATATTGCAAAAGGAATCTGAGAAATTCGAACGAAACCTTTATATATTTGCAATATTTTTCTGAAATCGAAGAAGGCCGCCTAGTAGGCCATTAGACCGTATGATAGGCCGTCATTTTTATGAGACTTTGTACTCAAAAGACCGTTAGACCGTCAATATTGTAAAGGGAATCTGAGAAATTCGAACGAAAACTTTATATATTTGCAATATTTTTCTGAAATCGAAGAAGGCCGCCTAGTAGGCCATTAGACCGTATGATAGGCCGTCATTTTTATGAGACTTTGTACTCAAAAGACCGTTAGACCGTCAATATTGCAAAAGGAATCTGAGAAATTCGAACGAGAACTTTATATATTTGCAATATTTTTCTGAAATCGAAGAAGGCCGCCTAGTAGGCCATTAGACCGTATGATAGGCCGTCATTTTTATGAGACTTTGTACTCAAAAGACCGTTAGACCGTAAATATTGCAAAAGGAATCTGAGAAATTCGAACGAAAACTTTATATATTTGCAATATTTTTCTGAAATCGAAGAAGGCCGCCTAGTAGGCCATTAGACCGTATGATAGGCCGTCATTTTTATGAGACTTTGTACTCAAAAGACCGTTAGACCGTCAATATTGCAAAAGGAATCTGAGAAATTCGAACGAAAACTTTATATATTTGCAATATTTTTCTGAAATCGAAGAAGGCCGCCTAGTAGGCCATTAGACCGTATGATAGGCCGTCATTTTTATGAGACTTTGTACTCAAAAGACCGTTAGACCGTCAATATTGCAAAAGGAATCTGAGAAATTCGAACGAGAACTTTATATATTTGCAATATTTTTCTGAAATCAGAGAAGGCCGCCTAGTAGGCCATTAGACCGTATGATAGGCCGTCATTTTTATGAGACTTTTGTACTCAAAAGACCGTTAGACCGTAATATTGCAAAAGGAATCTGAGAAATTCGAACGAAAACTTTATATATTTGCAATATTTTCTGAAATCGAAGAAGGCCGCCTAGTAGGCCATTAGACCGTATGATAGGCCGTCATTTTTATGAGACTTTGTACTCAAAAGACCGTTAGACCGTCAATATTGCAAAAGGAATCTGAGAAATTCGAACGAGAACTTTATATATTTGCAATATTTTTCTGAAATCGAAGAAGGCCGCCTAGTAGGCCATTAGACCGTATGATAGGCCGTCATTTTTATGAGACTTTGTACTCATAAGACCGTTAGACCGTCAATATTACAAAGGGAATCTGAGAAATTCGAACGAAAACTTTATATATTTGCAATATTTTTCTGAAATCGAAGAAGAAGGCCGCCTAGTAGGCCATTAGACCGTATGATAGGCCGTCATTTTTATGAGACTTTGTACTCAAAAGACCGTTAGACCGTAAATATTACAAAGGGAATCTGAGAAATTCGAAAGAAAACTTTATATATTTGCAATATTTTTCTGAAATCGAAGAAGGCCGCCTAGTAGGCCATTAGACCGTATGATAGGCCGTCATTTTTATGAGACTTTGTACTCAAAAGACCGTTAGACCGTAAATATTACAAAGGGAATCTTAGAAATTCGAAAGAAAACTTTATATATTTGCAATATTTTTCTGAAATCGAAGAAGGCCGCCTAGTAGGCCATTAGACCGTATGATAGGCCGTCAATTTTATGAGACTATGTATTGAAAAGACCGTTAGGCCGTCGATTTTGCAAAAGTGGTTCTGAAAAATTTCAATGAAAGCTTTATAATTTTGATAAATTTTTCTGCAATCGAAGGAGGCCGCTTAGTAGGCCATTAGACCATATGATAGACCGTCGTTTTTAAGAGACCTTGTATGCAGGAGACCGTTGGACCGCAAAAATTACAAAGTGAGTCCGAGAAATCAAAATGAGAACTTTAAGATTTTTCCAATTCAAGAAGATCTTAGTATACCACAATGATCTTGATTATGTTTTATTTTCAGTTGTTTCCGAAAATCAAAGTGGATTATGACTTCATCGAAGTGAAGAACAACACATACTTGAAACTTTCAAGTAGAGCATTTGTCGATTGTCCATTTTCTCCTGAAGATTATGGTGTAATTACCCCGCGTAGTTACCACGATTTTGATCCGCACCGAACCACATGTCATGGTGGTTATCTTGCTTCAGCCATTGAACGTTGGTGTCCTACACTAGAAGACCAAGCGAAATTGGCTCACAAAATATATATGTGCATGTTAGCGTTTCAAGTGCCCCATAAAAGCAAGAGATTGGTTTGGTCGGAGATATTGACAGTGGAAAGACATCAGTGATGAACATGTTTTTCGGTCTTATTCCTGAGCAAAAGATTGCCACAATTACCAAAGAGCGTGTTTTTGGTTTGTCAATGATAAAGTCTGACACGGAGCTGTTGATAATTGATGAATGGACCAAGGATATGACACCTGCAGACATGGTAAAGGTTTTATTCCAAGGAGGAAGATTTCCACAATCAGTGAAATTTGAGGATCCAAAATTACAAGAAATGAATGCTGGGGTGTTCATTACCTGCAACCATGTTCCCAAATTTCCAAAGAAGGATAGAAAGTCTGTACTCAGAAGAATTGACGATGTCAATACACGTGAGCTGGAAGTACTATGCCCAGAAGCACCTGAGTGGATTCGCAAAAACGCAATGCATTGTTTGAAGTATTTAATTGACATGATAAACAACAACCTCGACGTTATCGATCAGAGTGAATTGTCCTACACCCTACCACAGAATGTGCGTTGTGAATCGACTATTCTTGAGGATGAGGTAGAAAAAAGAAGAACTGGATCGAATCCGAGATTGTGTCGTTGAAGCAGATGACTCTGTCCCTTTGGTCGACTCGTCAACAAAAGAGCTGGAAGTCTTTCGTGTAGATGAGGATGTTGATGAGGTTTTAGAAAGCGGTGGGTACTACTTCCTTACTAACTCTCCACACAGAACTTCTTGCTCTTAAAGCTAAATTATTTAGGATTTACTGACAACTTTGACTTACATCCTTTCTAAGTGCATGGTATTGAAAAGATACGAGTTTGAAAAATAAATCTTTCTATCATATAGATTCGACATCAATGAGCAGGACGAGTGACATTGAACAGCCAAACCATCTTTCCGAGTCTGACGGTAAGCTTTCATTTAATTTTCAGCTTGGATTTATGTCAACTGTCGTTTCAAATTCAATATATCAAAACATTTCTTTTTCTCTCGTTTACAGCTCTCAATATCGACGAGTTGTTTGGCATCATATCATCGACAGAGGCCGAACTCTCCGATATCGAGCCACCAAAGAAAAGATCACGAACACTGTTTCTTCCAAGCGACGATGAAGACGATACTACCATCCGAGAGTTGCTGAATGACCTTATCGATCATGTCTCTGCAGAAAACAGTAATGATTCATGATGATTTATTAGACATTTTATTATGTTCCTTTGCGCATTTTTTAAGACCATGAGGAATTGGACAATGAACCGAGTGTTGCTTTCTTTTTTCAGCGTTTTCAATTACGAAAGAAGAATCGTCCAAACTAACAACGGAACAGAGTCAAACGACGGTAAGTTTTTTAGCTTTTGTTATTTTACATGATTCAGTCTATGAATGGCAAATCTAGGTTTCTCTATCTTGGTCGTGATAAGTGAAGCAAAACTGCTTGTGGTCTTGGTTTTTGACACGTTGTTTTTTCCCTTTTCAGTTGTGGAAAGTCCCATCAAACAGGATGAGCTCAAATCCAAGAAGGTTTAAAATCGAAGAAGTCAATCTTGTCGAGTATTGGCGTTTGGTCAGAAAGTTTTGTTCAAGAAATTGGGCTATAAAAAATCTAACGGGCCCGTGGCCTGTTCAATCTTCCAGATCCATGACAAATATGTCAAATCATTAACAACTCCACGTCCACCAACAGTGGCAAAGCCAAGAGATGATGCTGCTTTCTTAGTCTTAAACAAACCACGTGCTACCTTTGACACCAGGGCTTTCTACAAACGTTATCAATCTGCATTGAGCAAGTCAAGGCTATTCGGGAAAAAATCGACATTCGCATTTTCAACTCCATCATTTTGGTAAATCTTGTAACTTTCTGCTTTTTAAGGAGAAATACAAATTAAAATTCGTGTTGATCAATAAATCTGAACTAACTTTCTTCAACATTTCCACCATAGATTTCACATGAAGCCAAAGCGCAGACTGAAGAATTTGAAAATATTTTAATCTTTGATTTCCCTAATAGGACGGTCTAACGGCCTACCTATCTACCATAGAAACTCTTATAAATTCTATGGTCTTTTTCTGGTCTAACGGTTTATAGAAATGTCTTCAAGTTTTGCACCTGGCATTTCGAATTTTACATCACACTTTAAAATTCTTAAACATTTTTGAGGCGTTAATGAACATTTTTGCCTTCCTTTTCAACATTTGGAGGTCTAAACGCCTACTCCATAGAAACTCTTATAAAATCAACGGTCTTCTTCTGGTCTAACGGTCTATAGAACAGTCTTAAAATTACCTACCGGGGGCATTTAAATTTTAAGCGGGAATTTGAGCTTTTGATACATTTTTACTTGTTTTCACTTTGATTCTCAAAATTTAGCGGTCTAACGGTCTCTTCTATAGAAACTCTCATAAAGTCTACGGTCTTCTTATGGTCTTAGGGTCTACAGAATGGTCTTCACTTTATTGAATTATTTTTACCCTCAAAAGAAAAACTCTGACATTTTCGGACGATATTTTTCAGATGTTTCACTTTAGCTACCATGATTATACCGGTCTAATGGGCTACTCTATAGAAACTCTCATATAAACTTCGGTCTTCTTATGGTCTAAGGGTCTACAGAATGGTCTTCACTTTATTGAAATATTTTTACCCTCAAAAGAAAAACTCTGACATTTTCGGACGATATTTTTCAGATGTTTCACTTTAGCTACCATGATTTTATACCGGTCTAATGGGCTACTCTATAGAAACTCTCATATAAACTTCGGTCTTCTTATGGTCTAAGGGTCTACAGAATGGTCTTCATTTATTGAAATATTTTTTACCCTCAAAAGAAAAACTCTGACATTTTCGGACGATATTTTTTCAGATGTTTCACTTAGCTACCATGATTTTATACCGGTCTAATGGGCTACTCTATAGAAACTCTCATACAAACTTCGGTCTTCTTATGGTCTAAGGGTCTACAGAATGGTCTTCACTTTATTGAAATATTTTTACCTCAAAAGAAAAACTCTGACATTTCGGACGATATTTTTCAGATGTTTCACTTTAGCTACCATGATTTTATACCGGTCTAATGGGCTACTCTATAGAAACTCTCATATAAACTTCGGTCTTCTTATGGTCTAAGGGTCTACATAATGGTCTTCACTTTATTGAAATATTTTTACCCTCAAAAGAAAAACTCTGACATTTTCGGACGATATTTTTCAGATGTTTCACTTTAGCTACCATGATTTTATACCGGTCTAATGGGCTACTCTATAGAAACTCTCATATAAACTTCGGTCTTCTTATGGTCTAAGGGTCTACAGAATGGTCTTCACTTTATTGAAATATTTTTACCCTCAAAAGAAAAACTCTGACATTTTCGGACGATATTTTTCAGATGTTTCACTTTAGCTACCATGATTTTATACCGGTCTAATGGGCTACTCTATAGAAACTCTCATACAAACTTCGGTCTTCTTATGGTCTAAGGGTCTACAGAATGGTCTTCACTTTATTGAAATATTTTTACCCTCAAAAGAAAAACTCTGACATTTTCGGACGATATTTTTCAGATGTTTCACTTTAGCTACCATGATTTTATACTTGTCTAATGGGCTACTCTATAGAAACTCTCATATAAACTTCGGTCTTCTTATGGTCTAAGGGTCTACAGAATGGTCTTCATTTTATTGAAATATTTTTACCCTCAAAAGAAAAACTCTGACATTTTCGGACGATATTTTTCAGATGTTTCACTTTAGCTACCATGATTTTATACCGGTCTAATGGGCTACTCTATAGAAACTCTCATACAAACTTCGGTCTTCTTATGGTCTAAGGTCTACAGAATGGTCTTCACTTTATTGAAATATTTTTACCCTCAAAAGAAAAACTCTGACATTTTCGGACGATATTTTTCAGATGTTTCACTTTAGCTACCATGATTTTATACCGGTCTAATGGGCTACTCTATAGAAACTCTCATATAAACTTCGGTCTTCTTATGGTCTAAGGGTCTACAGAATGGTCTTCACTTTATTGAAATATTTTTACCCTCAAAAGAAAAACTCTGACATTTTCGGACGATATTTTTCAGATGTTTCACTTTAGCTACCATGATTTTATACCGGTCTAATGGGCTACTCTATAGAAACTCTCATATAAACTTCGGTCTTCTTATGGTCTAAGGGTCTACAGAATGGTCTTCACTTTATTGAAATATTTTTACCCTCAAAAGAAAAACTCTGACATTTTCGGACGATATTTTTCAGATGTTTCACTTTAGCTACCATGATTTTATACCGGTCTAATGGGCTACTCTATAGAAACTCTCATATAAACTTCGGTCTTCTTATGGTCTAAGGGTCTACAGAATGGTCTTCACTTTATTGAAATATTTTTACCCTCAAAAGAAAAACTCTGACATTTTCGGACGATATTTTTCAGATGTTTCACTTTAGCTACCATGATTTTATACCGGTCTAATGGGCTACTCTATAGAAACTCTCATATAAACTTCGGTCTTCTTATGGTCTAAGGGTCTACAGAATGGTCTTCACTTTATTGAAATATTTTTACCCTCAAAAGAAAAACTCTGACATTTTCGGACGATATTTTTCAGATGTTTCACTTTAGCTACCATGATTTTATACCGGTCTAATGGGCTACTCTATAGAAACTCTCATATAAACTTCGGTTTTCTTATGGTCTAAGGGTCTACAGAATGGTCTTCACTTTATTGAAATATTTTTACCCTCAAAAGAAAAACTCTGACATTTTCGGACGATATTTTTCAGATGTTTCACTTTAGCTACCATGATTTTATACCGGTCTAATGGGCTACTCTATAGAAACTCTCATATAAACTTCGGTCTTCTTATGGTCTAAGGGTCTACAGAATGGTCTTCACTTTATTGAAATATTTTTACCCTCAAAAGAAAAACTCTGACATTTTCGGACGATATTTTTCAGATGTTTCACTTTAGCTACCATGATTTTATACCGGTCTAATGGGCTACTCTATAGAAACTCTCATATAAACTTCGGTCTTCTTATGGTCTAAGGGTCTACAGAATGGTCTTCACTTTATTGAAATATTTTTACCCTCAAAAGAAAAACTCTGACATTTTCGGACGATATTTTTCAGATGTTTCACTTTAGCTACCATGATTTTATACCGGTCTAATGGGCTACTCTATAGAAACTCTCATATAAACTTCGGTCTTCTTATGGTCTAAGGGTCTACAGAATGGTCTTCACTTTATTGAAATATTTTTACCCTCAAAAGAAAAACTCTGACATTTTCGGACGATATTTTTCAGATGTTTCACTTTAGCTACCATGATTTTATACCGGTCTAATGGGCTACTCTATAGAAACTCTCATATAAACTTCGGTCTTCTTATGGTCTAAGGGTCTACAGAATGGTCTTCACTTTATTGAAATATTTTTACCCTCAAAAGAAAAACTCTGACATTTTCGGACGATATTTTTCAGATGTTTCACTTTAGCTACCATGATTTTATACCGGTCTAATGGGCTACTCTATAGAAACTCTCATATAAACTTCGGTCTTCTTATGGTCTAAGGGTCTACAGAATGGTCTTCACTTTATTGAAATATTTTTACCCTCAAAAGAAAAACTCTGACATTTTCGGACGATATTTTTCAGATGTTTCACTTTAGCTACCATGATTTTATACCGGTCTAATGGGCTACTCTATAGAAACTCTCATATAAACTTCGGTCTTCTTATGGTCTAAGGGTCTACAGAATGGTCTTCACTTTATTGAAATATTTTTACCCTCAAAGAAAAACTCTGACATTTTCGGACGATATTTTTCAGATGTTTCACTTTAGCTACCATGATTTTATACCGGTCTAATGGGCTACTCTATAGAAACTCTCATATAAACTTCGGTCTTCTTATGGTCTAAGGGTCTACAGAATGGTCTTCACTTTATTGAAATATTTTTACCCTCAAAAGAAAAACTCTGACATTTTCGGACGATATTTTTCAGATGTTTCACTTTAGCTACCATGATTTTATACCGGTCTAATGGGCTACTCTATAGAAACTCTCATATAAACTTCGGTCTTCTTATGGTCTAAGGGTCTACAGAATGGTCTTCACTTTATTGAAATATTTTTACCCTCAAAAGAAAAACTCTGACATTTTCGGACGATATTTTTCAGATGTTTCACTTTAGCTACCATGATTTTATACCGGTCTAATGGGCTACTCTATAGAAACTCTCATATAAACTTCGGTCTTCTTATGGTCTAAGGGTCTACAGAATGGTCTTCACTTTATTGAAATATTTTTACCCTCAAAAGAAAAACTCTGACATTTTCGGACGATATTTTTCAGATGTTTCACTTTAGCTACCATGATTTTATACCGGTCTAATGGGCTACTCTATAGAAACTCTCATATAAACTTCGGTCTTCTTATGGTCTAAGGGTCTACAGAATGGTCTTCACTTTATTGAAATATTTTTACCCTCAAAAGAAAAACTCTGACATTTTCGGACGATATTTTTCAGATGTTTCACTTTAGCTACCATGATTTTATACCGGTCTAATGGGCTACTCTATAGAAACTCTCATATAAACTTCGGTCTTCTTATGGTCTAAGGGTCTACAGAATGGTCTTCACTTTATTGAAATATTTTTACCCTCAAAAGAAAAACTCTGACATTTTCGGACGATATTTTTCAGATGTTTCACTTTAGCTACCATGATTTTATACCGGTCTAATGGGCTACTCTATAGAAACTCTCATATAAACTTCGGTCTTCTTATGGTCTAAGGGTCTACAGAATGGTCTTCACTTTATTGAAATATTTTTACCCTCAAAAGAAAAACTCTGACATTTTCGGACGATATTTTTCAGATGTTTCACTTTAGCTACCATGATTTTATACCGGTCTAATGGGCTACTCTATAGAAACTCTCATATAAACTTCGGTCTTCTTATGGTCTAAGGGTCTACAGAATGGTCTTCACTTTATTGAAATATTTTTACCCTCAAAAGAAAAACTCTGACATTTTCGGACGATATTTTTCAGATGTTTCACTTTAGCTACCATGATTTTATACCGGTCTAATGGGCTACTCTATAGAAACTCTCATATAAACTTCGGTCTTCTTATGGTCTAAGGGTCTACAGAATGGTCTTCACTTTATTGAAATATTTTTACCCTCAAAAGAAAAACTCTGACATTTTCGGACGATATTTTTCAGATGTTTCACTTTAGCTACCATGATTTTATACCGGTCTAATGGGCTACTCTATAGAAACTCTCATATAAACTTCGGTCTTCTTATGGTCTAAGGGTCTACAGAATGGTCTTCACTTTATTGAAATATTTTTACCCTCAAAAGAAAAACTCTGACATTTTCGGACGATATTTTTCAGATGTTTCACTTTAGCTACCATGATTTTATACCGGTCTAATGGGCTACTCTATAGAAACTCTCATATAAACTTCGGTCTTCTTATGGTCTAAGGGTCTACAGAATGGTCTTCACTTTATTGAAATATTTTTACCCTCAAAAGAAAAACTCTGACATTTTCGGACGATATTTTTCAGATGTTTCACTTTAGCTACCATGATTTTATACCGGTCTAATGGGCTACTCTATAGAAACTCTCATATAAACTTCGGTCTTCTTATGGTCTAAGGGTCTACAGAATGGTCTTCACTTTATTGAAATATTTTTACCCTCAAAAGAAAAACTCTGACATTTTCGGACGATATTTTTCAGATGTTTCACTTTAGCTACCATGATTTTATACCGGTCTAATGGGCTACTCTATAGAAACTCTCATATAAACTTCGGTCTTCTTATGGTCTAAGGGTCTACAGAATGGTCTTCACTTTATTGAAATATTTTTACCCTCAAAAGAAAAACTCTGACATTTTCGGACGATATTTTTCAGATGTTTCACTTTAGCTACCATGATTTTATACCGGTCTAATGGGCTACTCTATAGAAACTCTCATATAAACTTCGGTCTTCTTATGGTCTAAGGGTCTACAGAATGGTCTTCATTTTCAAAACAGAATCAATCAGATTTGACTTAGAACTTTGAAAATTTTGATGCTTTTTTCTTTCTGTATGACTTTAGAATCTCACAAATTGACGGTCTGAAGGTCTCCCCATAGAAACTCCTATAAATCCACCGGGCTACTCCTGGTCTACTGGTCTACATACTGGTCTTCATTTTCAAAGTAGAATAAATCGAATTTGAATTAGAACTTTATGAATTTGATGCTTTTTTACCTATTCTATAACATTAGAATCTCGAAGATTGACGGTCTAAAGGTCTCCCCATAGAAACTCTCATAAAATCAACGGTCTTCTGTATGGTCTAACGGTCTACGCTGTGGTCTTCAATTTCGAAAAAAAGAATTCCGAAATTAAGATCCCCCCTCCGGGTTTGTAAAAAACTTTTTTTTGACTCGATATCCAAGTATTTTTGCGATATACTTAATAAATCGATCCTTTTGAAATTTGGAACATAATGTTTTGTTACAGTTTAACAGTGGGACGCTCTCTAGAAATTTTGAAAACTTTGGTAAAGATGTCGGATCTTAAAAGTCAAAAGGAAGATGAGATGCTCAACAAAAATTGCACTTGTTTTAGTCAGTACACTATGGAGAAGCTATACGGAGCAAAGAAAAAAGGTAATGCTGAGCAACTTCACACATCCATCCCTGATGCGACTTAGTCATTGTAGTATTTCTATTTGATGTTTCTACTCTAAATTTCGCCCAAAATTTCACTATTTTCAATGTGTGTTTTCTTTAATCTCAGAACCTGAGGTGATTGTCATTTCGTCTGACGATGAAAGGTGTCACGGCAAAGACGAAACACTGGTCAAACGAAAAATTTCAAAGAGAACAATCGAAGTGACGATCGAAATTGACGATATATTTTCAAAGAAAAAGAAAAAGAAAAATTCAAAATAAAACAGAATTTATGTTTTCGTTGTCCGTGAACTCATTACAACCCTTTGAGAAAAACCGTTTTCTTCTGCCTGTAAACATTATTTAAATAAAATCATCTAAAAGTGAAGGGGCTTCAGTTTGATATTTTCTGTATGTTCTGATATATTTCCAATAATATAATAAAAAAAACACAATTGAAGCTTTCTTAAGTCAAGTCAATTTACAAGTTTGGGCCCTACGACATAATGTTGCCCCCTGCCTTGAAGAATGAAATTTGAATTCAGGATCAGTCAAAATTTTTGACCACGCACAACCATATTTTTGAATTCCTAGTTTTAAAAAATTATCTTCTGCTGAAGAAAATGCAACTTTTTTCTGGCGTTGTCCTTTAACTTTAATTTGAGTCTTGTGTTCAATATTGAAAATGGGCGTTGGGAGCGTCGATATATCCAATGTTTCTGTAATTTTAGAGAGAGCGTTTATTGATGGAGTCTCGTCTGTTAATTTTTCCATTACTTTTTTTCCTTTTGATGCAATATCTCTAGATTGAAGTTTTTGATAGTGGACTCGCGCAACAAATGAAGTATGTTTTTGGTCTTGTGAGAGAACATGTTGTTCTTCTACTGTTAATTTTGCTGCACTTTCCGTTTCAATGATCTGTCGATATCTAGTCGGATTGATATACTTTCCAATAGCTTGAAAAACTAACCTTCCAAAAACGTCACTAAGGCGTGAAAGTTGCGTTCCGTTTCTTGTCACTAGAAGATAGTCACATGTTGGATTCATCCTTGGTCTAATACATTTAATGTATCCATTTACAATATCCAGAACTTGTTTTGTAAAAATTAAAGTGTCGAATCCGTATTTTTCCATAGTCTTGAAAACTGTTTGGTCGATCATTCCATTTTGGTCAACATTCTCTATCATTTCTACTGTCAGATATTGAAATGTCATAGGTCTGGTAGCTTTTACCATAAGGAACAAAACTGCAGTGAGAAACCCAGTACAAAATGACAGATCGTGTGACGATGGACGAAAGTCCTTAGTTGAGGTACTAAGTAAAATTTGAGTAAATCTTTCGGCATGGTGAGGAATAACTGATTGCATATCTTCTAGGCTTGCCCAGCAATCTATCTTAGACAAATAATCAACACTAAGCAAAATGTTCCACTCACATCGCATTTTTCGAGCCAGCGTTTTCTTAACACGGTCAATATAAATCTCTGATACCACATAGGTTTCGTTAAGTGCTGTGCTGTTCATTCTCCTAAAATCTAGAACATGCGACAAGGAGTTCATATATCCTATTAAACCAGCATAGCCAACACACCAATCCTTTTTTAAGTATTCGATAAAGTCTGAGATAGAAGAAATTGAACCGACACAATAATCTACGATGGTTAGTGGTATGTCCCACTCAGGGTAGCAATCTTGACAGCAAAATTTTAAAAATTTTAAAACTCTGCAACTAACTTGGCTTGACTGTTTATAGCTTTTAGAGCCACCGACGGCACTACACAGCCAGGATTTAAAAGAAATGTCAAATGAACAGTCTCGATTGAAAGATGGTATGTCCGTAGTCCTACTGCGTTTCGTTCTTTTTAGGGTTGTAGATGTCACAACCTGCTTTGGTAAAACATCCTCTACATTTGGCTTTTCGTCAAAAAAATAATACCACCCATGCCTCTGATAAACATGCTTCCTGCAACCTCGTTTTGTTTGGTACGATTCACTGTCACAATTCTTTACAGGACAATTGAATAACCCATCTCTATCTGGAACCAAACTCAAGCGTTTTGGTTTAGAAGCAGCTCCTACAGCATCTTTCCAAATTTTCTTTGACAAGAGTTTCTTTGGCATTCCTTTTCCACGCACAATATACAAATAAAACCAATCTCGACCGAATTCACTCATTCGAAAAGAAAATTGCATAAACTTGTAAAAAGTAGCAAAAGCACCCCGATTTGTATTCAAAACAAAGAAAATCCGGGGACATCCTATCACTTATAAATTCTGAATTCGAATTAGCATAATTTAACAAAATTTACATTTTAACCAATCTCTATCCAGTAAACGAGTCGGTCGTTTGTACCCCCAGTCTTTCTTGAAAATGAAATCGTAAGAACGAAAAGACTCTCTCAATATAGACACCCCCTTGAAACTTCAAAAAATGCAGCTAAAATTGCTAATCTCAGCTCTTTAAAACGGAGGTACTTGATGAGAAATTTCTTATAGATAAATGGGAACTACAAAGCCCACTAAAACCCCCTAATTTTCTCAAGCAATCAAGCTTTTAAAATGAGACTCTGATAATATCCAGGGTGTAAAGAGATGTAATACAGTTTTATTGAAGAACGTATATCAAAACAGTCCTAATTCGTCCCCTTTTTGGTCAGTAAAATGCTCATCTAAAATAAACGGAGTAACGTTAGGTAAAATACGCTTATTCAAAGATTTTCTTATAAATGACAATAATTTCGACAGGAACGAAAACGACCTCATTAGATGCTCTCAAAGGACCGTTTATTTTCTTTCGATTTCTAGTGAAAAAGGAATCAAAAAGTCCTTAATTGAAACACAGAAAGGAACGTTTGTAACAATTTAATTGAATACCTAAGCAAATATACTACAATCTCCTTTGAGACGCCTTGTACCTTTTAAAGTATTCCCATCCATAAAAATGGCAGATATACATTTTGGAAATAAAAAAAAACAGTTGATTTTGACTTGAACAAAAGGAACATAATTATTATGAAACGTATATAAGTATTTCCAATTTTAATTGATATCAATTGGATGTCTTTTTGGTAAAACAGAACAAATTAAATGACTGCTTGTTTTGAAATTTTCGTCATATTTTAAGGGTGCTTCATCAGCATGTAGCTCGCCAAAAATGAAATCCTTTTTCAGTAGGGTGGTGGCAGGGGGCAGGGGGTAAATATGGGTGCAAATAGACGATGCTATCGTTCGTTAGCGTGTCTGTAAACGCGTAAATTAGCACTGTAAAAACGCCTCCACCACTGCTTACTCGGCCCCGGGATAAATTTCATTTTTAAATTTATCCCTGCCTCTTAATCTATTTTCTTTTTAGTGACATTATGTAGACGAAAATATTGTTTAGGGGAGAAAAGACAAGAGTCGGAAAGAGGCGCCTCCGATTACTATTTTTAAGGTTCCATCGCTTTCTTACACCTCAGAATTAGCATTCCGCAGCTTCGACCGACCCACTCATTTATTTAGAACCCCCGATGGGGCTAGATCTGAAACTTCAGGATGAAAAATAAAGTCACTTATTTCCCATCCAGAACACGGTGTGTTTTTCAAGCAAAATCTCTAAATGCAACTTTAACATCTTAAATTCACACTGAGTTGTTGAAGATTCATTTCTAGCTCCTGTGGGGCTTCAAACACAATGGTGCCACCACGCTACTGTATTTTATAAGGAAAGCTAGAAATTTAAAAAAATCGTAAACAATATTACAATTTAAGGAATTCAATGGCCTTTTTATAAATTTTGTTAAATGTAAAGACCTCTTATTGTCGAAACCATTACCAAGTTGATCAAAATCCTTTGAATCTTCAAATATTCCAGACTAGACTTTTTTATGAACTCCTCTAGGAATGAATTACCATAGCAATATTTTAAAAAGGAGGTAAGCGTTGACTCATGAACATATTTTATGAAAAGTTCTATAAAATATCATAAAAGAATTTCTCACGAATAGGGTTATCTACAACAGCTAAACCAACCACCTGCACAAACGAAATGCAGACTTCAGAGAAAGCCAAGTGAAAATGACAACATGATCTACTTTTAGTATTTTAAATCTTCATAAATTGTTCTAATTCTGATATTGTAAGGGAAGTCGAACTTTATTTGATCCTTAACTGTTTGAGTTTCAGGTCTTAAATCAATATTCTCGCCATTCAGTGCAGAAAACTCCTTTGTCAAAAAAATTTAAAGATTACGTAATCTTTTATTAGATACTTCGACAAAAATTTCGTTCATCGGAGGTTATTTCGGTGGAATTGCAACAGTTCTTTTGATCGAGTTCATCATCTTCATTGTGTACCGTTATTCAAGACAACGAAAGAAAGATGTGGACCAAGGTAAATGATTGATTCGACTTGACTTTTAGCTCACATTAAAAAATCATTTCTTCTTGGACAATAAAATGAAAGATCCGCATAGTAGTATAGTATAGACATTTTTTTATTTGCTATTTCATTTTGTCTTCACTTGCTAAAAATCTTCCGAAATATTATTTTTTTCAAATCACTATGTAACCTTTCAAACTGGAAAGTGAAAGAAAACTGATAAAGTTCAAGATTTTGCGAATTTGATCATTTTCGTTGTTCTCTTTTAGATTTGAGCTTGACCACTGTGAAGTAAGTGTGTACGGTTGAAGTAACGTTTTTTTATAAAAATAGTGTTCTTTCATTTCATCTTAATCGTAACTTTTTTGGGAAAATTATCCTACAATAATTCTACGGTATTCTTAGTTTAGTTGGGATCCAAAGTCAACCCTGACAAACAACATGTAATATATGCCTGAAGTATAAAATTTAATTTTTGTGAAAATTTGAGCCTTACTTGGGATAATTGGCATTTACAGTTAAAAATGCTCTGAAAATGGCATTCTTAGGTCGAGATTTAAAACTCCACAATGATGGATGATGATATTCTTAGCATATTCTTATTTTTCGGCCAACTTCATCATGTGTATTTGATGGAGTACATTCTTACAAAAAATCGTGTACAAAGCATAAGTACCTGGAGGGCGGCTACTTAGGCAAAATGGGTGCCGGGTATATGCAAACCATAAGGGTCCCTTTTTCGCACCCACGAAAGCCCCTCAAAGGTGTAAGAACAGCATTAAAAATAAAATTGAGTCTCTGTAGGGGTTCCAAAATTTGAAAACTTCGGCTGAAATTTCGAGGAAATAGTCACTCTAAGTGTGCTAAAACGTCAAAAAGGAAAAGAATTTCGAAATTCGGTGTCTCTAAAGGTCGATTTTCAAACTTTGGCCCGGACCTACCCGTCATCACGCCCTGTTTAGTTACCTTTACGATTTCTCGATATCGAAAACAACTTAGATTTTAAAAGTCCTTCCTTATTTATTTTAGTCCGAATAAAAATGCTGCAGATATCACTGTAAGTTTATAGATGTTTTCATGAACTAATAGACTCATTCATCTCTCTTCGACATGCCTTCGCAATCCCCTCTTGATGAATCAACATTGAATATCTCAATATCTCAAATCAATAATTGAAAGTTTTTTAATTCCAAGGATATTAAAAATTTGTTTTTCTTTTTGTTCAGGATTACGAAGTTGCTGCACCAGGTAAATTTTCGTTAATTTACGTTATCCTTTCTGTTGCTTTCCAATCCTCAAGGTTAAAAGCAAATTTGAAATGTTTAAACGACGTCTCTTTGATTTTGATCATTGCTTCGTACAACCCTACCTTATAGTAACCCGGTGCCCGGTGAGAATCTTTCAGCTAGAGGGTCAAAAAGCAAGATATTTGACAAAAAAATGACGTTTCCATTGGAGAAGAAAGTTCAATGACTTTTGCAACAATGATTAAATTTCAGGGTATTTTTTCCTTGAGGGCGATTTTCGCGATTTTTCAATCAGTGGTGAATATTACCAAAGTGTTTTCAATCAAGAATTCTTTTATTGCTTGTTGTTTTCATTAGGCTTCCAAACCAATAGAATCGATACAAGAACTCAAGCACCTTCAAATTACGAAGAATTACAAACTTTTTCAGATGATAGTGCAACATACATGCCGTTACAAAAGACGCAAGAAAAGTCGCATTATGAAGTGTGAGAAATCACACATGCTAAAGAGAAGATGATTGATCCCTTGTCAATATTCTCAATTCACTGAGATTCTTACCAACCAGATGCCACTGCACACTGGTTACCCCGGAAAGGGGCACTCGCTTAAGAAAAGACCGTACTTTCGGCCGTAAATTAGGCCTTTCAAATCGGACCCTTACAGTGCAGTGAAAATTTAGCAAAATTTAATTCGATTTAGGTAACTATGGACGAAAAGTTAACCCTTTCAGTGCATTTTATTGAAAACCTTTGACTATTTTATAAGCAATCTCGTACCCAGAGCTACTTGGACCACTACTTTTTGATTTTAATGATGGAAATGGTCTTTCGTGAGCGTGAAAAGCGAGCTAACAGATGTTGATATTTTTCAAAATTTTACACCCGTAGGGCACTTTATCTCATCTTTGCCCATTTCGACCCTTACAGTTCACTTAGGGAAGATTGGTATAGGGACAATTACGAGCTGCACGTAACGGTAGGTCATTTTGTTAATTTGAGTGCCCCCTGCTGGGTTGGTTAATAGCAATCGGGATATGCAGATTAAAATAGAATCTTGATAGAAAAAGACACCCCTGTGTCACAGACCCGGTAGACCCCCTACCCCGATGGAAAAATAGGCCAAAAAATCCTCCCCGGTGGAAAAAATATCCTATAATTTCAACCCCACTGCGAAATTGCTCTATGATTTTGAAAACTGAATGTAAAAAATTGCACTCCAAAACCATCCCCTGGTAAAAATTCTTGTAAAGTTCTTGAAAAGATCTTATCAAGAAGCTTTGCTTATTTTTTTTCAGTTTCTTACTACGAACGTGCCAAGATCTTTCAAGATCTTTAACGATCTGACAAGACTCTTTTGTAAGTCTTGAATCAGATTCTTGTCCCTTACAGTGATTCAAGATCTTGACAGGATCTTAAGTAAAAGTAAGTCTGCAACCGCAGTCGGAGGCGACCCGAAAAATCCTCTTTCGATAGCTATCTACCCGAAGGTAGGGGAGGAATTGCTCCACTTACCCTTGACCCTTCTCTTAATTGCTGAGCATCAATCAGAGAGGCATCAAGTACCATTTTAGGAATCTTTGGTATGACCCGGCTGGGGGTTGAACCCACAACCTTGCGCACCGTAGACGGATGCTCTACCACTGCACTACGGTCGCTGACGGAATTTCACTACTATCCCCAAATACTTATTGAATAAGGGTCAAAAGCACCTTTGCTCGAGTGACAGCATTCAGCTGATGACCTCGTGAATACTTCCCATTAATCAACTATTTCATTAATACAGTCAATGATAACAAACACACAAAAGAGAAACCACTAACCGTATTTCGAAGCTGAGCAAAAACTGCTTCGTAAATACTATCCTAAGAGATTGCTCTCCTTGAGTCTAAAGACTCCTTCTTATGAAAAATAATCATAACCAGAAATTTACGTGTTTTTAAGATTCTTAACACCCAAACTTGATAAGAACCACTAAGAATCTTAAAGCTTCTTTGCATATAATAGTTAGTTAAGATTTGGGAAATCTCTTTATAAAAACTTTATAAGTTACGTAAAGAATCTTCTTTCGTAAGATTCTGCTTTAAGAACTTATTAAGAAATAATAATTATCTTACTATCAATATGCGGGAAGAATAATGACAATTCTCAACAATTTCTTTACAAGATCTTTAAAGATCTTTTTGTTGGAAGAAATTTTCAAGATTGCCTAAGAATCGTTGTAAGATCTTACAAAGATTTTATAAGATTCTTACTTGTTAAAGATCTTCAAAGATCTTCAACGATCTTTTCAGATCTTATCAAGAATTTTTACCAGGGTCCCCACTGGAATTTTCGAGCTGGAAACAATAGATTTTCTATCCCCATTGGCATTTTGATAGAAATTTTCAACCCCACTGAGGGAAAAGGTTCTACCGGGGCACTGAGATAGGGGTCTTTTGAACTTAAATTTTCTTATGACCAATGGTGTCATTTTGTTTTTATTTTTCTAAAGAAGAATGTATTTTATAAAAAAAAATGTTATAGCATTTGTTACGGTAGTGGTATAGTGGTTATCATTCTTGAGTGTCACTATGATTCGCTTGGCAAGTAAAAATATCTTCACCCGGGGTCAACCCAAGCTTAGTCAAAGTCAATAAAGATCTCCAATTTAGCACAGTCAATTTTTTTTCACAATCATTTTCTAACCTTTCACGGGAAGTGTCAAAAATAATTTCTTGAAACCACGAGCTTGAAATTTTAACTGAAGCCAACTAAAGCTACCTGTTTCAGCCGAAGAATATCTTTATTTATAAACTGTTATTTCTTTCTAAATTGGGAAGATAATATTAAATTTATTTTATTACCGCCAATCTTGATATTTCTAAATCATTTAATTTTTTTGTACATAAAACCATTGATAAGTTTTTCGTATTTTTGTATATTTTCGTAAACGCCAGACAATACGTTTTTAAGAAACATATTCCATAAACGTTCAAAATAACCTAATTTTCAAAGCAAAGAAATCATCAAATCACATGCATGTGAAATTGATTTCCTCACTTCTTGTGGTCCTACACATAATCACACGGGTGTCAAAAGATTACATGCCATGTTTTTTCACTTGTAGAATTTAGTATACAATTTGTCTCAATAAACACACCATTTCACTTTATATAATCATTTTCCGCTTTTTTTGGGACACATTGTATCATCTCTAAAACCACAAACAGAATGATTTCTTTTTCTTCAAAGAGACATTTTTAACATCACAAAAATATTCCACCTCAATTCAGCAGGAGATTGTCTTTTCAAATCCGTGTGATTTTGGGAGGATCACAAATTGTGAAAATCACTTTTTACATGCATGTGGTCGCATGTGATTCCATAGTTTTTTTCCTGTTAATGATGGCTGGTATTGCTTCCACTCGTTCTGATCTTTTTTTCATCACCTTCTACCAATGTCCAACCTCTTTTTGCTTTTATTCATCTGAGGTAAGTCATTTTTATTTGATTTCATTTTTCTTGACATTAAAGAACCAAGCTACACTTCAATCAATCTAACCATTATTTTCCTTTCTGTTTTAGAGCTGGTTCCTGTTCCTGACTTAATTTTTCTTAGTTTTTTTAGAAATAATCTTGTGAGTGGTCGTGCAAAGAATGAAAGACAAACAAAAACTTTACTAATTCTGGTACATCAATTCACTTTTCTCGCATGCACTTGTTCTTATTTATTTTATGCGCAATCACACTATTATATTTTTCTTGCATGATTTTTGTATTATTTTTATCCGGACTTCTATTTTTTATTGTTTATTTTATTATTTATACTTTTAAAAATTTATGCCAGATAATTTTAAAACTTGTACTCTTCTCATATAATTTTAAGCCCTAAGTGTAACAATGTAGAGAGATTAGATGCAATAAGAATTTACTACACATACATTGAACGTTATCCATAAGGTCTTACATTTTTCATTTTCAGCGGAAGAGACGGTGAAGTTAGAGGATCTGGAGGTTTATCAGGAGGAGCAGTTGCAGGGATAATCATCGGTGTCCTCATTCTGGTGGTACTCGTAACTCTGGTTGTCTTATATCGTCTTGGAAATATCGGTGGAGGTAGTGGTAGGTTGTACTCTCTTCTTTATTGTTTGGTAGCTAAAAAAACCAGAAACGACTCTTCGTTCATGTTTAAAAGGATTTCAAATTAAGAATCCTGTGCTTCATTCCAGGTCATGTCTTCGGACTTCGGTGTTCCGTATTGAATAGTGCTCCCAGTGAAAGCCAAATTTCCCAAACTACCTCCCCAGTGTCAAGTCGAAGTCTCACTGCTTGAAGCATGCAATTTTCATCCCGCCGATACACCTTTGCCTTCAAAGTGCTTCCCTCATTCATTTCAGTTGCAGCGACTTCAGAAAAATCTCCCAATGAGCAAACAGCAATGAAAAATGAAAACCAAAAAGTGTGAGACTTCACATACGTTAGAAATTTTGTGATTTGTTTCAATTGGAATGTGATGGATTGCTAACGTTAAAATTTCACGAAATTATGGGTTTCTATTGCATGAATATGATAAATAAAATTGACAATTGATTCGTGATATTCTTTAGCTTGTCCTGGACATGGGAAGTCATACATAGTGAACTCATCGAAAGTTACATTGATTTAAAATTCAGAACGTCATTGCGGAATGAACATTCATTTTTAAATGCATCAAAAACAGAAAGGAGATTGTTAAAATCTCCACTGTAATGGACTCGCTCCCAACCAGAGACTCCCAGTCTCGGATTTTATAAATACATAATAGTGTTGTGTTTTATGTTGAGTTATTGTAATATAGTAAATTTTAGATTTTATCTAGACCTTCTTTAAAGATTTTTTTAAATTAGCTTGTCGAGGGAAAGTGAGAGCATATATGGTGAGAGTGTATTAAACAAGATATTCTTTTCGGACTAAAAGACCTATTTTGAGAACTTCGATTTTCAAAGATCACACTCGTCCACAAATTTAGCCCTAAAAAAAGAATGTTTTCTGATACGCCGGTAGTGTATTTGTGGCTGCCTACCCTAAAGCTATTATTAAGATTGGTTCAATTTTTCGAACTTCAGAGTATAGCGTTTCGGAGCAAATTTCCACATACGCCTTAAACATAACGAATGTAACGCTTAATCTAGAAGTGACTACAATATTATTTCGAAATTTGAATTTTTTTACACTTAGCTCAAATGCATGTCATTTTTTATTTCCTAAGTCCCTTAATGTTAAAATAGATTTATCTTTATTCTCGAAAATTAGCGTTTTTCTATTGCCATTCCGCTCTTTGAAGACTTTTTAAAATTTTACGTCGTTTTGTTTTAACTTTACCTTACAATAGATTAAGATATAAATTGTAAAAGTGTAAATTGCCGATTTCCCCTCCAGCAATGCTAAATGCTTTGAAAAAAATGCCTAATTTTCTGAGGTATGTATCACGCTAGATTTAGGCTGGGTTTGGATCCTAACTTACTCTCGTGTGCCTAATAAACGTACAGGCTAAAATAAACGTAGTACAACATTAGTGCAGTATGAATCGGGCGATATTGGGTCAAAATAAATAAACGTACAGGAGGGAATAAACGTACAGGCGGGAAAATTCTTCAGAATAAATAAACGTACAGTTCCTAATAAGGTGCGTAAAGGTGGGAAATTTGACACGAAAAAAAATAAACGTACATGTACGTTTACCAGGCACTCAAGAGTGAGAATAACCTAAGAACTTTTTAGGATAATTTTCCCTAAAATGTTAAGACTTTCCATGATGAAATGGAAACACCATTCTTATAAAAAAATTGGAAAGAACATATGTCACGCGTCAAAGCATTGTTTACATAGAGATTGATTAGTTTGAATTCAAAGTATCAGCAAAATCAACAAAACTTCAAGCATTCAAGCAATTCTCAGGTTACATCTTTTTGTTGACTTTATGCCTTCAAATTTAGTTTAAAACTTTTAAAGATATCTCTTAAGTGAAGGATACGGAAAGTTAAACATAAGCTGTACTAATTTCCATAAAGTGGGTCCCAATAGCAAATTTACTTTCTTAACCTCTGTATTTATACAGCGGAGTTTTTACAACTCGGACTTGCTATCAATTATTTCTTAGAAGAATGAATTACTTAACGTTATTTTGGTTATCCTTACAACTTTCAGGTAAGCTAATTATACTTTTAAATTGAGCATCTCCTCTCAATCAGATGGAAAGTTTTGTGAACAGCCCTTATATATGTAGCTCGTTGTTCAGAGGGAAAAAGTGCAATGTAAGGGTGTACAATTTGAGAAAACACCAAATTTTGAGGTAAAATTTGAGAAATTTCAAAACATTTTGCTTTCGATTTTAGAGACCTGATTTTTGGCCGAACCCCCGGGAATTGGGCGAAATAAACTCAACGAACTTTTACTTTTTGAAGAAAGAACTAACTTTGTAGATGATAAGATACCTAACTCGAGATATTGAGCTTCAAAAAGCGCAAAAACTGGACAAAACAGCTGTTTCTTGCTGAAAAACACTGTTTTTAAAGGTTAATATCTCGAGTTAGGTACATAAATCACCTATACTTGCAATATATCTCTAATCTTAATTCTTTAAGAGCTTTCCAAAAATATACAACAGGTCTCCGTTTTCTTCAGCTAAAATTTTCAATAAATTTAGATCCCATGATTTTGGCCTGAGACCGTCATATTTGTCCGAAAATCACACCAAAGTGTCCGTAAATGAATTGGAACCTAAGTAATTTTGATTCCCCTACCCTTTAGTTTTCCAAAAGTGCTTTGACCAGAACAATCGAGCGATTTTACAAAATGCGCTCTACTAGTACTTTAATCGCAGAAAATCAATGTTCTCACTCAACGATCTTACCATAAGAAAAATTCGAACAACTTAGGGTGACTTAGCCGGACTTAGCCTTATAATTGGTCCCAAGGGAAACAAAATAGCTTCGAATAACTGAAGAATTCGAACAACTGATGTTCGAATAAACGAGAGTGTTTTGCCTGAGTTAGGTAAGCGGATCCAAATGGGTAAATCGTCGAATGTAATTATTGGAGGATCTAGGTTTACCCTTCTCGTAAGTAAAGTAGACTTCAACGGATTGTTTGGAAGGATCAGGGTTGAAGGATATATTCCATTGATGAGCCCACTCATTTATCTTCTGCAAGTCAATGTTCAGTTTTTGAGAACAGCGAATCTGATCACGAATCAAGGAAAATAAAGAAAAGTCATCAGCAAATATTTTGATCAAGGAAATTATATCTTTGGATTATACAAGGAAAAAGAGGGTTCCGAGAATGGAACCCTGAGGGACACCTGCTGAAATCGGGGGGGGGGGGATTGGTTCAAAATTTTTGAGGATATCTTGTGTACTCCCCATAGATACTGGGGAAGTAAATGATCCATAAAAGTTAGTATTTCGAACTATCAACCAGTTTTTGTTTATTTATTTATTTATTTATTTATTAAAGAATTACAGTCCAGGCACACGAGGGCCTCTAAACCGATCTTGTACAAAAAATCTTTTTTAGGTACAGTTTGTCACGAGGACTTCCCCGCACCCTCCAATTAAAGTCTTCATTCGACTTGGCTTTATTCATCTCGTCTGCTCTTCTTTTCCATTCTTTGATTTGCTCTCTCTCAATTTTCGTTAAATCGTCGGTGATGCTCAATTTTACGTACTTCTCGTGCTGTCTTAGTTCAGTCAACTTCTTCATGAAGCGGTACTTTATATGGCTGTCTTTGAAGGCGACTTTGATTGGACGCACACCATTTGATTGTTTTCCAACTCGAGAGATGAAGGTTGGTTGAGTTTTTACGTGGACGTCGTTCAAAAGTTCGTTTACGAAATCGATATCTTCTTCATTTTCTTTTTCACGCACCCCGTGGATGATGATGTTTGCGTCTATTGACAGCTTTCTTTGGTCTTCGATTTGTTCTTCGACTTTCTCCCTTCTGAGTAACTGCTTCATGTTGTTTAGGTTCAACGAACCATTTACTTTCGCAGCGTCGGCAAAACTTTTTGGTTCTTTAGCCACTTGGACTTTCGAAATCTTAGCATTCACTGTCTCTTCAATTTTAGTGGATAGCTTCTTTTCCAGGACGGAAAATTGGCTCTGGATTAGATCAATTACTTGATTTTTGTCTTTTAGGTATTCCTGACATTTTGCCTTTAAGTCCTTGACCACGGTGTTAAGTCTCTTTTCATTCTCACTTTTATGGTGTATTATGGTTTCACATGCATCAATTTTTTTATAGCTATGTGTACAGCATTCTATTCTTTCTGCTTGATGATGGATTTTTATGCTGAGGTCTTTTGCCGGAGAACAACAAGTTATGCATTGGTATTTTCTGTAACCTTTATTCAAAAACATATTCAGCTGGTATGGTATGTATGTATGTAATAGTTTATTTCAAGTTGACGAACAGGTAGCAACAAAGGCTAATAAAAGTCAACGCTACTTTACAATTTGTAAGGTGATTACAGTTGAGGCACAAGGGCCTCTAAACCGTTCTTGTACAAAAAATCTTTTTAAAATATAATTTTTCACGAGGGCTTCCTCGTACCCTCCATTTAAAATCGTCATTCGATCTGGCTTTATTCATCTCGTCTGCTCTCTTTTTCCACTCTTTGATTTGTTCCCTCTCCATTTTTGTCAAGTCGTCGGTGATACTTAATTTCACGTACTTCTCGTGTTGTTTCAATTCAGTCAACTTCTTCATGAATCTGTATTTGTTATGACTGTCTTTGAATACAACTTTGATTGGGCGCATAACCTTAGATTCTTTTCCAACACAGAGATGTAGGTTGGTTGAGTCTTTAAATTAACGTCATTCAGAAGCTCAGTAACGAAATCGATATCTTCTTTATTTTCATTTTCATTTACCCCATGGATAATGATATTTGCGTCTGTCGATAGTTTCCTTTGGTCCTCAATTTGTTCGTCGATTTTTTCCTCTCGTAGTAGCTGTTTCATGCTATTTACGCTTAATTGATCATTGTTTTTAGTCGCTTCAGCAAAACTTTTCTTACGTGGTTCTGTTGCGGTTTGAATTTTTGCAGTCTTGTTATTCAACGTCTCTTCTATCTTGGATGTTAGTTTTGTTTCTAGCGTGGAAAACTGGCTCTGTATTAGATTGGTAACTTGATTTTTATCCTTGATGTATTCCTGATATCTTGCCTGTAAATCTTTGATCATTGTGTTTAGACTTTTTTCACTCTCACTTTTGACTTTTATTATACTTTCGCACGATTCGATTTCTTTATAACTGTGCGTGCAGCTTTTAATTCTTTCCACTTGATTATGAACTTTTCTACCGAGTTCTTTTGCCGGAGAGCAACAAGTTATACACACGTATTTTCGGTAACCTTTATTTAAAAACATATTTAACTGGTATGGTGGTAGTCCAGTGCAGGCATAATGTAGCGTTCGTTGGCATTTATGACATTGAATTCTCATTTTTTCATCGTCTTTTATACAATTATGCTCGGTACATCGATTGTTGTCACTCGCATCTTCATCAGGGATCAGGATCTTGCTAGGTGATGTCGTTTTTGGTTGAAATTTGGCTATTTTTTCCATATTTTTAAAATTTTATTGAAAATTCTTCATTTTGAAAAATAAACGAAGATCACAACCTGGTGGTAGTCCAGTGCAGTTTATACTCGGTCCATCCACCTCGAATTTGAACGAAGTTTCAGAACAGTTGAGAGTCAAGAAAAAGTTGAATAAAAAAGTTTTCTGAGAAATTTAATCTCAGTATACCAGTTAAATGTTAATTACTTAAACTTGTTTTATTCTTCAGGGCGCTAAAGTCATAGGTTAAAAATTTGATTGGAGAAGAAAATTTGGCTCCTCGGAGAACCTTTATCCCGTGTTTGGACTAGTTTTTTTTAGCTCAAAAACAAGCCTCTAATTTTGTGTTTCAAGTCCTTCTTTTTCTAAAACGGGTGTAAATATTCTGAAAAACCTGCAAAACTTGTAATCGAAAGAGTCGATAATTTATAGCCAAAATGTTGAATTTTCAGACAGTGTTTCGATTGTTTGTCAAAATTCATTCAAACAAAATAAGTGCTTAAGGTATTTTTTTTACAATCAAGTTCGTAATTTTTGGGAAAAAAAGTATATAGAAATCTTATAGCCACAAACGATTAGGAGGCGCTCTAACTTAGAATTTTCACGCTAGACTAAAGATCCAAAATGTTCAAGAATAGGCCCCCAGAATAGTCTAATAAGCTTTAGAATATAGTATAAGAAAGCCGCGGTTGGAATAATAACATCTGAATTTCTGTCACTGGGCGAAATAAGAGAATTCCAATCCTGGAAATATCTTAAAAATATTCTTTTGGAAATCTGGAAATATGACTTTTCTATGTTTCCAAAGTTGTGGAAATACCATATTTAATTATTTTTATTACAGAGATTTACAAATTAGGCTCACAGTGGGCCTCTAACCGATATTATTTAAACTCTTCTTGTGTCGCATTTCAAGCCATGGGTTTTCCATGCATCGTTAAGCTTATCTTTGAATGACTTGATGGAATCTGCTTAAACAACATCACTTGGTAGCTTGTTCCAAATTGGTACCTGTAGTAAAAGGATTTGGTTTGTGGTCCGTCATTCGCGAAGTTTGGTGAGAGTTCGTGAGCGTATCTTCGGTTTGGGTGTGTTCGTCTAGTCAGTTTGTCCGGTAATGTTGCTTTATCATAAAAGTGGAGGTGTTTTTAGACCTGGACCATATCACAGAACTGTATTCAAAATTCCAGTGTTGGTAGATCAAGCATTTTAAGTCTTTCGCTATACGAAAGGTTGCGACAAGTTTGGACTAGTCTTGATGCGCATCTTTGCACTCTCTCAAGCAAATTGACGTGCTTTCGTAGTCTTGGTGACTGTGCATACTCGAGATGAGGTCTGAAAAAGGTTGAGTATAATGTACGGAGGATCTCTGCAGTTAAGCTGATGAAACCTCGCTTGATGACCCCGAGCATAAAGTTAGTCTTGTTGACTTGCTTGGCTATATGTTGTTCAAATGATAGTCCAGCATCAATCAGTATACCAAGGTTTTTTTCTTCGAATACATGCTCAAGCTGATTACCCGCAAGACGATAGGGGTGAGCATGTTTGATGTTTGTGAATTTACCAAGCGTAAGGACATGGCATTTGTCGGGGTGGAATTTCAAGAGCCAATCTTCAGACCATTTTTCGAGTTTTTCTATATCACTTTGGATGATGAGACAATCAGTGATAGAATTGACCTCCTTGAAAATCTTCGTGTCATCTGCGAAAAGTAGTAGAGATGAAATAACTTTGTCAGGCAGATCATTTATGTACAATACAAAAAGCAATGGTCCTAAAATACTCCCTTGTGGTATCCCACTCACGACTGTGTCAATTTTCGATTTTGACTGGATCACCTTGACTAATTGCTTTCTTCCACTTAGAAACGCTGTAATCCAATTCTTTATTGAACCGACTATTCCGTAACCTTTTAACTTTTTGCAGAGTCTGCGATGAGGCACAGCATCAAATGCCTTGGCAAAATCAAAATAGATGCAGTCTACAACTTTTCCATTAGATATAATTTCACAGCACTTATCGATATAGTTTAAAAGCTGGGTAACAGTGGAGCGTCTTCTGATGAAGCCGTACTGCTTATCCGAAAAGAGGTGCAGGTTTGTCAGGTGGTTTGTCATATGCTGTAAGATAGACTCCATCAGCTTGCAAATCACGGATGTTAAGCTTACTGGTTTGTAGTTTACTGCTAAGTTATGCTCTCCTTTGTTCTTATAAATGGGTGTGACGTGAGCAAGCTTCCCATCCTCAGGTAGGATCCCTTCAGCTAGTGTCTTCATCATTAATCTTGAAAGGGGCTCAGAAATTTCATCGACCAGTTCTTTTAGCATCCTTCGGTGTATTTCGTGAGGACCAAATGATTTGTTTGAATCCAGTTTCTTGAACCTCTTACTTACCATAACTTTGGTTATGAAGATGTCAGCAATATCATGCTCTGTTCTGCGTGGGAATTCGGGAAGATCTCCGTCGGGCTCGATGGTGAAGACACTGCAAAATTGTTTTTGCAGGATGTTTGCTTTCTCGTGATATCCTCGAAGACTTGTCCTTTGGTGACTTAAGAAGTGAAGAAATTTCTGTTGAAGCTTTTATCTTACTTCTTACATGTGACCAAAAAACCGTAGGTTTGGTTTTTGCTCTATTGCAGATGTTGCGCTCATAGTTCCTACAGGCTTGTGTCATCATCCGGTTGACTCTATTTCGTGCTGTAACGTAGACGAGACGGTTGCGTCTCCTTTCCACGGGGCACGGGCACGGGCCCATTCCCTATGCAATCGACGCTTTTCACTTACTTCTCTTCGCAGATCTTCTCCTATTGGTATTGATCCCTTGGATCGCCAACTTCGTCAATCGAGTTCCTTAAGTTCCTTAAGTCGATCGTAGAGGGATCATCTGATCCCCGACAGCTTGTTGGCTCGTCTACATGTTGCTGTAAAAACGAATCACGGATTGCATCTAGGAACTGCTTATCTTTGCTCCCTTCGATATGTGGTGTAGTCCAATTTTGTCAGTTTATTGTTGGGAAGTTGAAACCCCCAATGAAACATTTGTGTGAATATTTCTTCTCCGCCGAAATAGTTTTTATTAGCGAGTTGAGCTTAGCATTATTTTCTTCGGATGAATCTGTTTTCGTAGGACTGCGATAGAGACAAGCAAACACTAGTACATCCCTGTCGACGAGGCTGACTTCGATTATACACGCTTCTTCAAATACAACTGGAAAAGCCTTAACAATCGGATGTTTGATGGAGTTGTGCGCCAATAATATCATACCGCGTCCTTTTAATACTCGCTAAATTCGTATTCTAGTAATTCTTTTATCCCGCCTATCTTTGTTTTAACTTCACAGATTGCGAGATTATATGTGGTATACAGTATATGTGCATGAACTTGTAATTGGTTCATTTTACCAGGTGTTAATTGGTCTGAATTGGCATACAGGATTCGGATCTCCTTTTCAACTTTCTTTTCCCCTTTGGAATTGCTAGATGCTCGATTAAGTGGTATACATTTGGTCATTCTATTTATTCTTTTTTGTTCCTTTTTTTTCGTTTTTATCTTCGTTTTTGTTATCTTCTTTATTATGTTTTTCACCAGTTATGTTTACTGGCGTTGTTGAAGGCTGTTGGCCTTCACCTTCCTAATGCTGAATACGTTTTTTGATGAGCCACGGACCCTAAATATTCCATCTGCTTTGTCTTTTTTTTTTATTTTTTTATCTATAGTATATGTAACACGAACAAATAGTACAAAACTAAGGGTTCCTAGCCTCCTGCAAAAGGACCACCAGATCATACCGCCAGGAGGAAGGAACCTAAACTAAGCTAACAATAAATTAATAAATCAATTGATAAATGCATGGGAAAAAAAAAACTTACTACAGAGGATAAATACTAACAAAAAATAAAAAACAAAAACAAAAAGAGCTTGGAGAGCAGTTAGAGTAAAAGACTAAAATAACGGTCCCCCAAAACGGCTTGTATCACAGATAAATTTTATTGTTATACTTAATATATCGTGATTTTGGACAATGCTAAAATCGGGGTCGCCATAAAGAAAGTATTCTACACAATGTTTTTTGGGATTAAATGGAAACAAGGTTATGTCAAGTTGAAGAAGGCTGTCAAACATCACAAGTCTGTCATTAGAGTAATCAGAGCAATGCATCAAAAAATGCTGTGTTGTTTTCTACTGAATTTTGTCGACAGTTGCAGAAGGGGTCAACTGTGTCTGCAAAATTATGCCTGAACTTATGCTCACGAAGATGACTGAAACCAACCCTTAATCGGTTAAGGAGAACAACACCATCGTTGTCACTAGCTCTGAAAATTGAGTTAGCACTGGGTCTGAGAAATCGGAGAATTGCTTGCTTGAAAGACTTAATAGTGGGAAGATTTCGTATATGATCTCCGAGGTTATTCCATTCATTTATGTTTAAAAGGAAAGAAAGAGGCACGATAACGCTCGGTTCTACAGAAAGGTGCCTCGAGTGGTGGTTTTATCCTTCGCCCTGCATTGCGTTCTTCCTCTCCTCTCTGGGGAGGAAGAATATTCGTCGTAAGATAAGCAGGAGCAAAGCCATTGATTATTTTATTTTAAAAAAAAAATACGAGTCTTCTAATTAACCGTCTGTCTGCCAGGCTTTCAAAGCCTAGCTCAAGGTATATTTTTTCTCTGGATGTTCCTCTGAAGCATCCGGTTATTGCAAGACAAGCATCATATTGAACAGACTCGAGTTTTTCAGAAAATGTAGAATTACCAGGACGATCATATACGATATCTCCATAATCTAGGTGTGGTCTAACATAGGTTTTGTATATAGTGACAAGAGATTCCCTGGGTAGAAACTTACGAAGTCTGCGAATAAGACCAATACCTTGATTAGCTTTTTTTATTTTTTTTTTTCATCAAGGTGACGGTCAAAGGCCAGCTTTTGATCAAGTATGAGACCAAGATGTTTTTGATGATCCTGAACTGCAATGGCTGCATTATTGAAAATAATTTCTGGGGGGTCAGCTGGATTTAACCTCCGGGTAAAGTACACTTCAACTGCCTGTTTAGAAGGATCAGGGTTGAAGGACATTTTCCATTGATGAGCCCACTCACTTATCTTCTGCATGTCACTGTTCAGTTCTTGAGAACAGCGAATATGGTCTAGGATAAGCGAAAACAAGGATGAGTCATCAGCAAAAATTTGATCATGGAAATGATTCCTTCAGGGAGGTCATTAATGTAAATCAAAAAAAGAGAGGGGTCCGAGCAGAAGATTGACCATCAAGAACAACCCGCTGCCGTCTCCCGTGTAGAAAATTCTGGATTAATAAAAGAAGGGAGCCAGAAACACCATATGACTTAAGTTTGAAAATTAAACCATCGTGCCAAACTCTGTCAAAAGCTTTGGAAATATCAAGGAACACTCCACGAGTATCTAGGGGTGGATCAACATCAAAACCATTCAGGATGTTGTGTGTTATGGATAACAGCTGAGACACACAAGAGTCACCCTTGCGGAAACCAGACTGGGAATTTGTGAAAAGATTGTTGTTTTCGAAATAGGTGTAGACGGAGTCAAAGATGCATTTTTCAAAGATTTTTTCCAAAAATAGGCAGAAGAGACACTGGTCTATAATTTTTTACCACGCTCTTGTCCCCTTTGTTTTTGTACACAGGAACAACATTTGCTCTCTTCCAGTTTGATGGAAAAATGCAAAAATCTAAAGAATATTGATAGATCTTCATAAGAGGTTTAACCAAGGTTTCATCACAGATTTTAATCATCTGTATGGAGATGTCATCCCAACCATGCGCTTTGTTAGTCGTAAGTGCGCGAATGAGGGCTAAGATTTTGGCTTCATCAAGAGCGATATTGTTTATTCTAAGATTAGTTACATATTTTTGTTCCGGTAAAACACTATCAGTGTCTATGAGAGAGCACTGATTAGCAAAGAACTGATTAAATATATTTGTTTTTGTAGCGACGTCAGCAATAAGATTATTGCCGGAATCTCGAACAGGTGGAATCCTTGGTGGCTTCCTCCTATGAAGAAATTGATTTAGAATAGACCAGTATTTCTTTGAACCTAAGTTTGGGTCATTAAGGTTATTTGCTAAGCGGGAAAAATAAGAATCTTTAGCATACCTGACAGCCCTTCTACACCTTGATGTTCTTGAAGGTTTTTGAGGTCTTCTTTCCTCCTCCCATTTTTTACATACCGCTCATAAACTTTGTCTTTGTTCTTCGCGTTCAATTCTTTACCTTCGGCAACTAGCTCTTCATACTCCTTTCTTTGACTAGGAGTTAAGTCCTCACATATACTCATCCCTTTGTATGTTTCGTTACCCTTAAGTGCCCTTGGAAAGTTGCCAAATATACTTTCTTTCTCTTTTTCGCTATTTAGGATAACCAGAAATGGACGTTTCTTCCCATCAGCCTTCACTCCCAGTCTATACAGCTGTTTGATACCCACTTTAACCCAAAGGTTTTGAATGAGCGTCTTTACGTATTCCTCATCATGTTTCGGTGCATCTTCAGATGGCTCTGGTGTCCCATGGATAATTATATTTATTGATCTCCTGACTTTATCCTTGCGTTCTGCTTCCTCCTCTTTATGAACTTCCTTCACAGCAGTCTTGATGTTATCGTTGGAAGGAAGATCTTTCGTTCGGTAGTCACAGCTGCGGCATATGATTTGCATTCATATTTGTTGCTGGATAAGATTTCCGAACGAAAATGCCCCAACTTTCTTTCAAGCTTATTCTTTACGTATTCTACTGTATGGAATGCTGGATTGTTGGACAGCTGTTTCTTTAGCTCAGATATTTCTTCTTTCTGTGTCTACACAATTTCCAGAAGGTGCTGCTCGGTATTTTTTAGTTTCTTGATCGTCTTTTCTTTTTCTTTTATTGTTTCTTTGAGCTTCGCAAGCTCAGCAGCTGTTCGGATTGACGGTTGTGGTCCAGAGTGGGGATTGATGGCAAGTAAGTCCTGAGAAACCGTCACACAGTTCGGGCAGACGTAATTGCAGCCGTTTTTCGTCCTTCTGATGTCTTTACATACTGAAATCATATATGGAGGAAGTCTTGAACAGATGTAATGAACCAGTCGGTTGCATTTAGAGCACTGCAAACTTTCTTTATTCTGGTTATCAGCGCAAGCTGATGGTGTACAGAGTGGATTAGGAGTGGTCCTGTGACTCGTGGACGTCCTTTGTATGTATGGTGGTGGATTTTGATGGTTTAGGAGCGATTTTTCATGATTTTTCAGAAAAAATCATGATATTTCCAAATCTGAAAAAATCATATTTTCGAAATATTTCCAAATTTTGGAAATATGATATTTCCAACTTTTGGAAATATATCTTTCCAGGATTGGAAATCTCTTATTATTTCGCCCAGTATGTTGTTCTGTCTCTGTCGTGTTTGATTACTATTTGTAGATCAAGAAATTAGTGTAGCATTTTTAATGGTAAATTTTATTGGTTTATTGTTACTAATTATATCCGATATATCTCAATGCGTTTTAGACAGTAATACACTTGCATTATAATATAAAATCATTATAAAGGAAAGATCAACAATAAGAAATTTAAACAATTACAAAATGGCTGGGCTCCCGGGGCGTGGGGTACTGGGGCAAAACGGGTAACAGGAATGCGCCACTGATCAGGGTACCTTTTTCAAACTCCACGAGTCCCAGGTAGGGTCGCAAAATCACCAAAATAGAAAAATCATTCCCTCATAGGGTACCTGTTTTAGAAAATTTAGGGAAAAAGTAGAAAATTTTAGAAGATTTTGGAATTTCAGTCCCATTCAGGCTCACTTTTTTCACAAATTTTGGCAAAACAATTGAAAAAACGAGACCTACGTAGAGTCCATTTTTCGAACCTCAGCGGAGCACCCCCCTCGGTCGGCAAAGGTAGTACCCCCCCCCCTTAAGGCTGGATTGAAAGAACTAAAAAATTAATAAATGTCTTCACAACATTTAAGTGAAATGTTATTAGAAATCAATAGAGACCTTTAGCATCTAGGACGGTGACTTGAATGAGGACGTGAAGTAAATCTTAAAATCAAATGGCAAATTTTGTCCGATTTTACATAGATTTAATACCACATGAACAAATTTGAATTTAGTCAAGTTTTTGTAAAAAATGACGTTATAACTCTCTAGGGATTTATACCATTTAAAATTATTGTAATCTTCCTTTACCGTCTTCGTCCCAAAGGCGACGACAAAAAAGAATTATCAAGTCGTCTTGAGATTTGAAAACGTCAATTAATTACCCTATCAAAATTCACTATTCTCATGAGAAAATTGATATGAAAAGAATAGAACCTAGTTGACATCCTTATATCAATCCCCCTAAGGGCTTTCTTTTTGTTCAATCTTGCTGTACTTTTTCAAAGTCGCCGTCCTAGATGCTAAAGGTCCCTAATGAAGATCGAGAACAACGTGAAAAACGGTCAAGGTCGCTAGACTATTGGCTATTTTTAATAGGCCTTTTCATGAATTATTTTAAGTGCAACGACTGCCTTGTTTTGAAGCCATTGCCATGGTGATTAAATCCCTCAAATGTTACTTTTATGAATAGAGTAAACTACTTATTAACTCACCTAGGAGTCAATTACCATTGCAATATTTTGAAAACGAGGTAAGGGGTGTTCGTGACATAACTTATGAGAAGGTCTACTATGTTGTTTAATTTAAGTTAAATGATCTTTCTTTTTTTTAGAATGCCAAGTTGTTTCAAGAAATGGTGAAGAAACACAAATCTTCAAACTGAACACAACAGCAACGTTGAAATGGAATTTGACTGGCGTGTCAGATAACGTATTTTCAACTAATTATAAAATTTTTTATAACCATCAAACTCAACATATAATGATATCGACTAGAGAAGAAATGACATTAAATATTTCCCTGAAACCTCAAGACGAAAATAACCCTTTTGAAAGTCGCATATTAGGCTTTCTTGACTTGAACAACGGAAATGGATCTCTGTCTATTGAGTTACAAAATGTTGAGTATGAAGACAGCGGAAATTTCACTTTCGAGTTTACATCAACAATCAGAGATCCACTAACTGCAATTGGAGACAAGGTTGATATTGCTCTTGATGTCCAAGGTTCGTGATTTTATTTGGATATTTTGATTACTTGAAGATGGTTAATTTTTTCATGGACCTCTTTTTCGTGAATTGAGAATCTAAAATACTCGTGTAGATGAAATTTTGTAAATCGGCCGCTTTGTCACCCATTTTTTTCTAATATTCCTGTTAGTTTTGGCCGAATTTTTCACTTTAATTTCCGTGAACGTGGAAAAAACTCGCAAAAGTTATTCCACGCAAAATTTACTCAACTGGGCTTTTGCTTAGCCTTAAAAAAAGATTACATTAAGCGTTTCCCGATTGCTCCTTTTGAAGAAGAAAATATCGTTGATATTTTTTTTTCACGGTTAGTGAAAAACACAGGTCACAGGTCACAGGTCACAGGTCACAGGTTACAGGTCATACAAATTACAAACCGGAAAACTGGAACGCACTCGTAACATACAACTCATAACATATTATAATATGTAATGGAAATGTATTATTAAAATATTAAGTTATAAGTCATTTAGAAGACTTAAACGACAAATCATCAACCCCAAATATTGACAACAAATGACACTTAAATTATGTAAATAATGATGTTTTCTCAATGTATGGGGTTTCGTACACCAAAAGACGATATCGGCTTTCCGAATTCTCCCCGAATGATTACCCATGATGCATTGCGCAAAAAAAATAACGGACGATATTGACTTTCCGTGAATTTTTTTGCGCAATGCATCATGGGAAATCATTCGGGGAGAATTCGGAAAGCCGATATCGTCTATTAACAATAAAATATTCTTCATGCATAATAGGATGCTGACGCTGCAAGTGGATATAGATTGACAGGTTTTGAAAACAATAAATACTCCAAGAGAGCTGTTTTAGAGAGATGAAAATAGTGACGTCATTTTATCAAAAATACAAAGCTGGGGATAAAAATATTGAAACATTTGTAAAATATTATCCCATTGACGCTATTTTCATCAATTCTTGTTATCATACCCAAGGTGATACAGGTGATAAAATGAGATATGACATAGTGATTGTGAAATAGCTATTTTCCTGTTAGGTGGCTGTTTAAAGCAAAGGTGAGATCGATATTCTTTGTATATAACATATGTAACATGCGTATAACATTGAAAAGACAATATTTTTCATATTTGATATAGATGTAATATATAATACAAGTATATTACAGGTCTGTGTTATACACGGCATAAAACGCGAAATCACGTGGTAAGCACGTGGGTAGATTTTTAGCTTTAAAATAGTTCTAGATCAATAAAGTACCTTTGGAATTATATTTTTGACATTAACAGTTGTTTTTCAAGCATTATCTTTGTGTTTTACAGTAAATTGAAGCTGACTTGTCAACACTGACATGTGACCTGTGACCCGTGACCTGTGGCCTGTGACCTGTGTTTTACACTAACCGTTTTTTTTCATTCACAGGCGGACCTTCAAAGTGTGGGGATCAAGATCTTCCAAAGAATTTCACATGCAGCAAAGGAGATGAAATAAGTGGTAGTGTTACATTATGTGGTAAACCTCGACCAATTCTTTCTTGGATGATTGGTGATCAATCAATAAATGATATCGTCGATTCAACAAAGGCTGATCAACATCAATATACATACTCATTCAAACATATTGTGACGTCAGATATATGTGGAGAAAGTGTTTCTTATCGAGCAAAAGGATTTCAAAATAATGAAGTTACTGGCAGTGCATTACTTCAACTGGATAATTGTAAGTTCCACTATTCTGAAAATTTCATAAACCGTTATGTGCTCCTCATAGTGAGTGGTTAGTCTTGCTCTTTGTGAAAATTGACTTTCACGGCTTTCCTATTACTTCTATTATTTTTCTATTACTATTACTTTTAAAAGAACCAGCGTAATTTTGCTGATGCCCAGCTGTTCTTATTTTTTAGCCTCGAATTGTTCTTATCCTGTTCTCATTTATTGATATACTTGAGTTATTTCAGCCTTTATACCTATAATATTTACTTCTTTGACTCCTAAATTGCTTGAAATTGGGTAATTCAGCATTGTTCTTAAATTGTTCTTATTTTTTGGAGATTTTGAGCCTCATTGTTCTTATAAAAAAAGCGCAGAGCTATAGACAGTTTCGTATAAAAGGGTGATAATTCTGCACTTCTAATGTATTTGAAGTATCATGTTTCAACAAAATTGAGCCCCTATAAAGTCTTAGTTCTTTTCCCTTTTATTTTAAAGTCAATATTTCTAATGTCCATCTATGATCTATCAGTGAATTCTATGTTTCATTTTTTCTTCGGTGCAGATGACATTTCGAATATCATATTCATTCAAGACGACCCATGTCCAATTTTGACATGGAATGCTGATGACCATGGATTATGTGAAGTGGATTTGTTTCTGTCTTTTCCACAAAACGATAACACAACAAAGATCGCCAAAGTTCCCGTCGCGCAGAAATCCTTTCAAAACTGCAATATTACGACTAATGCAACTAACGTTAGCTACAAGACAATTGTGTACCTATTAATCGATGGAAAAAGAATTCAGACAAGCTCCAGTAATATAACTTTGGCAAATGTTGGACTGATGACAACAACAACGACTACCACGACTACCCCTCCGACTACGATCACGATCACCACGGGTATCAATCTATTTATTTCCATAAGATAATCCTACTAATGGCTATAAGTATTTTCAATTTTTAATTGATATCAATTGATGTTTTTTTGGTAAAACCATGAACTTCTAACGACTGGACGGAGAGCTCCTCATATATGCGCGTAGTTTTCATTGTTTCAAATAAATAGGATGATGACGTTCTGTTCACGTGATATTGCATCAGAAAAAGTCGAGGTCTCGATAACCCAGTTGTTGTGATTTGTATGAATGTCGGGCAAGAAAACAATCTTTTTCGAAAGCACTCTCCCACCATCAGTGTGAAGTGGAAATTTTTGACTTTAACAAGCTTTTTCATCAAAATATCGACAATATCTATTGGCAATCTTTTAAATACAGATTCACATCCAAATATAAAGGTAGGAGTTGAATATTTATTTCTTTTTTCTATGAAAAGAGAGGGAAAAGTATGTTGTTGGAATGAGAATGCTGACAGGCTGATGAGGTTTCTTCGACTCTCTACTAAAAACTAAAATCATTAAATTTTTTTTGATTTTCACAAATCTTCCCTCTTATACATTACTGATAGTACAGGAAACAATTTAGCAAATGTGCTTTCGAAGAACTACTACCCTACTACCTTCACTGTCCTTCACTCAATGTATAGAAATTAAATAAATATACCTTGTCAAAATTGTTTTTTTTTAAAGAGTACATTTTTTTACATTTTTAGGATTCTCATTCTGTGGTGTCAACAACAGAAAATGGTTATATCCACGACTAACATTTATTCATTGAACGGGATTTGTATGAGGAGCAGATGAGAGATGCTGATGTCAAGAAAGATGAATTACATGTATTTACGATAAATCATACGTTATGATGTTTGACGTTACTCCCCAGCTGGATTGATCTAAATCAATGTCGTTAATCAACTGGTCAAATTCTAATAAAAAGCAAAGCTTTTACGAAAGTTCGTTATTAAATCTCTCACACACGCAGAAAAAAATCGATATCCATTTCTTTAAATTGACATTATAATGACAGGACTTATTTGGAAATGAATTTCTAAATTGAACATGTGATAGTTTGGTATATTATATATGACTTTCCTGACTATACTTTATGTCAGTTTGGTCAAACTTTGTTAAAATATTGGAAAATACACATGAAAGACTGCAATGGAATGATGGTCAGCTTTTTTGTTATTTTGTTTGCTGACAATATTGACACTCCCAGCGATGGTAAGGTCATAGCTGCACAAAAAATGACCAAAATTTGTACGTGAACATAAATTGGCAGTGACTCTGGAATGTAGTGGCAAAAATCAATTTTTATTTAGAAATTTTATTTCAAAAATTTTGATTGAATTTTACTTATGTTATTTTTGGTAATGAAAACTTTTTTCTACTGTAATTAGGATGATTTTAATTTATTAGACTGAAACAAAGATTAATTTCAAAAGCTTTATAAAAATATTGGAGTCCAAAACAACAGTGCTGACATTCTGCTGAATGTATTTAAATTTTACTTTAATTTTGAGGTGGTATTTCGGTTAAGAAAGGGCTGAGCTATCTAGAAATTAGTTCAAACATATTTTAGCTGAATTTTATTGATTTACTAATTTTATGTACAATTGTTTTTAATGTTTACAGGATAAATCTCTATGCTGCTTTTTATTATAGGAACTTAATCAAATTAATTTGATAAAGTGTACACAATTTGATCAGTCTTTTAAATTTTCACAAAGCAATAAATTACAGTATTTCAAAGACCCAAATCATGTGTGTGCATATCTTTTTCAATTTTACAATTTCTGAAATGAAACCTGTTTAATACCACATTTCAACAACATTTCACAATTTTAATTTAGAAAATTTTTGGCCATTTAAAAAAAAAAAACCTAATTTTTTCAGCCAAAGTTTTGTACAAGTTAATACCTCAAAATTTTTACTTTTTTAATTGAGCAAAAAGTTTTACGAATTTTAAATCTGTACAGGCAAAAGAAGTTTTTGTACGAGGCATTCTGGTACGCCTGGTGCTTAGAGTGTTATCAGTTTTTTGTTTAACCACTTGTGTCACTAAAATACCATAAATAAATATCTTAGATTTTATCATACACCCAGATAGACCTCCTAGTAGTAAGTACACCTAATTAAAAATTGGCAATTTGTAATATTTCTACTGATTTTATGTATATAAGGGAGCAAAATTAATAACTTTTCCTAATTTGGGTAGAAAAAAGGAGTGACATAAGTGAAATTTTGGAAGCAAAAGTTTGGGTATAAAAGAGAAAACCCAAAATCAGACCAGACATTAAACTTGTTTTAATTTTTCTTTAGATGAAATATATTTACCAGGACCCTTGTTAACTGGTACAAAAATCTAATTTAAAAATTATACAATTTTCAAAGACAATAATATTCATTTTATTATAGGTGTTCCCAGGTGTTCCTAGAGAATATTTTAGCCAAAATGCTTGTCTCTCCCTAGTCAGAGTATGAATGAAATCAGACAAAAATACTGAAGATAAAAAAACATTAAAAAAATAATTTTCAAATTGAGGTCTAAGTGCAAAATATCCTGCAAATGCTCATTTAAAAACTTCAAAAAATTGAAGTAAATTTTAAGAAATTAATATAAGGTCTGATAAAATATATATGAAAAATAAAATCATAATTTCTTGTATCAGTGAGGGAATCAGTTATTACTTTAACCGGTTTTCTGGATTTAATTTCGCGAGTCAGAGTTTTGAAATATTTCGCGTGGATTTAATTTCGCGAATAAGCCAGAAAACAGCTGAAAATAGGCATTTTTTGCCAAAAATGGAGACTTGGAACTAGTTTCTCTGCCAAAAATACAATTTTAAAAGTTTTATGGTGGATTTAATTTCGCGAACCAGGAATCTCACGAAATGGCAAAAATTCGCGAAATCACGAAATTTAATCTCGCGAAAATTAATCCGATTAAAGTATATACAGTATGCAAATTCATTCTAAAGAGCAGAAAATTTGAAAGCAAAATGTAAAAAATTACTGTAATTCCATCAGAAATCTATCAATGTATATATACCACAAATACCAGAAAAATAACCACACATCATTTGTCCACCCCAGTTAGTCTTTTGTTGTCAAACATTGATGTTTACTGTAACGGTTCATGTGTCTCTTATAAGGGCATGAAATGCAAATGCTGTAGATCTCAACTTTATAGTTTGATTATAGATTGCATCCATTTAAACTTTTAAAAAATGGCATTAAAATGTTAATATTTTCAAAACGTCATCAAACGGGTTCAACGACAAATTTTCCAAATAAATACATAGATTTGCCGATTGATTCAAATGGTTGCATCCTCTTAAAATGTTATCTCCAGCATGGTTTACGTTTGTAGTCCGTAGTTACGTTAAAGCTTGACAATGTTTCGCCCAATGTTTCCAATCTTTTTATAGCCACTCTGTAAAATAGAACAAAAATTCATTATTTTTAGTTTGACAACAATGTTACAGTATGACATTAATTTTCATTTGATAACAATGTAACAGATTTATCAGGGACACACCAATAAATTTATTGCTCTAAAATTATGGCTGGAATGCAGACGTCCTGCCAATTCAGTAAATATTTGAATGAAATTTGTGTGGGATGGAATGATGCTAAGGGGTATTTCAGAACTATATAGAATTTCTAAACTTTAGAATCCCAGCAAAGTACGATGCTGGCAGCATTTTCGACATTATTTATTATCTTCCAGCTTTGTATTTCCACAAAGCGCAATAAGAAACTAGTCAAACCTTTGAAGTACCAAACCAACACGTCAATTCTGCAAAATTAGCATCATGTTTAATAACCCCTACTGTACACTATACCCAGTACAGTCAGACAGTTCAGAGATCAAAGAGATGAACAAACAGGTTAAAAATTACTTACTTTTTTATCAACACTCAGCCAACTTGCCAGCTGCCAGTGCAAAATGCATATATATAATCCAGATCAGAAAGTCTGTGGATGCCACTCAAAATATCCAAGATCTCTTAGTCTTTCTTTACCAATCAATTTTCTGTATTCCTTCTTTATATCCAGTTTCTGGTTTAGATTTGAACATGATTGAATCAATTTTGAAATTAAATTTTTCAAGAAGTTCGAAACTTTGGTTTCTGCACCAGCGGATGAGGTGAATGAGGCAAAAACAGCTTGACAACAACGTCATTTCAGCATGATTTTCAAATCAAATTTAGTGGAGCTTCTAGGCCATGAATGGGTGTGAATCCCATTTGATTCTTTCAAGAAACCCTTGATCTATCACCAGTTGACCATTCATTCCCATTCATTCAAAATAAGCCAAGATCCAGGTCCATCTCTGACCACAACAATTCAAAATAAAAGCCTGTCGGATTTTAAAAGGTGCAAGTGTCGGATGACTTGTCTCGATGAATGTAAAGTTTGAGATTGATTCCTTTTGGATGTTGGTACATGAATCATATTCAAATTCACCAATCAAAATCCCCCCATAGTGATAGCATAAGCACGAAGAAAGATATATCAGTTTCTTTGGTTGTTATGCAAGCCATGTCGGGAAAAAAATTTTCGACGCCATGTTGAAAATCACCAAAATTCAATTTTTTGGCGGCAACGCGCTCTCTGCAAAAAGGAAAAAGCCGCGCTTTGTTTTTGAAACAATGAGTTCTCCGTCCAGTCGTTAGAAGTTCATGGTAAAACAGAACATATTAAATGATTGCTTGTTTTGAAATTTTCGTTATCTTTTACGTTGCTTCATCAGCATGTAGCTCGCCAAAAATAATCTCCTTTCTCAGTAACTTGGTGGACGGGGGGCAAGGTTAAGTATGGGGGCAAATAGACGATGCTTTCAACCGTTAGAGGGTTAGTAAACGCGTAAATTTGCAAGCTGTAAAAACACCTCCGCCACTGTTTACTCCGCCCCAGGCTAAATTCCATTTTATTCCCGCCTCTTAAATTATTCCCTTTTTAGTGACCTTGTGCAGTTGAAAGAATTGTCTAGGAGCAAAAGACAAGAACCGGAAAAAGGCGCCCCTGATTACTAATTTTAAGGTCCCCTGCTTCCTTACACCTCAGAATGATTAGTTTTGAGCCAAAAAGAGAAAAAATACCCAAAAAATTTCGTGTTAAGGTATATTTTACTTGTAAAATAGGGCACCAAAATACCAACCTTCAAAAATTGCCTCCCCAGCTTCGACCAACCCAGCCATTGATTTGAAAGCCCCGGAGGGGCTAGACCTGAAATTCAAGGATGAGAATTGAAGCCACGGTGTGTTTTTCAAACAGATTTCTAAATACGAGGCAAAAATAAGCCTTTACTTTATCCCTTTATCTTGCTTGAGAAAGATAGAAGATTCATCTCAAGCACCTTTGGGGCTTCAAACTCAATGGACCCACCACGGTACTGTCCTTTTTATAAGGAAAGCTACAATCAAAGTCATAATATTTGAGAAAAAGGAAATTCCCAGGAAATCTTACAACCAGAAATAATTTGGAAGCCCTCTAAATTAGGTTGGAAGGTTAGAGTTTTAACTCTAGACTTATGACTTGAGGATCCAAAAGTCCAAGAATGGTCCAATAGGGCTCAGAATTATATTTTGACCAAGATTGTAGAAATTTGACAAAAAACGTAAACATATTTACAATTTATAGAATTCAATAGCCTTTTCATATATTTTTTGTTAAATGTAAAGACTTCCTCGTCGAAACCATAACCAAGTTGATCAAAATCCTTCAAATCTTCAAAGTATAATTTTATGGCATACTGGAGAAGTGGGACGTGGGACGGTGGGACGCTCAGGTGGGACGCTCGAGTGGGACGCTCAGGTGGGACGCTAAGGTGGGACGGTAGTGGGACGCTAAGGTGGGACGCTAAGGTGGGACGCTAAAGTGGGACGGTAGTGGGACGCTAAGGTGGGACGGTAGTGGGACGCTAAGGTGGGACGGTAGTGGGACGCTAAGGTGGAGAAATATGCCCTGTCCGTTTATTAAGATTATATTTATCAAAACGCCCTGAATCGATTCAAGAAAGTGGTAGGTTTTATTTAACACCAAAGAAATCTTTTAATCCTAATGATGATGTTTGGTTTATGCAAGTACCAATGGGAAAAAACACAATCTCAGGAATCATGAAAGCACTGACCTCAGGAACAGGACTTGAAAACTCAAAGAAAAAGTTTACCAACCACAGTATCCGAAAAACGACGGTGAAAAAATTGAAGGCAGCAGACATACCAGAGTCGTCTATAATCAAAGTTACAGGCCATACTACAACGAAAGGATTAAGCAGCTATGATCCTGGAGATGAGAATGAATTTCGTTCGATGTCGAATGCTTTAAATGCTCCATCCACTGGACAAGACATTCGAAACAATAATCCCGTTTACCAATCTGCATTCCAGTCTTCATTTGTACAAAATGTGCAAACACCACAAAATGTTTTCCATGGATGTACAGTTAATTTCAAAACGGTTCATCAGAATGTCGTCAAACGTAAATGTAAACGTGTTGTAATCGAAAGTGACTCTTCACAATCTCAGGACTGAATTGATCACACTTAAAACTATGGACTGTTCCCACTTTGTTTAATGCTTATAGTTTAGTTTTTTCACTATATTTTGTTACATTGCAAGTTGTAGTAGGATTATTTAAGAGTTAAAAATAATTTCAATCTGAACCATAAGATTAACCAGGATTCACATGTTTACTTTCGTGAAATTCTGGGTAAATTCCCCTTGGTCTAATTTTGAAATTTTTGAAATTTCAAAATTGACCTCGGGAAATTTATCCCGAATTTCCCTCAAAACCATGAGATTACTAGTACGAATAGACCACACTTCTTATGAACTCCTCTAATGAATTACCATACCATCATTTTGAAAAAAAGAGGTAAGCGTTGACTCATGAACATATTTTATGAAAAGTTCTATAAAATATCATAATAAATCTTATATTTCTCATTATATTTCTCACGAATAGGATTATCCACAACAGCGAAACCAACCACCCGCCCAAACGAAATGGAAACTTCAGAGAAAGGTAAGTAAAAATGACTAATTGATCTATGTGTAGTATTTTAAACGTTCAAAACTTTTTCTAATCATGTTATTGCAAAGGAAATCGAACTTTATTTGATCCTTAACTGTTTGAGTTTCAGGCCTTAATAAATCAATATTCCCGCCGCATTCATTCCAACAGCCTTTGTCAAAAGAGTTTAAAGATTATGTAATCTTTTACTAGATACTTGGTCAGCAATTTCTTTTATTGGAGGTTATTTCGGTGGAATTGCAACAGTTCTTTTGGTCGGGTTTATCATCCTGATTGTGTACCGTTATTCAAAACAAAGAAACAAGGATGTGAACCAAGGTAAACGATATATGTGACTTTTCATTTAATTTTCAATTGCTAAAAAACTCTCCGAGCTATTATTCCTTTCAAACCAACATGTGATCTCACTACTATAGAGTAGTTGGACAGTGAAAGAAAAGTGATAAGTGAATTCGATCATTTTCTTTTTTTCTTTTTCAGATTTGAGCTTGACCACTGTGAAGTATGTGTGTTCGGTTGAAGTAAAGTTTTTTTATAAAAATGGTGTTTTTTCATTTCATCTTATTCGTAACTTTTTTGGGGAAATTATCCAAATGTATTCTTACAGTTTTCATAATTTTGTTAGGATCCAAAATTAACCTTAACAACATGTAATATAACCATACTGTTGAACTACTTTTCGGTATCTCGATTTTGAAAAACTTAGATTTTGAAGGTTCTTCTTTATTTATTTTAGTCCGAATCAAAATGCTGCAGATATCACTGTAAGTTAGAAGATGTTTTCATGAACTTATAGACTAGAAGCTCGACTCATTCGTATCTCTATGACAAAGCTTCTTAATCTCTTCTTTAATCGACATTGAATATTTTCAACATCTCAAATCAATCAATGAAAGTTTTTTGATTCCAGGGATTAAACATTTGTTTTTTTTTGTTCAGGACTACGAAGTTGCTGCTCCAGGTAAATTTTCGTTAATTTACGTCATACTTTTTGTCGCTTTCCAATCCTCAAGGTTAAGAGCAAATTTGAAATGTTTAAACGGCGTTTTCTTTGATTTTGATTATTGCTTCGTACAACCCTACCTTATTGTAACCCGGTGACAACAGTGATTAAATTTCAGGGTATTTTTTCCATGAGGGCAATTTTCGAGTCAGTGGTGAGTATGTCCAAAGTGTTTTCAATCAACTTCAACCATTCTTTTCTTGATTGTTTTCATTAGGCTTCCAAACCAATGGAAATGATACAAGAACTCGAGCACCTTCAAATTACGAAGAATTACAAACTTTTTCAGATGATAATGCAACATACATGCCGTTACAAAAGACACAAGAAAAGTCACATTATGAAGTGTGAGAAATCACACATGCTGAAGAGAAGATGATTGATCCCTTGTCAATATTCTCAATTCACTGAGATTCTTACCAACCAAATGCCACTGCACACTGGTTTCCCCGGGTGGGGGCACTCGCTTAAGAATAGACCGTACATGCGGCTGTAAATTAGGCCTTTGAAATCGGATCCTTTCAGTGCAGAGAAAATTTAGCAAAATTTAATTCGATTTGGGTAACTATGGACGAAAATCTAACCCTTTCAGTGCATTTTCTTGAAAACTTTTGACTATTTTAAGCAATCTCATACCCAGAGCTACTTGGAGCACTACTTTTTTATTTTACTGATGGAAATGATCTCTCGTGAGCCTTAAAAGCTAGCTAACACATTTTCAGATTTTCAAAATTATACACCCGTAGAGCACTTTTTATCATCTTGGCCCATTTCGACCCTTAGAGTCCACTTTAGGAATATCGGTATAGGGCTACTTATGAACTGCACGTACGGTAGGTCATTTTGTCATTTTGAGTGCTCTCCCTGCTGGGTTGGTTAATAGCAATCGGGATATGCAGATTAGAATAGAATTTTTATAGAAAAAGTCTTTTGAACTTAAGTTTTCTTATGACCAACGGTGTCATTTTGTTTTTATTTTTCTAAAGAAGAATGTATTTTATAAAGAAAAAATGTTATAGCATTTGTTACCATAGTGGTATAGTGGTTATCATCCTTGAGTGTCACTATGATTCGCTTAGCAAGTAAAAATATCTTCACCCGGGGTCAACCCAAGCTTAGTCAAAGTCAATAAAGATCTGCAATTTAGCACTGTCAATTTATTTTCACAACCAGTCTCTAACCTTTCACGGGAAGTGTTGAAAATAATTATTTCTTGAAACCACGAGCTTGAAATTTTAACTGTAGTCAAATGAAGCTACCTGTTTCAGCCGAAGAATATCTTGATTTATAAACTGTTATTTTATTTGTTTGGGAAGATAATCTCAAATTTATTTTATTACCGCCAATCTTAATATTTCTAAATCATTTTATTTTTTTGTACATAAAAACCATTGATTAGTTTTTCGTATTTTTGTATATTTTCGTAAACACCAGACAATACGTAAATAAACGTTCAAAATAACCTAACTTTCAAAGCAAAGAAATCATCAAATCACATGCTTGTGAAATTGATTTCCTCATTTGTGCTCCTTCACAGAATCACACGGATGTCAAAAGATTACATGTCATGTTTTTTTCACTTGCAGAATTTAGTATACAATTTGTCTCAATAAACACACCATTTCACTTTGTATAAAGATTTGACCGCTTTTTTTGGGACACACTGTATTACATGTCATCTTTACAGAACGATACCTTGTTCAAAGAGACATTTTTAACATCACAAAAATATTCCACCTCAATTCAATTTTACATGCATGTGGTCCCATATGGTTCCATAGTTTTTTCCTGTGCATCATAAACTAAACAATGACTGATTTCGCTTCCACTCGGTCTGGATCACTTGCGATTATCAAAGCGGTTCAAATTCCACCATCGAACGAACTTTTTTTGCTTTTATTCATCTCAGGTATGTCATGTTTATTTGATTTCATTTTACTTGACATTAAATCACCAAGCTACACTTCGATCAATCTAACCATTCTTTTCCTTTCTGTTTTAGAACTGGTTCCTGTTCCTGACTTAATATTTCTTAGTTTTTTTAGACTTAATCTTGTGAGTGGTCGTGCATAGAATGAAAGACAAACAAAAGCTTTACTAATTCTGGTACGTCAATTCACTTTTTCTCGCATGCACTTGTTTTTATTTATTTTATGCACAATCACACTATTATATTTTTCTTGCATGATTTTTGTATTATTTTTTCTCCTGACTTGTATTTTTCATCGTTTATTTTATTATTTATACTTTTAGAAATTTATGGCAGATAATTTTAAAACTTGTACTCTTCTCATATGATTTTAGTCCCTAAGTGTAACAATGCAGAAAAATTAGATGCAATAAGAATTTAAGTACATATACATTAAACGTTCACAGAGATTGAATTAATCTTATTTTATTATTATCCATGATACTTTTTCATTTCAGCGGAAGGCGGTGGAGATGGAGGATCTGAAGGTTTATCAGGAGGAGCGATTGCAGGGATAATTATCGGTGTCCTCGTTTTGGTGGTGCTCGTAGCTCTGGTGGTCTTATATCGCCTTGGAAAGATCGGTGGAGGTAGTGGTAGGTTATGATCTGTTCTTTATCATTCAATTGCATGATTCTTCGTTAAAAAAAGATTTCATATGAAGATTCTTTTTCTGCATATTGCAGGCCATTTCTTCAAATGATTTTGTGTAGCCTTGAGTTCGGTATACCGTACTCGATAGTACTCCCAGTGAAAGTTAAATTTTCAAATAGACCATATTGTCTCCCCATTGTTTTGTCAAATCACAGTCTCACTGCGTGAAGCATGCATTCAATTTTCATCCCACCAATACACCTTTGCCTTCAACACAGGAAAAAATTTTCGATTTCCAAGGTTGGAAATTCAATATTTTTGGGTTGGAAATTTTGGTTTTATAATTGAAGGTTGGAAATTTGACCGATTACCTTAAGCTGATTTGGAAAACGTAAATTACCCATAGGTTTTGTAGAATAAACCAATGCCCTTGAAAAATCAAGTGAAAAAAACCCATGTAGAAATGACAATTTTCCAAGGCTGGTTGGAAAACATCAATTTTTGGGTGGGAAATTTTTATTTTCCAAACAGTTTGGGAATTGTAAAAAAAGGTCAAAAATCGATGTGAAAATACATATTTTTGTAAATTTGATACCTCAGGTTGAACAAATAGACTTTTTGGGTCGGAAATTTGTGTTTCTCCCAAACAGTTTGGAAAACGTTAAAAAAATCCATGTGGAAATTACATTTTTGTGAAATTGAAACTCTTTCGATTGGAAAACTAAACTTTTTGGGTTGAAAATTTGTGCATTTCCAAACAGTTTGGAAAACGTTAATAATCCATGTAGTCCATGAGCTGAGGGCCTAATTTTGAGATTTTGGGCTCAATGAGGTTACCAGACATATTATATACCAAAAGATCCCAAATTTTATGTAGAGTGGAAATTTCCATGTTAGCAAGGTCAAAAAGTATGGAATCGAAAGATTTCGGGTTTAGACTGAGGGGTGGTATGTTGTTAACACCTCAAAAATTGGGAATTTATTCTCTACCCTAGTTTTACATTTTTGTTAATATTTCAGAAAGTAAGAAAGATATAGACCTGAAATTTTTTGTAGATACTCATACTATCCTAAAGAATCCCAGAATGCAATATCAATGATATGTCATTTACTAAATCGGTCCTATGACGTCATAAAGGCGTGCCAAAACGATTAAAATCAAAATTTTCATGAAATCTAAGAAAAAATTCAACATCTTTAAGGTTTTTAAAGTTAAAACAGTATAAAAGCAATAAAAAACCATTTTTTCATACAAGTATAGGTCTTAGCCATTCAAAATAACTTTCTTTGATTATTGATGGGGCGCCAAATCTTCAAAAATTCGATTTTCCTGTTTCGAGCCAAAAATGACCAATTTTACACCTCATGGAGAAAAATGGGCTATGGGTTAAAACGAATGTATAATTCATGGATACTATGAATATACAGTAAATTGAAAAAGAAAACACCCAAAGTGACCTTTCTTTAAATGCTGTATGGCGCGCCAAATCAACGAAAATCAAATTTTAGCCCTATGTCAAAAGGTAGAGACTATTGACATAAAAAACCTAAATAGAGTGACAAAATATTATTGTAAAAATTAAAGGGAAGGCTTCAAAGGACCCTTTAAATGCAAATTTAAAGAAGAGCATAGAGTCAATCATATTATCAAATATCAATAAATGGATAATTTTTCATCAAAATGAAATTTCAGTTGATACCAAAATAATAAATTTATGGTCAGACTAACCCCAGTAGATGATCTCTCTGATCTCGACTCGAGATACTTATTCGCATTGTCATTCTTAATACACTACATTAGAGAATCAAATTATTGTTCTAAATTGCTGAATAGTTGTCATATATTCAAAAATCAATTTTCCTCAAGATCACTTTCTTCGTCACTTTCGAAGTCTTCGCTTTCCTGGTCGTCTTCGTCTCGATTTCCACAATCACCACATCCACACGCATCACTGCATTCCATCTTGTTCATCACACACGGACAAGTCGCTCCACATGACTTTTTGCAATCGCACGTAACAAGTGAGAGTACCTAAAAATTAAATCAAATTTTTAGATGAGTAGTCTACGAGTTTCTCTAAGACTTGAGCGCGGCTTTTCAGTTTTCTAAACCCTAAATAGTTTTCTATCATTTTGAGGCTAACATTTTCAAAGGAAGTCTTTTAGATTAGATCTAGACACGATAAGGTATGATCATCTTATATTCACCTCGTCCAATGCAGGATTGCAAGTCATCCACTTGACAAACAAACCACCATCGTCGATTCCCCAACCATGTTCCGAAGGATCACATCTTTCAACTAATGGATTGAGACACATCCTCCAAATCTTCGCTTGATAGTTGGCCCTTTTGATGTGCTGGCTTAATACGTTTAGACATGGTGGAAGTCCTTCGCACGAAACCTTTCCACTTTTTCGACAATATATATCGTAGCGTAGATCGTTTACTGAAATTCCAAGTTTCAATGCATCTTTCTTTCCATACATATGGCAGACAAAACTTTCCAAAACTGATTGGGTTTCTTCACTTATGTTCCAGCTCATCCCAAGCTCTCCAAATGCTTCAACGTACTCCTTCTTCTGTATCAAAATTTTCAAAGGTTTGATTTTTCCTCGTCCGGCGAAAGCGCTGATCGAATCACATCCTGTGAAGCAATGAAAACCAGGCAAAGCTTTGAGGAACATTTCTTGAGTGTAATCTGGTTTGTTGATCTGTGAGTAGTAGTTTTTACATGCCAGGTTCAGATCAATAAGCCTTCTGTTATCACCAGTTCCAGTTAGCATGAACAAATTGCAGCGAAGTGCATTGAGATTCGAAGCTGCAATGATGAATACATCTGTATCAGGAGTTGCAATGATTACTTTTTCATGATTTGAAGCTGCGTCTTTTGTGTGAAGAATCATTCTTGTATCAGCTTCCTCCTGGTTTGATCGCAAACGATCGCAAATTTCCATGTGTTGTTTGGTTAGTTTCCAGGTTTCAGTGGAGTCATTTACATAGAGAATCTTGTCACCCAACAGATGCCTTTTACTTTTCCAATCGTTCAGGAAGTATGTGATTAGCTTATTCTTGAATTCTCCTGATGAAAGAAGTTGACCCCATTGTTTGATCGGTGCTGACGAGACTATTTGTTTGACTGTCATCTCACCAGTTGATCTCCTTTGGCGTTCAACATCTTTGATTGAAGTTTCGAAGTAAACATCAAAAACGACGTCGATTCTAGATGCCGATGGCGTAGCGCTGACGATTGACTTCAAGAGCTTTGTGGAGAACTGGTCGAAAGTCAACCCACCAGACTTGAGCTGCCGAACATATGCCATTCCATCAACGACAAATGCGTGATCTCCTTGTAGCATTTCAACTGGAGTGGCTTCCCCCTCGACCGCGTGTAATAGTCGTGACTTGGCTGTTTTCTTCAAGGTACCATCCGGTTCTGACAATGACAGAGGTAGCTCAATCAGGGGAAATGAGAGGAGTTGTTTTAGATCGATGACTCTAGATTGAGCGATGATAGCAATTTTTGCAAACAACTCTTTCGTACTTTCAATAGCCACTAATCTTGCCTTGTGCTTTGCTGCTTTTGACATCGCAATATTGGAAAAAGTGGGTAATTTTTGTTTCTTCATGCGATCAAAGATTGATAAAGTATGGCCTTCTTCCAGACGCTCCTTGTTGAAGGTAATCATGAGCTCTTTACCTATCTCTTTAACTGAAAGCATTTTGTCTGCTGTGGCTTCATCCAATGCAATTCCTCTTGAAATCGACAGCAATGGCATCTCAGCAAATGGATGGACGAAATGTGGAAATTACGTTTTTCTAACCATTTTCTGCGCTTTTCCTTTGAGAAAACCACAAGCGATTTTTCGCTCAAAACTGTTTTGATATAGCTTTTATAGCTAACCTAGATATTAGTCTATAATGAGAGCAGTCAAGCTGTAAGTTTCCGTCAGGTGAGGCGTCCCTTTGGAGCGGCCTCGGTCAATCGCAGTGAGTTCGCACAGTGAAGCATATAGGGTACTTGTGTCATAGTTTCAAATAGTGCCCTGCTGAGCTGTGTGAGTGATCTAAGATCAACCACGTATCTGTGCGAACAATAACGAGAGATTGACCGGGAACTATCGAGCCTAGGTTAGTGAGTGACTGTTCACAAAAACAAAAACCTTGTTTAAGATCTCTTTTCCACATCTCTGCCATCCCTATTTGGGTTTTGGCTTTTTTCAACCTGAATTTTCGAAATTTCCAACCTTGTTTAGCTTGGATTTTGGCTTTTTTCCAACTGAATTTACAAAAATTCCAACCTTGTTTAGCTTGGATTTTGGCTTTTTTCCACCTGGATTTTCGAAAATTCCAACCTTGTTAAATTTGGATTTTGGCTTTTTTCAACCTAGATTTTCTGAGATTTTCGAAAATTCCAACTTTGTTAAATTTGGATTTTGGCTTTTTTCAACCTAGATTTTCGAAAATTCCAACCTTGTTTGGTTTGGATTTTGGCTTTTGGCTTTTTTCCACCTGGATTTTAAAAAATTCCAACCTTGTTAAATTTGGATTTTGGCTTTTTTCAACCTAGATTTTTGAAAATTACAAGCCATGGAAAATGCAAAATTTCCAACCTTGGAGAATGTCCCACATTTCCAGGTTGGATTTTCCATTGGATTTTATCTTTTTTCCAACTAAGAAAACTTGAAATTTCCAACCTTGGAAATCGAAAATTCTTTCCTGTGCAATGTGCTTCCTTTTTTCATTTCAGTTGCAGCGACTTCAGAAAAATCTCCCAATGAGCAAACAGCAATGAAAAATGAAAACCAAAAAGTGTGAGACTTCATACGTTAGAAATTTTGTGATTCGTTTCAATTGGAATGTGATGGATTGTTAGCGTTAAAAATTTCACGAAATTATGGATTTCTATTGGAGGAATATGATAAATAAAATTGAAAATTGATTCGTGAAATTCTTAAGCTTATCCTGGACATTTGATCTCATATACCGGGTGACCCACGAAAAAGTTCGGACCTTTCTCGGCGTCTTGAGGCCGAACAAATGTCCCAAAGTGCTCGGAATTTTGGTATTTAAAAAGTAGATATCCTAACTTAAAATTTGAGCTATCACTTTTTAAATTTGACCAACTAGTTCTCTACTTATGACCTTTTAAACTCAAAATTCACTTTTCGGAAAGTGTAAAAAACACGTAAAAAAGAGGTATTAAATTAATGCAATCAATTAGAAAATCTCTTATAAATTGACTTATTTAACGAGTTTTATGACATTAATAATTATTAAAAACACCTTTTAAAGTAGTTTTTGTTTAAACCAAGACTAGTTTTTATCAAAATTGGCACTTTCAAGGAATTTTCTCAAAAACTGTATATCAAAAACGTCTAAAAATACCTAATTTGATACCCCTTTTTTACCTGTTTTTTACACTATCCGAAAAGTGAATTTTGAGTTTAAAAGCTCATAACTAGGGAACTTGTGCGTCAAATTTAAAAAGCAATGGCTCGGATTTTAAGTTAGGATATCTACTTTTTAAATAATAAAACTCCAAGCACTTTGGGACATTTGTTCGGCCTCAAGACGCCGAGAAACGTCCGAACTTTTTCGTGGGTCACCCGGTATGGTGAACTCATCGAAATTTTCATTGATTTAAAATTCAAAACGTCATTACGGAATGAACATTCATTTTTAAATGCATCAAAAACAGAAAGGAGATGTTAAAATCTCCACTGTAAAGGACTCGCTCCCAACCAGAGACTCCCAGTCTCGAATTTTATAAATACATAATAGTGTTGTGTTTTATGTTGAGTTATTGTAATGTAGTAAATTTTTTGATTTTATCTAGACCTTCTTTAAAGATTTTTTTAAATTAGCTTGTCGAGGGAAAGTGAGAGCATATATGGTGAGAGTGTATTAAACAAGATATTCTTTTCGGACTAAAAGACCTATTTTGAGAACTTCGATTTTCAAAGACCACACTCGTCCACAAATTTAGCCCTAAAAAAAGAATGTTTTCTGATACGCCGGTAGTGTATTTGTGGCTGCCTACCCAAAAGCTATTATTAAGATTGGTTCAATTTCTCGAACTTCAGAGTATAGCGTTTCGGAGCAAATTTCCACATACGCCTTAAACATAACGAATGTAACGCTTAATCTAGAAGTGACTACAATATTATTTCGAATTTCGAATTTTTTTACACCTAGCTTAGATGCATGTCATCTTTTATTTCCTAAATCTCTTTATGTTAAAATAGATTTATCTTTATTCTCGAAAATTCGAATTCGTTTTTCTATTGCCATTCCGCTCTTTGAAGACTTTTTAAAATTTTACGTCGATGTGTTTTAATTTTACTTTACGATAAAATAAGATGTAAATTGTAAAAATGTAAATTGCCGATTCCCCCTCCAGCAATGCTATATGCTTTGAAAAAAATGCCTAATTTTCTGAGGTATGTATCATGCTAGATTTAGGCTGGGTTTGGATCCTAACCTAAAAATGGTGTAAGAATACTTTTTAGGATAATTTTCCCTTAAAAGTTCAGAATATCCATGATGAAATGGATTTACACCATTCTTATAAAAAACGCACGTTCTTGGACAGAAAATACGTCATGCGTCACAACGTTGCTTACATAGAGATTGACTAATTTAAATTCAAAGTATAAGCTAAATCAACAAACCTTCAAGCATTCACTTCAAGCATTCATTCTCATGTTACATCTTTTTGTTGACTTTATGCCTTCAATTTTACTTTAAAGATCTCTTAAGCGAAGGATACTGAAAGTTAGACAAAAGCAGTACGCTCTGTACTAATTGCCATAAATCGGCCTCGAAAACAAATTTACATTTGTCTACTACATAAAGTTTTGAAGTATAGTCACAAAGAGAAAAATTAAGATAATTCTCTCATAAATTTCCTTCGAAATTTAAGACAAGGGGAAGCTGAGAAGTTATTTAAAATGTTAGGTATCAATACCTTTTGTAGAGATTTTAGCAACCTTTAAAAACGGACGCATTGTGGATTATATGTGCAATTTACTTGATAATGTTTATGTATGTTTTCAAGAAAATGAATCATGTAACCCTATTTTTGTTTTTCTTGCATCTTTCAGGTAAGTTAATTATACTCGGATTTTGCATCTCCACTTGAAGAAGCCAATTCCACTCCGTCGATGAAAGTGAAACTCTTAGTTTTTTGTGAACTTGTGATCCCTTATTTACGTTGAAGATTAAAACCTGCTCTAACCTTTGTCTTTCAGAATGTGCAATCGTTACAAGAAATGGTGACGACACGCAAATCTTCAAATTGAATTCAACAGCGACTTTAAAATGGAACTTGAATGGAGTGCTAGATGACTCCCTTGCAACTTTGTATAGTGTGTATTATAACCAAAATAAAAATGTTTTCTTGCGTACATCTGACACTTCAAATAACTTAACCAAATCCTTAACTGTTGAAAAGAATGACCCTTTCAATGGTCGAGTATCAGGCACCATAACTCTAAACAATGGAACTGGAGTTTTATCAGTTGAATTAAAAAATGTTGAATATGAAGACAGCGGAAATTTCACTTTTGAGTTTGTTTCAACAGTATTGGACAGCTTACCAACTCAAGAAAAGGTCGATATCACTCTTGATGTTCAAAGTTTGTGATTTCTTTTGATAATTTGATTACATGGAGTGGGTTATTTTTTCATGGACTCTTTTTCGTGGATCAAAAATCTGAAATTTTCGTGTGGATATAATTTTGTACGTAAATTGGCTTCTTTGTTTTTGCACGAATTTCTCATTTTAAAGTTTGCGAAAGTGGCAAGAATTCTGAAACTCACAAAAGTTAGCCCACGCAATATTTTCCCAACTCGCCATTTGCTTAGCCTTAAAAAGATTACAGTAAGCATTTCCCGATTTGCTCGTCTTGAACAGTAAAATATCGTTGAAATGTTTTTCATTCCCAGGTGGACCTTCAAAGTGTGGAGATCAAGATCTTTCCAAAAATTTCACATGCAGCAAAGGAGATGAAATAAGTGGTAGTGTTACATTATGTGGTAAACCTCGACCAAATCTTTCTTGGACGATTGGTGATCAATCAATAAATGGTACCATCGATTCCACGAAGGCTGATCAACATCAATATACATATTCATTCAAACACAATGTGACGTCAGAGATGTGTGGAAAAAGCGTTTCTTATCTAGGGACTGGATTCAAAGATAATGAAATTTCTAGCGAGGCATTGATTCTAATGGGCATATGTATGTGTATTGAATCATGTTTCTATGACATTTTTTGATTTATCCCAAGTGTTTTTCTAAACTTATGACTGAAACTGAAAATTTTAAGAAAATAAGCAACCAAGAAACCAACCAAAAAGATTGCTAATTAATACCAGCAGCGATATAAGTTGATTTGTATTAATTTTATCTTTCGAATTAGATGATATAACAGCACCAGTTTTCATTCAAGCCGATCCATGTCCAGTCTTGACATGGGATGCAGAAGACCATGGATTATGCGAAGTGGATTTGCTTCTGTCTTTTCCACAAAATGATAACAACTTCAGAAATCTCACCACAAATGTGAGTGCTGGAAGTTTTCGAGATTGCTGTTTTACTGCGCACGCAACAAGTGTCGAATATAAAACAATGGTTTATCTAAAGACGAAGTATGGAAAAAGATTTGAAATAAGTGACATCAGTAGACCGTTGACAACTGTTGGGCTGACGAAAACCACAACAACCACTACTACGACCACTACTACAACCACAAGTATCAATTTCTCTTTCTTCTGTCTATATCTTCAATATTTCTATGTTTGCAATAAATTACACGGTGCTTTTTTTAGACCTTGGAACTACTTAGGAAACACTACGGGATAAATTGAAACCTTCCATCAATGACTTTTACTCTTTCAGTCACGACAGCTCAACCATCCAAGAAACCAATACCTGTTCAAATTGATGAAGAAGGTCAGTAAGATTCTGTTTAGTAAGGATCGAGCAAAAAGGTCCCGCGTGACGTCTTTTATTGAACTAAAACGTGCGATAGTATAATGGAGCTCATAACTTTCAAAGGGAATTGGGCTTATTTGAAAACATTTTATCACCAAAACTACAATTGGTGCCTAACATATTGGCATTTTTGGCTATTTTACCATTTTTCCAAAAGTTCGAGCGAGAATGTCAATTTCAGGCTTTCAACTTGACTTCATTGATTATTTCTATCTGGGAGGGATTTATTGGTTTCTAAAGTCTATTCACTATAAGTGTGCACTCTTTTTTCTTTTACCTATAACCTTTGAAGGAATTCTTCGATCTTTATAAATTTGGTATCATTGGAAAGATATTAGTGAGTGGAACAATTTGAAATAAAAAAATCTTTAAAAAAATTCTAAAAATTAAGATGAAAAAGAGAAGAAAAAATGAAGATTTTAGAAAAGTGCCTAACTTTCATTTCACTGAGAGATTCCTTGATCTTAGTAGATCATCACTGTGGAAGAAATTTCATTAAAATGTTTATGCAATATAAAGTTTAACAAAGTTAAAATGGATTGACCCCAAAAAAGCAAAAAACTGCAGAAAACAGCGTTTTTAGACGTCAATCAGCTTATAACTTTGTTTGATATCTTTTGACTGAATAAATTTTTTTCAGAATTTTTTTCACAGTGATGACGTTCGATGATCAAAGATTCACTTCAGTGAAAATGATAGTTATAGCACTTTTCTACAAGATCTTCATTTTTTTCTTCTTCATTTTCATCTTCATTTTTATAATCTTCTTAAAAGTTTTTTTATTTCAAATTGTTCCACTCACTAATATCTTTCCAATGATACCAAATTTATAAAGATTGAAGAATTCCTTCAAAAGTTATAGGTAAATGAAAAATGAGTGCGCACTTATCGTGAATAGACTTTAGGCTATATTTCAAGTCCAACCAGACCATTTTTGAACTTCTAGATCCACAGATCCTAAGGTCTTAAGTCTTAAGTTTAGCGTTAAAACTCTGAGTTAAAACTCTACACTTCCAATCTAATTTAGAGCGCTTCCAAATTGTTTTTAGTTATAGAATTTCGTGGGGAATTTCCCTTTTGTGCAAAGTATCTTGGAACAGATTGTAGGACTTATTTGAGGTGTTTTTAAGTTAATAAAAGTGTCCTATCTTTGTTGATAAATTCGACCTTAAAATATTTGATTCTTCTAAAACTTCCTCAGGTCTAATATTTAATACAGCGAAAGTCAGTTTGTTCAGTTCACGGAATGGTATTTTCTTTGGTGAAATCCAGAGATAATAATTACTCACTCATTTTATAGAAAATCTGCAAACAATATCAATCATCGGAGGTTATTTCGGTGGAATTGGAACAGTTCTTTTGGTCGAGTTCATCATCTTCATTTTGTACCGTTATTCAAAACAACGAAAGAAAGATATGGACCAAGGTAACAATTAGACTGTACAAAATTCACTTCGCGAAAAAGAGCCTTGAAGTACTAACTGACTAACTCTAATTTAACCTCTATTATTCGATCAAACTTTTTCTAGCGAAAAAAGCCGTTCAGTACAGACAACTCTCTCTCTCTAAATCGAATCACTTTCATTCGAATCTTTTTGCAATTCGAACAAAAATATTTGACCCCTCAGCTGGAAATTGGTTTAAGTGATTTAACTCTCTGTTATTCGAATCTTTTTAAGAATAAATGTTTCCTCTCTATTTTTTTAGATTTTAATCTGTCTGCTGTAAGGTAAGTGTTAATTGAAAAGTACTAGACATTATATTCTGTCGTTAGCAGGTTAGTAGGCAAAAAGGCTACACTGATTACTTAATTATACTGATTTCGATACTTCTCTTTTATCCTTTCATCTTTGATGAAGCAAATAATACTTTTTTATCTAAAAAAAAAAGGTTACAAACAGTTCCGCATCACTCGCCTCATCTCTTTTCTTTCTTTAAAACTCTTAAGCTAAGGGGACACGGAAACAATTTTTGTGCAATTGCAACAAAAACAAATTGTCGCAATCGCAATGAAATTTTACACCGTGTCGTATAGGCCTAGCACACGAAACAAAATCATAAAAATGAAATCAAAGCAACTCCACCATTTTGAACTCATGTCTTGCGTGTTGAAAATGGGAAGATTATGTCATAATTTGTTTTGAGTTGTATAAACGAATTTGATTGGCTAAATGAAAAAAATGTTTCAAGGAATCTTCTTAAGGTGAGGGGACACGAGGGTTTTTGTATGATTCTCATTTGCAACATGAAAATTTTGTTGCAGAAACAAAAATAAAATTCAAATCGATTTGAATTTTATTTTTGTTTCAGCAACAAAAACTTTGAGTGAAAAAAGTTGCCAATCAAGGAGATTTAACGTGGGGACACAGTGAAACATATTTATGCGACTGCAACAAAAAAATGTTTTTGTTGCAATCGCATAAAAATTGTTTCCGTGTCCCCGTAGCTTTATTCTAGAAACAAATTTTGTATTCTAACTACGTAACTAAGGCTCTATCTCAAACCCTGTTGTAATAATGTAACTTGAAATCTTTCTTTTTATTTCATAGCTCCAATCAAAACGTCACTGCTATTGCCGTAATATTTTTGTTACTTTTCTACTTAATTTGTCTTCATCATTTGCTATAATAAAGTTCAACCCTCCTCGTCATTACCTTTGATAATACCTAAAAAGTTTCAATTTAACGGGAGGCTTCACAGCTTCTTTGATTGCAACGATTTTTTATTTCTTTTTTATTTCAGGATTATGAAGTTGCGCCACCAGGTAAATGATTAAATCTTTCACTCGAAGGTTCTTTCTTTGATCTACTCTTTTGTTTGCTGTGAGTATCCAAACCAGGGGCTCTTAGGCGAAATTGGTTACGGGGACCCGCCTTTTTTTAGACTATGACAATATCAGAAAAGGTCCAAAATATACTAATATTCAAGATGTGTAGCAGAGAAATGGGAATATTACCAAATAATACCAACCATTCATATCTGACAGGGTCAACTTCTCAAACTCTCCGTCATAGCACCCTCCCGAGTACCCCACATTTGTTTTTCTTTGAATACAAGCACGCTCTCATTGCAAAAGCAGATACATGTTTCGCACTGAAAAAAAGAGACACTGAGACAGTCGTTTACTTTCTTCTCTTTCCAGTCCAAACAACTGATAGCAATTCAAGGACTCAGCCACCGGCAAATTACGAAGAATTACTTGCTTTTTCCAAGGAAAATTCAACATATACACCGTTGGGAAAAGTTGAATCTCATTATGAAGTATAAACATATCAAATGGATAGATCCTTGGTTGATAACTTCAATGAGTTTACAGATTCAATTAGTTAATGAAGGACTTTAGCTTCAGAAGGAACCTCTCATGCTATGTTTTTTCCACCCCTTAACCATTTCCGTGCCACTGTCGGATATATCCACTCCATTTGCTTTTGTCGAATATATCTGACATGGCAGAATTCTATTCCTTTGCCTCCTGGTCGGATGTATTCAACAGGCTTAATTCCGACATGCATTAAATCTCTCTTTCTCCAAACCTCAAACTTGGAAATCTTCCATAAATAAGGGCTTTATTTATTAACCAAAGCCACTAGGATGCTAAATTCCAGTCAAATTTGACCATTTTCAAAGCATCATTATGGGGCTAAATACTGGTTCCATGGCCCCGTAGTGCCAATATTTTTTGGAAAAAAATTGTCTATATACTTAAAATCTACTTTTTGTAAATAAGTTTGTTGCTAATAGAATTTACATAATTTTTAATGCCGCGGCAAACAGATCAAGGTGTGAAAAAAGGTATTGGCAAGGAAAGGGTTTTAAAAAGAGAGTTTGCCGCTCTTATCACCCGCTATGTAAATGAGTTAATTGCATTTTATATGTATGATATAATTTAGTTCGTAGAATTTATAATAATGTTTTTCATGTACCAGCACAGATCATTTCACTGAATAAATTTATTTCGCCAAAATAATTTTGAATTCATGGTTCTCTTTATTTTATCATGGCTTTATTTGGTATCGACATTATCATTCTTATCGTCATGATGAAATTTTTTTGCCTTGCACTATAAGAAATTTTTAGGCCTATACATAATTAATCTACAAATGGGCTACTGAAGAATAACAGAAAGCTGAAATTCTGAATTTTTTTCAGGTTTTATAACTGGACATTTTTGTCCCCGAAAAATTACAGAGCTGTAGTTATGGTCTCTTTTTCTGGATGTTTTAGTTTCCCATCCTTGGTCAAGGCTTTTATTATTTTATTTTACCTGGGGGCACTCAAGGTAAATGACCACCGTATGTGCAACCCTTTCTGGCACGTAAGGGTAGTTTTTCAACATTTCAAACTTCACTTTAAGGGTCGAAATGATCAAATAAGAGATAAATTGCACTCCAAGGGTGTAGAGTGGAGAATGTGACCATATTTTGCCTGGAAATGATAAGAAAATTTCGAGGAAATGTAACATAAAGATCAATTTTTCGCCCAAGTTTACTCAAATTTTACTAGATTTTCTCTGTACTGTAGTTTTGGGCCGGACGTACGATCGTTTTTGAATCGAGTAACCCCTTACCTCCGAAGGAGAATAGAAGAAGGCTATAGGGCACGAGATCTTCATGAGATGTTCGTGTTAGTTCCCCCTAACTTTGGAAGTCTTATAGAAGTTTATGTTAAGATAATTCAAAGCTGAAAGCGGAACATCATAATAATTTTGAAGCGGAAAAATTAAAACTTTCCTCAATAGTTCTGCTCCTGTAAGTACATTTCCATGCATTACTTTCAAAAACGAAAGTTGGTTAAGGTAAAAACTGTTTGGAAAGGTTTATTGAACTTTGCAGACGAAAATTAAAGAAGGAAAAAGAAAGAAGGAAAAATGGATCCGGAAGAATTTTAGAATTAAAAAGTGACATTTTATTGGTGCTTTGAACCTCTCTGATTTCAAGGATGCGTTAATATTTCTCTGATTCGACCAGAGGGTCATTGAGGTTACCAGAGTGTCACAGAAAGATAAAGAGAAAAAATGAGATAGTTTTTGGTTAAGTAGAAAAGATCTTTATATTTTCTTCTTCAAATTCTTCTACTAGAGGAGAGACGTTTGTTCGAAGGGACCTTTAATGAGAATAATCAATGTAAAAGCTAAAACCAACAAACCTTTAAGTATTCTAAGGCCCATGCTAATAGTTGTTGATTTTTGCCCCCGCAGGAGCGTAGCGACGAGGAGGCACTCATAGTTTCACGCATAGATATTGGACTGGAATCTCGAAATTTTGTTGCGCGTTTGTTTTGTCGCCCAAGCATCCCCGTAGTTAGTCTCTTCCGTAAATGTCCGGGACGGTAGTATACATATTTTCATATTACGTTATATGCTATTAGTATTACCATTATTACATATTACAATTTTAGTTTTGATTTAGCTTTGAAAAGCTGAAGCGAGTGTTATAAATGCAAATCATAACAGTGTATTATATAACACGAATTACAATATTACTTGTGCAAATCAAAACAAACAAAATGGCAGACTGGTTATGACGATGATCTGATTCATTGACTGGAAAAAGTGTTTTGTATGTCAAATTTTGTTTCTTGTCTTTGAAAATGAATAATAACTACTGTAATTTAGTCAGAATTTCATTTCAGCAATGATTTCAATTCTTTTTCCGGAATCTTTAAAGAAATTTGCTCAAGTTTTCAAATGTACATTTGATATTTTTGTTCAAACTCTAATTTGTCTTTTATTTTATTAATAACTGCTACCTTTATTGTTTATAGAGCTTCTCGAGCTTTAAATACCATCATATGGTCCTAACTCGAGAAAGTCCTTCTTAACTTAGTAAAACAAGATACCGGCAAAGTACAAAAAAGTTGAATGTATGCATATGTAAAGTTGAATCCAAAAGTGGTTGAATGAATGTTGAATGTCAATCAATGTAAACAAAGTTTTACTTTTTCTGGGGGTCTTCAAAATAGATTTACCTCACTTAGAGTTTTTTCACTGTTTTTTCACTGTTTTTTCAGTGTGGTAAATCTATTTCACAAACCTGCAAAAAGTTTGTTTACATTCGTTTAACTTTACATGCGCACATTCAACTTTTTCATGCAGTTGTGATAGCCTAAATAACTTACGCTCAAGTGGTTTGGTGAAATGGCTCCAATTCTGGCTTTCCAAGTTAGAATAGACCTTTTTTCAAAGAGCACGTCCTGTTGAATAATTATGTAGTCCAGCCATAAAAACAATGATAGAGCCATGCATAATTACTGTATCATGCATATTGTAATAATTATACATGGTTTTATCATTGTTTTTCTGCTGGACTACATAATTATTCAACAGGGTGGCCTCTTTGAAAAAAGGTCTATGGACCTTCCCGAAGGCATCATTTAACGGTGGTTAGACTAGGTACACAGACAGCCATACAGAAACACCATAAAGTGAAAGTATATATAGCTATAAACTCAAAAAGTCTAGCTTCCTGAAAGCACGTCTCTTCATTGTCTGCGCTGGGATCATCCTAATGGCTTCAATCCTTTCAGCTTGGAGAAAAGGTTGCATCATGAAAAAGTACTATGCACTTGAAAAAAAATTTAGGCGCATTTCAACTTTTCTCGACTGTACGTCTGAATGGACCACAATGGCATTCCTTTATTTTTCTTTTGACCAATAAAATAGAAGATTTCGTTTGAGAAGTGCAATCACAGCTTACGCAAGTGGAGGCCGGGCCTTAACTAGGATTGGTTTCTATTTCACCCTATGTAAGAAATTTTTGAAATATATTTTTGAGAAGCTTTTCCAATTTTCCTTAAATTTTATTAAATTATCAAGCTGCGAATTCTTCAAGTATTTTGTTAATGGAATATAATTTTTTTTTTCAAGCAAATGCCTCAATCAATCAATCAATCAACCAATCAATCAATAATTAAATCAATCAATTATTCCTGATTATTCTTTAATGTTTTAATCTTTAATGCATTGAAGCTTTATAGGTGCTTGACATGATCTTTATGTGGGGGGGGGGCATTTAGTGAAAGCTATGACTAGTATATTATATGTCAAAGTTACTTATTGGGATGTACAAAAAGAAAAGGATTTTATGACCTAAAGTGATAACTGGTTGGAAAGGTAATTCCCATCAAGCTTTGCAATTGAGAATAAACATTTCCAGAAGCTTATTTTTTATTTTATTGCTGTTTTAAACCTCGCTGATTTCAAGGAAACATTAAGATTTTTCTCAATCGACGCGAGATTTAAAGTTAAGTATATCGGTCGAGTAGAAAAGGTTTTCATTTTTCCTTCTTCATTTTATAAGAAAGTTCTCCGAAGCTCACACCAGTTCATCAAAAATTATCTTTCCAACGATTTAATACTTGAAGTTATATTTTTTTTCTTAAAGAGCAATGTTAAAGAGTACTGTCAGTTTTTGTTGAAGATATTTTTTGGTAGCTTGTGAAAAATTCGTTGATATTGAATGTGTAATACCAATCTTCAATACTCTCATCTCTTCAACGCAGCACGATTGACTTATAACTACAGAAAATAGACAAACGATCTTTCTAGCACTCTTCCAGTCAATAAATACATGAAAAATCTGAAATTTTGAATCAGCCAAGTCGCATGTTTTCTACATCGAGTAATTGCTAAAATAAAGTAAAAACTTTCTAGAGTAATTATTCGAGTCAAATTTTCCATGTTGAATTATCTTTCCAACAGGAAATAATGAAAATGTAAATAACATGTGGTGGACATGTATCTTGGGAACAAATTTTAACAGCACAAAATAAATTTGACATATGTTTGCAAGAGAATGAATTATTTGACCCTACTTTTGCTGTCATTACAACTTTCAGGTAAGTTAATTGCACTCGCGTTATAAATGGGGCCCCCCCAGCGGTTTGCGTGATTGCGTGAATGGGCATTTTCGGTTGCGTGAATGCGTGAAAATTGAAAAAAGAATGCGTGAATGCGTGAAATGAAAAAACTTGCGTGAACGTGAAAATGTACTTTTTGATTGCGTGAATGCGTGAATCTGGGCTATTTTGTGCGTGAATACGTGAATTTTCCCTTTTTTCCACCGATTATGTGCAGTTTTCCCGATTTTCCAATGTTTCCCCGATTTTTCCCAAAAAAATTTCCGATTTCTGAAAAATCGGGTTATTGCGTGAAACTCGAGAAAAATTTGCGTGAATGCGTGAATTTCGAAAAAAAATTGCGTGATTGCGTGAATCGAGGGTCCGCTGGGGGGGCCTCATAAATCTTCCCTCCTCGATAATCAAAGGTCTCCAAAACCAGTTACAGTGTTACTGGTTAATTTTTTTTTCCTAAAGCTTAACCTCTTTTTTTTTCTCTACCAGAATGTGCAATCGTTACAAGAAATGGAGATGACATACAAATATTCGAACTGAACACAACAGCGACTTTGAAATGGAATGTGGATGTGATTGTGATTGATAAAAGAGTTGTAATTCGGTATGATGTGCATTATAATGATGCTCCAAAAGCTTTCTTGCGAGGATATGACGCTCGACGAAATACTAGACCCATGACTCTAGCAAATGACCCTTTCAATGGTCGAGTGTCAGGCACCGTAACTCTAAACAACGGAAATAGAGTTTTATCAGTTGAATTACAAAATGTTGAATATGAAGACAGCGGAAATTTCACTTTAAAGTTTGTATCATCTGTATGGAGAAGCTTGCTAACTATAGAAAATGTTGCTATCACTCTTGATGTTCAAGGTTTGTGATTACTTTGGATATTTAGATAACCTGAAGATGGTTGATTTTTTCATGGATTATTTTTTGTGAATTGAGAAATTTATAATTTTTGTGCAGATAAAATTTTGTAAATCGGCCGCTTTGTGACTCATTTTTTTTTTCAATATTCCTTTTAGTTTTGGCCGAATTTCTGATTTTAAAGTTAGCGAAAGAGGCAAAAACTCGCAAAAGTTAGTCCGAGCAAAATCTACTCAAATGGCCTTTTACTTAGCCTTAAAAATATTACAGGAAGCGTTTCCCGATTTGCTCGCCTTGAACAAGAAAGTTTTCATTCCCAGGTGGTCCATCAAAGTGTGGGAGTCAAGACCTTCCAAAGAATTTTACATGCACCAAAGGAAATGAAATAAGTGGTAGTGTTACATTATGTGGCAAACCTCGACCAAATCTTTCTTGGATGATTGGTGATCAATCAATTAATGGTACCATCAATTCAACAAAGGCTGATCAACATCAATATACTTATTCATTCAAACAAAATGTGACGTCAAAGATGTGTGGGAAAAGTGTTTCATACCGTGCCACTGCTGGATTATTTCAAAACAAAGACGTTTCTGGCAAAGCATTGATTATAATTCCCAGCTGTAAGTGTGTTGAGTCAAATATCTATCAAATTGTCTGTCTAATCTCAAGATGGATGTTTTTTGTTAACTTATGACTATGAATAAAATTGTTAAGAAATTAACCAACCAAGAAGATTGCTAAGTTATAAGTTGATATGTATTCCTTTTATTTCTAGATGGACCTTCAAAGTGTGGAGATCAAGATCTTCCGAAGAATTTCACATGCAGCAAAGGAGATGAAATAAGTGGTAGTGTTACATTATGTGGAAAACCTCGACCAAATCTTTCTTGGATGATTGGTGATCAATCAATAAAAGGTACCATCGATTCCACAAAGACTGATCAACATCAATATACATATTCATTCAAACACAATGTGACGTCAAAGATGTGTGGAGAAAGCGTTTCTTATCGAGCAACTGGATTCAAAGATAACGAAGTTGGTAGTGAGGCATTGGTTGTAATGGGCAGTTGTAAGTATTGTGAACCAAGTTTCTTTAACATTACTTTGTTTCACCCCAAGATTTTTTTGAGGAAACAATCAACCGAGTAGATTGCTAATTAATACCATCGATGATATAAGTTGTTTTCTATTCCTTTCATTCCAATTAGATGATATAACAGCACCAGTTTTCATACAAGACCGTCCATGTCCAGTCTTCACATGGGATTCAGACAATCATGGATTATGCGAAGTGGATTTGCTTCTTTCTTTTCCACAAAATGATAACAACTTCAGAAATCTCACCACAAATGCGAGTGCTGGAAGTTTTCGAGATTGTTGTTTCACCGCGTACGCAACAAGTGTCGAATATAAAACAATGGTTTATCTAAAGACGAAGGATGGAAATAGATTTGAAATAAGTGACATCAATAAACCGTTGACAACTGTTGGACTGACGAAAACCACAACAACCACTACTACGACAACTGCTACGAGCACAAGTATCAATTTCTTTTTTTTTTCTTTCGTTATCTTCAAATTTTCTATGTTTGCAATACTGACCTCTCTTATCAACTGATTTGTGGTACATTTTTATAAATTTGAAATAAATTGTTAAGAACTTTAGGACCAAAACAACGCACATCTTTTTACCAGAACTAATTTTTCAGATGTTAAACTTTGAATGCTGGCTGTCACCTCAATTAATAGTATTTTTTGAATTTCGAATTTAATTGTCGGCAGAATAATGCTTGAATATTTAGTAACTAGTACCAGCAAGAATTCGAATTCGAGACACTTGGTTTATTTTAAGCTTCTAACGCTTTGGACATTATGTTCGTTCTAATACTTTTAAACCAAGAGTTTTTTTTACTTTTGCGTTATGAATACATGAACTATCAAGAGGTTTGTATTTATGAGCAAAATTACGTCTTACGAAGGGGCTTTTAAAAGTGAAATTAAATTGACAACTCGGGTAACTTAATGCATGTCCCAGAAATGCATTAATTTTTCCGCCCCAGTTCCAGTCCCTAAACCATAGCAAATTTTACATTTTACGGAGCATATTTGGATGTAGAATACCGTATTCGGTGTAACTTAAATTTTTTCTCAGCAGAATTTGAGTTTTTTTAAGAAAACGTGATTATGACGTCATTATTTATGACGTCATAATTTTAAAAAGTAGAATATCTCAAGAACTAATACTCGAAGCTTTATCAAATTTGGACCAATGATAGAACTCATCAAGAGGAGGAAAAATTTTTTTTAATTGAAAATTTCCTGATGTCAGCATTTTATCGCAAAAATTCGAATTCTTTTCTTGCAATTTCTGCTGATGTCATTAATTTTGGGAAATACTTTTAAAATTTTTTGAAACATCTCAATGTACTTTATCACTGGTCCACATTTCATAAAGTTTTGATTTATATTTCTCGAGATATTCAACTTTTTGTATTTATGACGTCATAATCAGGTTTTTTTAAGATATCACTAATATTATGCTGAGAAAAAATTTAAGTCACACCAAATACGCTTCCAAAAATGTATAGTTTGTTATGGTTTAGGGACTGGAGCTGAGGGCGAAAAATTCCTGCAATTCTGGGACATGCGCATTAAGTTACCCGAAACTTATTTCAGCCGCGGCTTTCTTATACTATGGCCTTAGAATGCATTTCGAAGATCTTGAAAAACCTACCCTCAAGGGGTGGTGCACGCCGTGAGTTGAACCATGGGTGCCCTCAGGGGGGGGCCAAGCTTGAAGTCCTGTGACATCTTTTACAGGACTAAACCAACCTGATTCCATTCGACAGTACATTAAAGTTCAAAACTTTGAGAAGAAAGACCCGAGTTAGACCTGTGAAAACTTTTTATCATCAGAAATACGACTGAGAAGTGGTTCCTAAGTTGAAAACGTTAATAAGTGTCCTCTGTAAATTTGACGTTGAAAAGCTTTCTTCTGAAACATCTTAAACTTCCTCAGGTCTCATATAATACAGCAAAGGTTTATTTATTTGCTCGGTTTGGGGAATGGTGTATTTTGGTGAAATCATGAATATATAAACGAATGGACAATCATCTCCTTTGTATTTTTGAAGACAACACTGCTAGCTTCGTTGCCGCCTCGTTAAAATCATAAAATAAAACAATGGATTTTGATGATATACCTCAGGGAAATACTTTGCTAACTACTCTTTACATCTCTTTAATTTACATTATGAGGAAAGTAAGAGAGGCAAAATACTCAACTTGTTAAAACTCTGGCTAATATTTTGAAATTTCGAGTCCAAAGTATGGACTAATTTTAGAGAGAATGAGACTCACATAAGAATATTCTTATAACACAGGCTCTGAACTTTAACATGCCATTTTTTTAAGCAATAGAAAAACTTATTTCAGCGATAAAAGAGATTCAAAAGTATACGCAGTTGAAATTCTGCACTTTAGCGTTGAAAAATGCTTTTAAAATATATTGCAAATTTATGAAAAAATTGGAAAATAATTGTTTTGTTAATTACGAGTAATGTTCAAGCTCTATCAATCCTTTTAGATACAATTCGAAGAAATGAAATTATGACGGAATAAAGTCGGATTTTTTATTCCGAATTTAAAATACAGGCGGCAACGAAGCTCGCTTCAAAGACACAAAAGAAGACAGACGTCCAGTCGTTTATAAGTTCATGGTGAATTACAGAGGTAATAATTGTCCATTCATTTTTATAGAAAATCTGCAAACAATGTTAATCATTGGAGCTTATTTCGGTGGAATTGCAACAGTTCTTTTGGTCTTGCTCGTCATCTTCATTGTGTACCGTTATTCAAAACAAAGAAACAAAGATGTGAACGTGAACCAAGGTAATAATTAGTCCTTACCAAATTATTTCTAGTGGAAAAGAGCCTAGACGATGTTATCGTCCATTACGGTGATAGTGAAGGCGGGAAAAAATGGCGGTATGGCGTTATGGCGATGCACGGAAAAAAATCTGTGGTAGAATTTCGAAGACAAACTGTAAACTCTTTTCGGCAAAAAAACTGTTTGCGAATTTTCTTCGGCTTTGGGCTTATTTCTTAGATAGTGATTTGTCTATACTAGACTATTATAGCATAGTCTAAAAAAAGCCACGAAGTACTTCCTCTAATTCGATTCTCTATTATTCGAAACTTTTTGCAATTCGAACTAATTTAATTAATTCACTAAACTAATTTAATTGTTTCTTCTTTTTTTTCTTATGAATGCAATAATGTCAATAATTAAATATTAAATCTTAACGTTACAATATTAAACCCTTTAAGCTTTTTAAAGAATATCATCGCTAGTTCAAACTTTAAAGGCTTATATCTATCCGGATCTAGAAGGAGTTAGAAGCTTGTTCAGCTCGTTGCGCTGCGCAGACCTGCCTGGATAGTAGAAAGGTACCCAGTAGTAAAATTTCAAATTAATTCGCTAGAGGACAGAATCAAGTAAATGACAAAAAATGGTCAAAGAATGGTCTAAATCTTTAAAAAGTTTTTTTTTTACTTTTTGGCTTAAAGTTAAAATATCGCTAGGGAAATGCTCACTTTTGATGCGTCCCTTTTTTCAACGGCGGGCGGGCGTGCGAAAAAAACCCGAAATTAACCCGAAAATCAATACTATGCGTGTTGCATTTTTCAAATCTTCAACTTTTTTGCAACTTTTCGAACGATTCGAACGTTCTACGGACAAACTCACTTAATCAAGTTTAGACTTACGAATTAGCTTTTTAACATGGTAAGTGCAACCAACCATAGCAAATCGGGAAATAGGCGGGAAAGTCACTAATCGGCAAATCGGGTTTCCCCCCGACAACAAGAAAGTAAACAAAACATTTTTGTCAACAAAACCAAAAATCTGGAAACATTTGTGGTGTGACTGATTTGCAGGGCTTTTCTTGCTGCCTTGACTAGATTGAATTGATTCAATTTGCTTTGAAATTATCAACAACATGAAAAGTACTGCTGTTTTTCATCCTGGTGTTTTTCCATCCAACAAACCGACAAATATCAAGAAGCAGAATATTCAAAATAGGCTAGCTCCTCCCTGCCTCCCACCAGCACCAGCCATAAAAGTATCATGATGGTTTTATTGATTGTATTGATATCAGAATTGATTGTGATGTGACTGCTTGCATTGCATTGATTCGCTGTTTTGAACTTTGAGAACACTGATTTTCCTAAATTCAAGATTATTCTGGAATGGATCAGCTAGAACAGCCATACCCAGCATAATCAAGTCAGCTAAAACAACTTGTTCAAGTACAATATATTAATTACCGTACACGTACATTCATATGCTTAAATGATAAAAAAGTATGTTATGATATCTGGATATGATTATTATTGATGTTTGAGGGACGATACTTGACAGCTGGATGGACAATTAATAAATGTGAATTAAAGGATTTGTTTACTTCAAATAAACCTTATTCAATGTTTTGTTGTTTGGTTTATGAGGCCCACACTGGACTGGATTTTCGGAACATGACATTGCATCTATAACAAAATATCTATTGGCAGCGGAGAAACTTCCCGCAATGACTCCAAAAAATAGCAGCACAATAGCTTGATAGTGGCAACTTTTTAGCGTTTAATTTTTATCTTACTGCATACTGTGTTTCTTCAACTAAACATATCAACACGTCAAGCAAAAAAGTACACCTAAATCACTATTTTGAATCGCAATTTTAAATCGAAAGCTTTAACTTGAAATGTTGCATAGAATAAATTTGTCTTTTTATAGGCATATAAAAATCCAAAAACAGGCTCAGAGAATGCTTGAAGGTTGCTTAATCTTAACATAAAATACATACAGTAAACATTCGAAGTTTTTATAAACATTCGAATTCTTATGAAACATTCGAATTTTTTAATTTAAACATTCGATTACCTTTGCAATAGCTTCACAAAAAAATAAAGTAGCTATACTACAAAGTAGCTTATACTTTTTTCATAGGCTCAAGGTAATGCTTTAGCATATGCTTAATTTTCCCCATATCTGAGCCTAGATATGCTTACAAGTGCAATGCTTATAAAAAAAACATGTAGCAACACACCTTTTTAAAGTACTGTATTGTGAAAAAATACAACGTTGCAGAATATTTCAATGCTGTTTAACTATGCAGATGCAGTTTTCTTAGCATATGTGAATTAAAATACCATATATTTATATGATGATAACTAAATTTGTATGGTTGAGCTTTTTAAATAGATAATTTTTTCTTCTCTAAAAGCTGTATATTATAAATGATTGGGCTCTGCCAGAAAAAAAACACAATATATCAGGCTTGGGAGATTTTTCCAAGGACCAGGGGTACTAGATGATGGGTATGTCCGAGCCAAAGTTTGAAAATTGATCCTGCGAGAGACTGAATTTCTAGGATTCTTAGAGATTTTTCTAAGATTCTTAGTTTACAGTCTCTTTTATTTGAAACAGTAATTTTTTTGTTGTGACCTGGCTGTTCTTATTTTTTATCTCTTTTAACCACAAATTATTCTTGTCCTGCTCTTGTTTTGAAGGTGCAAATTCAATTAATTAATTTAGTGTCTGATATTATGTATAAAGGTATATCAGAGTTCAGATATTTCAGTTGGTTTTGATTTGTGTCTGCCCTGTTATGGGCTCAGATTTCCCATTTAAAGCCTTCTTTTCAGTTCTTCATTTAGCTGTACTGCTGCTTTTATGATTTGCTCTGTCAGCCCTCTTTATCACACATGTCCCATATTCACATTATATAATAGTTTGACTTTATGCTAGTTCCTATATTTTGGTTTATTACATATGTATTGTTTTTAGACGTTCATTGTCAGGAAATTAATTAAATTTGATTAGGTATATTCATTTTATAGGTTTGTGTTTTAATTGTCATTTATGTTAGTCTTTTCACAGTGTTTACCTTTTATTTTTGTAGTCTATTCCTAATCGAAACTGATATGATCACTGATATGCCATGTCTCTGCTCAACTCTCTTTGGTTCCCCTAGGGAGGACTGCTTGTGTTTAAAGCCGTATTTCAATACCCGATTTTAACTGTTCGATTCTTTAATTGCTTAATATCTCAATCCTAGGCCTACCTATGAGTTTCACGAAAAAAATAATATCCTTTATTTGATTACAATTTTATTGTTTACCACATGCTTGAGTTACTCTTATTTTGTTCCAAAAATTTCTGTTGAGCCTCGCAGTCTTATTTTTTATACCGAAAAATCCTTATGATGTTCTTATTTTAGGTCGAAATTTTATAAAAGATATTTGAGTTAAAAAGCAGTTTGTTTTGAAAATAGAATATCAACTTTCTTTTGGTTCACCAGAGTTTGTGCATGATTAAAATGTATTGATAGAAATTTTCCTTGCTCTCGTGACGATCATGAAAATTACCAAAAAAGGTTCGTTCATCATGCCCAAATCATGCCTCGAATTTTTTCCCGATCATGCATCACGCAAACGGCTGGGTACTACTTTTTAAAATTGTATCGTAGAATGGCTAGCTTTCTCATTCCCGGGGAAAACATACCTGGCCCATTTCCGGGATCTTTCGCTGTTTTATCTAGGCGTCCCCGGCAAAAATCGGTGTTGCGTTTTGGTCCTTTCCCGTTGTACACTAGCAATCGGAAAGTTTCGCTGGGAATAGAGGAAGTTTAGAAATCCTACGGTATGTAGTGTAAAAAACCTTTCGCTTGCGAACACGAGACTTTCGTATCGTGCGTAACCCCTTTTACAATTGATACTGGTACTTAAAGGGTTTTTAAAATAGCTTAAAATATGTAGAGCTTGGAAATAGGTCAAAATTAAAAAAAAAAAAAGAATTACGACACAAGTAAATATATTGAAAGAAAACTGAATCACAATCCCATCACAATCCTGCCTAAATAGCACAACCTAGCGGGTCATACCAGCCCCAAAGCAAAAGGCAAAAGTTTCCTTTCTTCCTCCCGCGCATTTGATTGAGAAAAAAAGAAGACATTGCATATTGACAAATGCGCTTTCGAATGTTTTGATCAAGATTCGAATGTTTTGTTTTGAAAAGACTTGAAATCGAAATTTAAATAGTCGGGGTTGAAGAAAATCAGCAAATAAACAGAAAATCTTTAAAGTTATTTTGATTTTTACTTTTCTTGAGTTTATATGGATACAGCAAAACTTTTAATTGTTATAAAATGTCACTTTCACAGTTTGATTTACCTTGTAGCTCTTTGCTTTGGTGTAAGTATCGAATTGGAGAGTTGAAAGTTTTTCGTAGATTTGGAAAGCATGCAAAGCCAAAGGGACTTCAACGGGATAAATCCGTTGCATGGTCGTCTCGAGATGGGATACGGATATACAGGGTCAATACCAATCGTATTTGTGACGAGTCCACGAGGCTTGCCGAGTCGCAATACGGTTTTTACTTATCCCGTGTAACTAATATACCAAACATTCATATCTGACAGGGTCAACTTTTCAAACTCCCCGTTAGCCGTCAAGGTCACAGCCCCCTTCTGGGGTATCCCTAGACGATAAAAGAGACTGAGACAGGGGTGTATCTTATTTTTTTTTCAGAACCCCAAACAACTGATAGCAATTCAAAGACTCAGCCACCAGCAAATTACGAAGAATTACTTACTTTTTCCAAGGAAAATTCAACATATACACCGTTGGGGAAGGAAAAAGTTGAATCTCATTATGAAGTATAAACATATTAAACGGATAGATCCTTGGGTTGATAACTTCACTGAGTTTAAATCAGCTAATGAAGGATTTAAATTTATCATCATGTTATGTTATTTTTATTCTTTAAAGTTTGATGCTCTTACTCCTTATCTACAATCAGCGATGAAATAAATTGGTAATTTTGGGTATTTTAATGTTTTTCAGAATTTAAAGGTCGGGCAAGAATTGCATTTTCAGTTCAGTACGTCCTTTGCTTCATTGGATTTTTCGATTTGGGAGGGGTTAAATGGGGGGGGTTGTACTTTTACGGTGTGACATGATTGACCCTTTTTTAGTACGGTATTACGGGATATTGGACGAAAAAAAAGACGGGAAAACGGTATTTTAAAATCAGACGGTGACGGTATTTGGCCTTATTTTTTGTCATTATGCCGGTATTTGAACCTGTACAAACCGGTGTGACGGTGTTATTATTTTTTTCAATTTTCGAGATTCCGGGATTCAGCAAAAAATTTGACGGGAAAACGGTATTTCGAACCCCTACAAACCCTTTCAGACTACATTCTCAGCCTTATTGGAGCATTTTTGACCTTTTAGATCCTGAGATCCTAAGGTTTTAAGTCTTAATTCTAATATGTTAAAACTCAGAGTAAAAACTCTACTTTCTAACCGTACCTTAAAGCACTTAAAAATCACTTGTGGTTTAAAAGTTTTGAGGGGATTCCCCTTTTGTGCCAAATATTTCAATTGTAACCATTATCTAATTTAGTTTGCAGTATTTTAAAATGTTCTTCATGTTCTAGAAAAGATCATTCCCCAGATATGTACTGAATGAATCTATTTTTTAAGTGCTCTGACCATAGCGAATTTTTGATATTTGCCATGTTTGAAATATAGTTTTCTTCCTGATGTAACCAACAAAACTATAGCATGTTATACATTTTCTGTTAGGCCAACTATTCCTGAATCTGAAAATATAAAAATCGTAATGAAAAAATTTGACGAAGAAGAAAATGAAAACTTTTGCGCCGAAAAGTATTTCAACCTTTGAGGACCTTACCTTCGGCGAAGAGAAACAATTTGAAAAGATTTTTGCGTTAGATGGTGTATCTTTCAGAATGTTCACCAGTTTAATCAATATGATCCACATGCTAACTTTTATGGAAATATTTCTCTTGAAACTTCCTTTTTGACCGTTAGTGAGACTAAGTACAAGCTTGCACAGCTAGATCAAAAATTTTCCATACTAAATATAAATATCAGAAGTATTTCCAAAAACTTTGAAGATTTAAAAAATGCTCAATCCAATCATGAACATATAAACGACTGGACATCCATCTCCTTTGTATTTTTGAAGATAACACGGCTAGCTTCGTTGCCGCCTCGTTAAAATCATAAAATGAAACAATGGATTTTGATGATATACCTCAGAAGAATACTTTGCTAACAACGTCAAAACTTCGACAAAAACCTCAATGGTCGAACTCTTTACAGCTCTTTAATTTACATTATGAGGAAAGTAAGAGAGGTAAAATATTCCGTCAACTTGTTAAAACTCCGGCTAATATTTTGAAATTTCGACTCAAAAGTATGAAATAATTCTAGAGAGAATGAGATTCACATAAGGATAGTCTTATAACACAGGCTCTGAACTTTAACATGTCATTTTTTTAAACCATAGAACAATTTATAGAAAGCCATAGAACGATTTCAATCGAATTTTTTATCCCCGCTTTAGGAAAAAGTGTCACCGGGGGCTGTGAGATAGGGGTGTATAACTCAAAGTGGGACATCATAAAGGTTTTGAAGTGGGATAATTAAATTTTTTTTAGTAGTTCTGTTTCAGGGTGTACATCTTCAAGCATTGCTTTTAAAAACGATATATCACTTTAACACGTTATAGTTTACTCAAAACTACCCTATAGCAGTTGTAGTTTTTCAGTCAAGAAATATATACGAGAAATCTGAAATCAGCCAAGTTGCAGGTTCTACATTGAAAACATACTAAAAACTCTCTTGGGTAATTATTTAAACTCAAATTTTCCATGTTGAATTATCTTTCCAACAGGAAACATTGAAAATGTAAATAACATGTGGTGGACATATATCTTGGGAACAAATTTTAACAGCACAAAATAAATTTGACATATGTTTTCAAGAGAATGAATTATTTGACCCTACTTTTGCTGTCATTACAACTTTCAGGTAAGTTAATTATACCAGAGTTATAAATCTTTACTCATCGATAAACATAAAGGCTGGTAGTCAGGTACAGTGTTATAAGTCAAAAAGTTCTTTTCTGAGTTTTTCTTTTTTACGCTTTCAGAATGTGCAATTATTTCAAGAGATGGTGCTGACACAAAAATTTCTAAATTGAATTCAACAGCGACTTTGAAATGGAACTTGAATCGCGTGGTAGATAACTCCGCTGGAACTGTGTATAGCGTGCACTATAACCAAGATAAAAATGCTTTCTTACAAATATTTGAACGCTCATATACATTCACTAAACCCCTGACAGTTGAAGACAATGACCCTTTCAATGGTCGAGTATCAGGCACCATAACTCTGAACAACGGAAATGGAGTTTTATCAGTTGAATTACAAAATGTTGAATATGATGACAGCGGAAACTTCACTTTCAATTTTGTTTCAACCATCATTCCTCAGATTCTTGAAGAAAATGTTGACATATCGCTTGATGTCCAAGGTTTGTCATTTCACCTTTTTTCTTGCAGTACTGAAATTTCAAAATGATTGTTTAAAGTCCTGTATATCTTTTCCTTTGCTTCCTTTTTCAGATTTAGAAAGAGGTAGTACAATGAGCAAGTTCAAATTTTAACTCTGTCAGGAAGCCGACATGAAGCGTCTCTTTGAACCTTGTAGGAGTACCCGTTCTGTTGAAACTTATTAAAATTCTTTTGAACCTGCAGGTGGACCTTCAAAGTGTGGGGATCAAGATCTTCCAAAGAATTTCACATGCAGCAAAGGAGATGAAATAAATGGTAGTGTTACATTATGTGGTAAACTTCAACCAATTCTTTCTTGGACGATTGGTGATCAATCAATTAATGGTACCATCGATTCCACAAAGGCTGATCAACATCAATATACATATTCATTCAAGCACAATATGACGTCAGAGATGTGCGGAGAAAGTGTTTCTTATCGAGAGAAAGGATTTCAAAATAATGAAGTTACTGGCAGTGCATTGATTCAACTGGATAAATGTAAGTTCCACTGTTTTATGTGCTCCTCATAGTGAGTGGTCAATCTTGCTCTTTGTGAAAATTGTCTTTGGTGGTTTTTGTATCACATCACAGCTATAGATCCTAATACGAGAGTTTGAATGGGGGTGATTAAACTGTACGTCCAATAAAATTGTATATCATTTTTAAACAACATTGAGTGCCTATAAAGGTCAAAGTCCTTTTCCCTTTTATTCTAAAGTCAATATTTCGAATGTCCATCTTTGACGAAATTCGAAAACACATCAAGCTACTTAAAAATAAGAAAGCCAATAATGACATTGATACTGAACTGATCAAATTATGTGATGAACCAGCTGCACATCGCATTTTACATCAAATCACACTCAACGTATGGAATAATTTAGACATTCCAGAATCGTGGGGCAACTCACGTCTCAAAACTTTATGGAAAAAGAAGGGCTCAAAAAACGACCCATCGAAATATCGTGGTTTGAGCATCGGTTCTAGAATATGCAAGTTATTGGTTAATATCATCCTTGAACGCCTCCGTCCCTGGTATGATGCTCAGCTCACCGATGAACAAAACGGCTTCCGACAAAATAGAGGAACTACTGACGGCATTTTTATTTTAAAACGAATTCAACAAATCACAGATAGGAAAAAGCAACCACTATTCCTCTTGTTTGTAGACCTTACTGCTGCCTATGACCACATTCCTCGATCTTGACTGTTTCAATCGATAACATCTCGATTTCCTAATAACGAATGCCCCACCGCTATCAGAATACTAGAAAAACTCTACGATAAAACTTCTTTGACATTCCCCGAAGCAGATGAAACTTTTACGACTACCTCTGGTGTGCGACAAGGGGGTCCCGAAAGCCCCCTCCTCTTCAATTTATATATGGATCATGTAATGCGTACATTTGTTAATAAATGCAAAAACGACAACATCAATTTTTATGAACACTCCTATCGAATTAATCCCAGATCTGTCAGTCGCGACGAAAGAATGGAAATGAGACGGAATAATCAACCCACATTTGGTACTAAGTCACTACCCTGGAATGGATATGCAGACGATCTCATTCTATTCCTTCTCACTGAATCTGATCTTCGAAAATCGGCGAATCTCTTGAACGAAACGTTCACGAAATTCGGACTGAACATAAACGCGCAAAAAACTGAATCCATGATCCTAAACCAATCGGAAGGTGAATACCCAAATTCAATTCTCAACTTAAGGAACACTGTTATAAAAAATGTTGAGAATTTTATCTATCTTGGCACATATATCCGTTTCGATCAACCTAACACAGGAGATCCAGAGATCAACCATCGAATACAGTTAGCGATCAGTAAATTCACTGATATGGGCAACTTGCTCCAAAATATTAGGATAAATCTTAAAACGCGTATAAAATTTCTGAACAGTTTTGTACGAAGCACGCTGACATATGCGTGTCAAAATTGGAACACTAACACCAACCAAATGGATCGACTTGACGCTACCTATCGTGGATATCTACGACGTATGGTTCGAGGAGGTTATCGATACATAAATGAAAGTGAAAATGATTATCGATATTGTATCACCAATGAAGAACTACATAACCTTTGTGGGACTTCAGATTTGTCGACTTTTATTCGTAAGCAACAACAAAATTATGTCCAACACGTTATTCGAATGCCCGTACATCGATCCGTTAAATTGCTTGCCTTCAATTGTGATAAGTACACAAAAAGAGGAAGGCCTTGTAAAACTCTTCTTGATCAAGTAGTTGATTCGAGTGGACTGTCTTTGGATGAGTTGTGCAACCGGGCACTTGCAAGGAAATGATTTCTGGTTGATAATTTATTATGATGATTGGAGTGTGTATCACTCCCCTATATTACTAGGAATAGTATTTGGTAAAATTTATATATATATGATCTATCAGTGAATTCTATATTTCATTTTTTCTTCGGTGCAGATGACATTTCGAATGTAATATTCATTCAGGACGACCCATGTCCAATCTTCACGTGGGATGCAGACGACCATGGATTATGTGAAGTGGATTTGTTTCTGTCTTTTGCACAGAAAAACAGCACCCAAGAAACATTATTGTTCCTGTTGGCAATCAAACTTTTCAAAATTGTTATTACACTACAAATGCATCGATGGATGGTGTAAGCTATCAGACAAATGTCTACCTGAAAACATTAAACGGTAATAGAACTCAAACAAGCTATAATGGGCAATTGACAACTGTCGGGCTCATGACAACAACAACAACAACAACCACAACCACGACCACACCGACTTCAACGGGTACCCATCATTTCATTTGCATGAATAACTCTTATTAATGTGTCTAAATTCGTTTCGTAGTACTAATGATAAGTACTACTAATGGTAAGTGTTTCTACTTTTTCTTTTTCCATGGAAGAGTTGACAAAGGTCCTTTCCACAACAAAATCATGCAAGGCCCTCGGTCCAGATAACATACCACCTATTATCTGGAAGGACAGAAATTTTCATGATATCCTTTTAAAGCTATGCAACCTCGCGTTTGAAGACAAAGTTTGTACAACACACTGGTTAAAATCGACCATCGTTCCAGTACCAAAAAAGGGAGACCTTAGTCTTGCCACAAACTATCGTGGTATCTCTCTTCTCCCAATCGCAGCAAAAATCTATAATAAGCTTCTTCTAAATAGAATACGGCTTCATGTTGAACCCATTCTTCGTAAAAATCAAAACGGTTTTCGAAGTGGTCGTTCTACTTTAAGCCAAGTTCTTGCTCTTCGACGAATCTTAGAGGAAGCTAGAAACTTCAATCTTGAAGCATTTTGATTTTTGTTGATTTCAAGAAAGCCTTTGATTCGGTTGATCGCGACTTAATGTTTGATATTCTCTCTCTTTACGGTATCCCTCAAAAGATCATTGATGCCATAAAACTTCTGTACACTAATACAAAATCTTCAGTACAAACACCTGATGGTGAGACTTCAACCTTTTCTATTTTAGCTGGTATTCTCCAGGGTGATACCCTTGCACCATTTCTCTTTATTCTAGTTGTCGATTACCTTATGCGCGTTTCTGTTGATAAAATATCTAGCTGCGGTTTTCTTCTTCAACGTAGGCTTGGTCTACGTAATCCTGCCGTTCATTTAACAGATACAGACTTTGCTGACGACATAGCACTTATCAGCTCTACCCTAGAGGATGCACAAAATCTTCTAATTGCTCTTGAATCTGCTGCAAACTGTACAGGCCTATACCTCAATGAGTCCAAAACCGAATATTTGACTCTTAATGTTAACGCATCATCAGACAATATTAAAACAATATCTGGTACAAACCTACGAAAGGTAGAAGACTACAAATATCTCGGTTCTTACATCTCTTCTTCTGAAAAAGACTTTAAAATTCGCAAAGGTTTAGCTTGGAGTGCATGCAATAAGATGCATAGTATTTGGTCATCTTCCTTCATCGACTCTAGTCTCAAAGTTAAAATTTTCAAGTCAACTATTGAGCCAATTCTTATGTATGGTTCAGAAACCTGGTCCCTTACCAAACAGTTTGAAAAGCAACTAGACGGTACCTATACCAGACTTCTGAGAAGGGTTAAAAATCTCTCTTGGCGTGACCATCCAACAAAACGTACCATATACGGTTCCTTGAAACCAATCTCTCTCCTCCTTAAAGCCAAGCGCGTTCAATTTGCTGGTCATTGTTTCCGTGCCTCATTTGAGGTTATTTCCTCCCTATTGCTTTGGAAACCTAAACGTGTGGCTCAGAGATCGAGAAAACTTACCTTTCCGGATGTGGTGAGCAGGGATACAGGCCTTGATCTTAGCGACCTGGGCACTGCTATGCGCAACCGCGACTCCTGGCGCCAGCGAGTGGAATCCATTGTCTCGACTGCGGTCGAGCAATGATGATGATGAAGTGTTTCCAATTTTCAATTGATATCTATTGATGTTTCTCAGGTAAAACAGATGAAATGAAGCGACTGCTTTTAAGGGCTCTGACCATAGTCAGAAAATTAGGTTTTAAGTGATTTGAAGAAATAACTTTTGTTTTGGATTCCTTAATACTTTTAACAAAAAATTGCCTTTATACAAACTTAATCACAAAAAAGACGTTATGAACTTTAAAACGACGTTAGTAAAATGCTACACTGTATAACCCTCTATTACAAAAAGTGCTAAAAAAATATGCCGAAAATAGGGTCTTCAAAAATGAATTACTCTTCTTTGCAAAAGTCTTCATTTTATTCTTCATTAACCTTTTTCACCTTGACTTTTGAATTTTCAGATTCAGAAATAATAGCCCCAACAGAATATGAATGTAGCCCACAAAACTGTGGCATGTTATACATTTTCTGTTAGGCCAATTATCCTTGAGTCTGAAAATTTAAGAATCGCAATGAAAGAACTTGATGAAGAAGAAAATGAAGACTTTTGCGAAGAAGAGTATTTCAACTTTGAAGAGCTTACTTTAGTCGTACAAACTTTCGCAAACCAGCGCAAACAGAAACTTTCGCGATTTTCGCGAATTTTGGCACTTTTCGCGAAAGTAAATGTCTTTAAAATTTCTAGGAAGGGCCATTCGCGAAAGTTTATGTTCGCAAAAAAATGCTTGACAAAATAGAAAATCTTTCAAAAAATTTCAAACTTTGAATAATAAGTAACTTTTATGGCACTTTTTAGCCCGCTAAAAGACTAATAAGTTTAAAGGACAAATGTTACAAGCCAATCCAAGAAGTGCTGTCAAAATTCTCAATTTTACGTCTTGATTCGCGAAAGTTTATGCTCAGAATAAAAACATACTGGTTTAAAATATTTCGCTCTCTCTTAGAGCATCTTCAGTTTTTTTGAATAACAAAGACGTTTAACAATTATATTTAACGACGCTAGAACGGCATTACAATGACTTCTTCAGTTTTTGACGTCACGGAACATCTGGTACACTTCTTTCGCGTATCCGTGACAGTCTTTGTTGAGACCTGATGGAGCCAGAGTTTGGAGTCTGCACATCCATTTATCTTCGGCTCGTTCTCTTTCTGCGGAGGATGAAAAGTCACTTTCTAAGATCATCACCTCAAGGTCAGCAAAGGAGTGGTCGCGATGGAAATGTTCTGCCAACTCTGAATTTTTCGGTCTCTTTCCAATGTCGTAGCGGTGCTTTGAAAAACGCGTTGACAAGGCTTCTCCTGTGTGACCAACGTACAACTTGTCATGGATCTTACTTAAAGTTTATGCTCGCGAAAAATATATTTCCGTTAAATTCGCGAAAGTAAATGTTGTGAATTTTGCGATTTTTCGTCCTCGCGAAAGTTTCTGCTCGCGAAAGTTTGTACGCCTAAAGTAGTTTCGGTGAAGAAAAAACATTTTGAATTTTTTTTTGCGGTAAGTGGTGTATCTTTTATCGAACTAAAATAAACTTTTCGGAAAATTTTTCTAAAAGCTTATTTGCTTCAAAATCTTGAAAATATTGCTTTTTGACCAATTTTCCATCCCAATTTTCCATAGAAAAACAGCCATAATTTTTTATGTATTAATTTAGAAAATTTTTCCGAAAAATTTAAAACAGTTTAATTCTTTGCGGACAGTTTGAAAAAACTTCGAAACAAAAAGGTTAATTACCCATTAAAGCTTAGCACTTTTTATAAAAAAAGGTGATGCAACATATTAGAGCCAGTTTTTTTAAGAATGGGGCAGTTTGGGGCAGTTCCAATAGTTTGAAACTTAGATTTTTTCATTTTTGGATATGTTGTTAAGTACAATGAACTGAGTAAAATCCCAAAATATTTTGGTCTGAAAATCCATAATGGCGGATTTGTGTCAATTTGAAGTTTTTGACATTTTGAAACTATGGCCAGTAAACTATACAATTTTCAAAAAAAATCAAAATTTTCAAAATGGTAGCTGGGGTTATGACGTCACAAAAACACTACAAATTTGATTTTAGGGGTATTTTAGAGCCATCTGACCTGTCCCAGGGGAGTTTCTTACTGCTCAAAATAATATTTTCTGGTAGTTTAGTCCCTGGTCTATCCATTTGAAGTGATTTCAATAAAAAACTCCGGCCCTACTGGCCCCTAGACGCCCGAAAAGCCAATAAGGTCTCAAAAAAGTACCAACTTTAGCCCAATTTTCCTAGAAATCCCAACATTGTCTGACCTCAAACTATTCTGTTCCTGAAAGACAACCGCCTGGTCTCTTAGGATCAAAAGAGAAACCTATGTGACCTCCTACCATTAATTTTTTATCTTGATTTAAAAATTTTCTTAACATCGCTTGAAAAATGACTAAAATTTGGGATATTTTGGCCCATTGGCAAACTTCAAAGGGGTCTAGGTCACTGAATTTGTTATAATATAAGGGCTATGATGAATCTTTTATATAAAAACAATGAAACTAGGTGAAAAAAGTTGTCGAATGTGCTTTTTTGGGCCAAAAAGGCTTTTTTTCAAATTTTTGACTAGAGCTGAGGTCATTCTATTGCAACCAGTAATTGGCAGTTAGAAAGTAAATTTTATCTGAAAATCATGATTCCTCATCACATTCCAGAAAGGTTTCTAGGAAAATCAAATATGGTACTCTTCGAAAGCTTATAGAGGCTGAATTTTCACTGAAAGGCGCCTTCAAACTCCCCTGACCCCCTTAATTTTGTAAAATTGACTTAAAAGTACATTTTTGGCTGAAATTTTTGCCCAAAATGAGTACCCATTGCTACTTGATTCTTGATTTTGTGAAAGCATCCTATAGATAGTTCAAGAATTTATCAGAAGTTGGAACCTTTTCTTTTCTTTTAAAAATTAGGGCTAGCTCAAAGTCAGTTTTAACTCTAAAATCCTAAAAATCTTGACAATGTTTCTCAAAACAACAATTTTTGCTCAAGATTGAACAGAAATTGAGCCCACTCAGATAATAAAATCTTGGTTTTTGGAAAGTTTCATGGGGATAGTACAAACATTCATCAAGATCTTTACCTCCTGATCTACCATTTAAGGATCAAGTCTGTCAAAATGTGCTTCTAAACTCTCAAATCTTCAAAGGTGAACTTTACCAACCCCATAAAACAATTTTGCTATCAGCCTATTTGCTTTTAAATGCAGTTAATGAGCCCAAAGTTCAACTTATCCAAAGAGAAGGAAAGGTTTAGGAATATTTTGTACTTTTGGACTTATCTCTAAGTATTTAAGGGCAGAAAGGTTGATGGCAAAATTGTTTTATGGGGTTGGTAAAGTTCACCTTTGAAGATTTGAGAGTTTAGAAGCACATTTTGACAGACTTGATCCTTAAATGGTAGATCAGGAGGTAAAGATCTTGATGAATGTTTGTACTATCCCCATGAAACTTTCCAAAAACCAAGATTTTATTATCTGAGTGGGCTCAATTTCTGTTCAATCTTGAGCAAAAATTGTTGTGTTGAGAAACATTGTCAAGATTTTTAGGATTTTAGAGTTAAAACTGACTTTGAGCTAGCCCTAATCTTTAAAAGAAAAGAAAAGGTTCCAACTTCTGATAAATTCTTGAACTATCTATAGGATGCTTTCACAAAATCAAGAATCAAGTGGCAATGGGTACTCATTTTGGGCAAAAATTTCAGCCAAAAATGTACTTTTAAGTCAATTTTACAAAATTAAGGGGGTCAGGGGAGTTTGAAGCCGCCTTTGAGTGAAAATTCAGCCTCTATAAGCTTTCGAAGAGTACCATATTTGATTTTCCTAGAAACCTTTCTGGAGTGTGATGAGGAATCATGATTTTCAGATAAAATTTACTTTCTAACTGCCAATTACTGGCTGCAATAGAATGACCTCAGCTCTAGTCAAAAAATTGAAAAAAAAGCCTTTTTGGCCCAAAAAAGCACATTTGACAACTTTTTTCACCTAGTTTCATTGTTTTTATATAAAAGATTCATCATAGCCCTTATATTATAACAAATTCAGTGACCTAGACCCCTTTGAAGTTTGCCAATGGGCCAAAATATCCCAAATTTTAGTCATTTTTCAAGCGATGTTAAGAAAATTTTTAAATCAAGATAAAAATTAATGGTAGGAGGTCACATAGGTTTCTCTTTTGATCCTAAGAGACCAGGCGGTTGTCTTTCAGGAACAGAATAGTTTGAGGTCAGACAATGTTGGGATTTCTAGGAAAATTGGGCTAAAGTTGGTACTTTTTTGAGACCTTATTGGCTTTTCGGGCCTCTAGGGGCCAGTAGGGCCGGAGTTTTTTATTGCAATCACTTCAAATGGATAGACCAGGGACTAAACTACCAGAAAATATTATTTTGAGCAGTAAGAAACTCCCCTGGGACAGGTCAGATGGCTCTAAAATACCCCTAAAATCAAATTTGTAGTGTTTTTGTGACGTCATAACCCCAGCTACCATTTTGAAAATTTTGATTTTTTTGGAAAATTGTATAGTTTACTGGCCAAAGTTTCAGAATCACCCAAAATCAATTCCTCATTTTGATTTGAGAAAGCATGGTTCTATATCAAAAAACTTTTAAAGTGCAATACCCAAAAATGTCAAAAACTTCAAATTGGCATAAATCCGCCATTATGGATTTTCAGACCAAAATATTTTGGGATTTTACGGGTTGGTCTAAAAAGCAGGGTAGCCAATGGGGTAGCCAATTGGGCTAGGTTATGGGGTACCTCTTTTTGCCTAAACTTTTGAAATCTGAAACCTATTTTCATGTGGAAATAACTATACAACATCTTGTTAATGACAGAAGCAGCCACCGGGGCAAAAAGGCGAAATAGCTGTTCCGATTTGCCAGCCAGGAGAATATTTCTAAAAAGTTGACATATTTAGCTTCTTCGGAACAGCTCCAAATTTCCAGCTGGAAAAAAAAATTTTCTCTAGAAAAAGTCCCACATTGCCAGGAACAGCTCTACAAAAGAACTTTTTGCTTGTTCCTTAAAATAGCTGTTCCGATTTGCCAGGAGCAACTTTGTAATTCCACAGGAACAGCTCTCTATTTCCAGCTGGAGATAAAAAGGAAAGTATCTGTTCTAACGCCAGTGGGCAATCTTTTTATTTCAAGGGAACAGCTCTCTATTTCCAGCTGGAGATAAAAAAGCAAAAACATAGCTGTTCCGATTTGCCAGGAGCGATTATGATACTTAATAGGAACAGCTCTGTATTTCCAGCTGGGAATTTGGACAACAACTTCGAGAGTTAATTTTCGCAGTCCGAGGTAAGGGGTAGTGATAGAAAAGACCTTTACATGTTTTTTATAAGCATATTCAGGCTCATATATGGCAAAAATTTAAACACAAGCTAAACATTACCTTGAGCCTTCATTTTCAGAATTTGTTTGTTTTTGGCAGGATTTTCGAAATTTCTCTAAAACTTTGCTTAGGATATAAGCATCCGTCAAAGCATTTTCAGCTTTGTAAATCTCTCTATTTAAGCATTTCCGAGGCAGCTTTTGGGTTCATGTATTGTGAAACTTATTTTTCAGTAGAAATAATCGAATTATTGTCGAGAATAATTAGTTACCGGGAGGCATATCATTTATAGTTATAGAAAAAGAGGATATATTCACATTTTGCAGTAGTTAATAGTTAAAATTCATACCATTCACTCTCGATGGAAAGAATTTGGTTACTTTACAAGGTAAGAAAAAGGTACACATATTTCAAATGTATAGGCAGTACTGATTATGTACCAATAGAGACGAAAGATCTCCTAGTTGAATTTAGGTTGAAAGAAAATCTTGTTTCTTTAGGTTTCTTCACATATATTTCCAATTTTGAAAAGAATTTAATTAAGTTAAAAACAATAAATTGAAAAAAATAATATATATTATACAGTATATGGCCCCCAAAACGGAGACGACCCCCAAAACGGAGGTCGTCATTAAAATGAAGATTCTGACTTGTAGATTTATCAGAATTAAACGATTTTTGTTTATTTTGAAAGAATGATGGTTATACTTAAAACTGAGCATGTTTTTTGCTGGTTTGAGACGGATTCAAAATAACATATTTGCGTCTAAAGGAAATATTTTAACACCGAAATTAGATAAAAATTGCATATAACTCACTCTAGCTCCTTGGATATTGAAAATAAGTTATGAAAACGGGGTATAGGAAACTTTCTACACCTAATGCCGTTCAGAAAATGCAAATACATCTTTGACTTTAGAGGCTGGGTAAAAGATATAACATCTTGAAGGTCAACCAGTATTTTGGAGCCCTAGAATCAGCATTGACAAAACCGAAAATTCTAAATATGAGAAAAAGAAAAAAATCTTGGAATTCTACTCCTATCACCTTGAGTTAATAGTTTATAACAAAAAATTAACATTACATATAAAATTTTTCGCTGAATCAGCAAGAACGGCAAATTCTGTAATTTTTTTGCAAAATATAGGAGAAAAATATCTTTAAAGCTTAATATTTTCAGTTTCAGTTAAGCTTTTTTTCTAAAATTTTCACAGCTTATTCCATACATGAATGGAACTATTTTCAAAAGAGATTTGTTTTCAAAAACTTGATTAAGACGTTGTTAAATCAAAATTGTCATTTTGAAAATTTCTAAATTTTCAGTTTGGACTTTGCAATATCGAAAATGTTGAAATATTTCATAAAAATCATAAATTTTACATCCATCGGATCGTAAATTTAAGGGAAAACACAAATATGTTCATAGTTTTTCCCCCTATTACCACTGGGCTTAATAATTTGATTTTAACTACACCTCCATTTTGGGGGCCCCAAACCTGCATTTTGACAACCAGGGGTATACTGTAAAAATTTTATCAAATAAATTTATGCCCAAAACCCTCTAAATCACATTTTAAAAGTATGGTCAAAATTTTGTATTCATATCTTAAAGATATCTCGAGAAATCGCTAAAATTTCAAACCTCCGTTTTGGGGGCCATTAGAAAAAAGCTACCTATCTTTAAGCGATTGAAAAATATTGTTGAAATTGAAAATTTTGAAAAAGAACTTCCAGGAAATAAAGTAGAGATGTTAAAGGTTTTATTTAAAACATTTATCAAAGAGACTTGTAAAACCACGACTCTGGGTAACTTGAGTTGTTTTTTGCGTTTCAAGGCAAAATGGTAATAAATCATAAGTTTTTTAGGGGGGGGGGAGTTTATAAAATAAAAATACAGTGGTCACACCCCCTTGACAATAATGGGTTTGAAAGTTTTACTGAATTCAAAAGAAGGGGCGGCTTGTACAAAAAGAGGAGGTAAATTTTAAAGGGGAGAAAGTTTATTTGAAAGAGAAACATTCTTGACATATCCGGTTAGCTAAATGAGTATACTGGATGCAATAGCTACTTCATCGTAAACGTTTGAGTTGGATTGTCTGACAATATATCATTTTAAAACATGGACTGTTCTAAAGATTTCAAAAGCTGAATCATCCATAGCCATTACAATTGAAGTCTTGCGTTATGTTTTCTCCTGCAGCAGTCTTATCACTGAAAGCATCATTGGTATTTTGAATCTCATCCCATTTCACTTCATGCCCATCGTCCAGTTGATAGCTGAAATGGAAACGGAAGTGCTTGATTAATAGGCAATGGTTAAAGCAGGTATCATGAAAAAAAAAGTGTATGGATGAGAGGCAAACACTAGAGCGGTGTCATATGCGTGCTACTTAAAATTTACGTAAATAAATTTCAATTTTTATAGTACAGAACAGGAAACTATGACCCATTACATTTTATATCCATACAGAAGGATAAACAAACTTTTCACTGGGGCAATCTGAAAAAAAATTTCCAGAGGGTAGGGTTTAAGGAAAGTCAAGGGGCTAAAAGTTATCTTAAAACCCGTGCACACTCACTTAAAAGGTATGAAGAACTTTTTCCAAGTTTTTTTTTATAGTTTTGACATTTTCAAGGGGTATCTAGTATGTACCCATTTTAACTAATTATTATTTTTTGCTTGAAAAGTTTTGTCCACCCCCTGTATGGATTTTAAATGTCAGAACACCCAATAAATATTAAACAAATTAGTGCAGTCAATTCAATTAAACTCTCAAATTCAAATGTTCAATAAAAACCATACCAATTTCTGCATTTTGAATTCTTGGAGCTTTGAATTCATGTCCAGGTCAATTCTTTATAGCTGAAATAAAAAGATATATCAGATAAAGATATATTACTGTGTGTACATCTTAAATAGTATATTTTGCAAACAGTGCCTCATATCTTTTCAACAACTTCGATTGAAAGTAAAGGTATTCATTACATGTACAAACCTAAAGATCACTACTTTATGAAAAGTATGACATACTCTTTTCATCCCCTAACTAGAACCAAAAGGTTTCATCTCCAAAGAAGTGTTAAGTGCAATGCAAAAGTGTTACTTTCTGCTTGACACATTTAAAACCTTATTATTGTCAAAAAGACAATCGTGACCACTACGTCAAAAGATACCGGCTAACTTTATTGGGAAGGAACTTTGGTTTTTAATGTGGCTAAAATGTGTAGCCGTATCGATTCATTTAATGACCCCTTTGTAATCTAGCATAAACCATCTCAAAGGGAAAGTATTGTTGCTCGCAAAAACGCCTTTGAAGAAGGAGCGCGTCACAACATGTCAATCCCGAGAGACAATTTCATTTTAGAGAAAATGACAAGATATAGGTAACTCGCAAAAACGTCTGTCACATTGCTGTTTATCTTAAAATGTATATATATATAATATAAATGGTAAAATTAGCAATAATATGAAATATAAAAATATATTATATTCTGAGCAAAAAAAGGTAACTAAGTTCAGCATAGTTCGAGAAGCGCGTCATCGCCCATAATCTTGTATCCAAACCCCCTCGTTTTTTAGACATATGAATCTTTTGGATCATTTGATTTAAAAAAGTACCAAGCCTTCCCAAAGTTATCCAAAAACACAGAAAATATCTTAAGTCTCCGAATACAGCCAGACAGCAGTATCAGCATTTTAATTATATTCTATTTGTGATTTAACGTTAACAATTATTTTTAGTTATTTAATATATCTTTAAAGTATTTCACCCCTTTGTGAAGGGTTTCAGATGAGCCAGTAATGAATAAGTCTCAGATAAACAATTTGAGGAAGTCATAAATGATCTAATTGATCATAAATATCAGAATCAATAATCCAGGATACTGATGCAAAATCAATTGTTATTGATGAGGTATCAATTACTATCGACTACCTTTCGGAATTGGTTCTGACGATTAACAATCGATCATTATCAATTAACTTCCAGTGTATCGATGGTAATTGATTTTTCATTAATTGTTATCGATTTGTCATCAATCATCCATTGATTATTGATTTTGGTTTTCAATGTCACATACTGTGACACAAGCACCATGGCAACACAATCCCAATTTAATAAAAATCTGATCGGAGTTACCAAAGATTACTTGTTAATTCCCAGAAAATACAGTTTGTCATCAAGAAAAGTTTCTTGATTGACAAACACAATAATGAACTCTTAATATACGATGCATACGTACAGCTACTTAGCTGTGAAACTCACACAAAAATTTTAAAATAAAATCTTCAAAGTCCAAAATGTTGATTAAAATTTTTACATTGAACTTTTACTAATCCAAAAAAGTGTAATAATACCATACTGTAATATTAAAAAAAATTTTAATCATCGGCACAAGAAATTATGTAAAAATCACATGGACAGCCCTCGAAATTCAAGTAAAAGTAAGTCGGCACGTAAGTGCCGTCCAAATCCGGCCGAAGGCCGGCAAAATTTTGCCGACCTAAGCTTGTTTTTAGGTCTGCAATGCCGATCTGAGCTATATTTTAGGTCGGCAAAATTGTTTAAAGGCTACGACAATGTTTGTTTTTTTATTTGAGTGCGATATGGTTCTTATTAGGGACTTTCATTTTACAGTTACAGTTGCTGTTAAGGTCGGCTTTGCTGACCTAAAAGATAACTTATGGTCGGCTGCCGAGAGAATCAATGAATATGGTCGGCAATGAACTGCCGACCATACGCACTCTTTGGTCGGCTTTTAGGTCGGCACTGCCGAATGCCGACCTGAAATTCGAGGGCTGCATGGACCAGACTCTCACTAAATACAATCGACAGCTTTCTTTCACTTAATAACCAACCGAAAACCAATTGATGGATTGGATATCAATCAACTTTGATACTCCAATTGGATTAATTTTCATGAGGATTAAATTTTGCTTCTTTTGATATTGTGGTAGACATGTTAAAAGTGGTCCTTTGACATTTTTTGAAATTTAAGGTGGCGGTCTACTGCCAAATTTAAAATCATCGAAAAAATAATTGAATTTCGATTTTTGGGTATTTTTAGATCCATTAGTCTTTCTGAACATCCCCTGAGAATTTCATAGTGATATCTTTATCATTCAGGCTGCAGTGAGCATTTTTTTCCTGCTTGGTGCTTAAAAAATCCCCCTAGCAACAGAAAAAAATCTCCTTTTGATGGAAATGATTAATTTAAATCAAGAATAGACTCTACAGAAGCTAGAAAATTGCTGTACTTTGGTTGTATGTGGTTATGTTTGATTTCTGCGTAAAACTCTCAAGTTGCTACCATTTTGTTTTGCGGATTGGGCTGGATGTGTGCTTTTAGTAGCTGACATAATGGTTTGTAGCAGATATAAATCCAAGCACAACATGATGTAACAAAGATGGAAATGTGAATTATAATGAACTGGACATAACTTCTCAAGACATACATTCTCATCTGACACCCACTACTCATAACCACCTTAGGTCAAGTCAGCTCATTGTCAATTCAAGTATATATGAATGAAAATATGCACCAGAAAGGTTTTTATGGCTACAGAGTCATCCTGGACTATCAATGAACAATTTGTCACAGTTTTGTGGCAGTTTTCACCCAAATTTTATGTTTTCTCAAGATCACAACAAAATTTGCTTTGTTTACTGACTTAAGCGCAACACGTTTTCCTGACTTAAAATCTCAAAAATCAATTTTTTAGGATTCAGATTCTCTGAAAAATATTTTTGAAAACATTTTCAATTCATAGCTCAACTCAGTGTTTCAGAAAGTCTGACACAGAATTTTTGGAATATCACCTTGTAAAAAAAATTCAAGGCTTAGACCTTGGGGCCGTCCCCGTAGTACGTACACACTAAGATGTTGAAAACCAAGTACTCCCTCCCCCTGTACGCAAGCGTACACAAATGGCTATACCCCCTCTATCTAGTAAGTACGTAGTTTTCCCCTAGTTCTGAACCGCCTCTAAAAGCATAGGTTGAATGGGGTTAAGAAAACCTAATTATGACGTCATAAATACAAAAAGAAATGTAGAAATATAAGTAGTTTTTGGAGAAATTGGGACATGCATTAAGTTACCCGAGTATGTAACATTTCCATTTGACCCCTCCCCCTGTCAAAAGCACAAGCTTTTGAGAAGATCCCCCTCCCTCTTAGTGCGTACGTTCTATGTGGACGGCCGCCTTTTCAGATTTCCATTCAGACTTATTTTTGCGCGGGTGTCATCTGAAAAATCGAAAAAAATTTTCCCTGATTATTAACTTACTTGATAATCAGTCAGGCACATCCTGGCAAATGAACGGGGTATTTTTCACTTGCGATTGGTGGCAAATGCAAGGGGTCGAAAACAAAAGTGATGTAATAGCACTGAATACCCCACGCAATTGAACCGGGTTGGAAATATTTTGCTTCATTTCAAAGAACTGCATAGATGAAATTTTTTTTCCATGGGTCAATTTTGTCTTCGAAGATTGAAGAAACTTTTAACGAAAAAATGAAGTTCCCAGTTTTCTTCCTTTTTTCCCATTTTCAGCTTGAAGTTCATTTTTATTCATTTTCACGCTTTTAGCCTGAGACGTCCTATCTCATTTACACTGGGTGACGAATACCCCATGCAAATGCTCACCCCGTTCATTTGCCAGGATGTGCCTGAATGATAATCTTTTTTAATTTTTGAGAAGTGAGGTTTGGTAAAAAAAGATATAGCAAATTATTTATAGAAAAGGCTTGATTCCCCATCACCATCAGTCGATATCCAATCAATCAATCAGTTATTTATTGATTGGTCATCAATGGTTGGGAAAAAGTTATCGATTGTATAGAGTGGGAGAGTCTGGTATAGAACTGAAAAGTTAAAAAAAAAACATACCTGCTCATGCTTGTTAGTTTTGAAGTTTGATGTTTTCAGTGTTCTTCTTGACAGTGTTTCATTTTATTCAGTTGTGATCCACCAAGATGTCATGATGAGTTGAGTTGTTAAAAGATTAGTCCATTTTGCTCAAAGAACCACAAAAATATCCTCCCCAGTTCCTTCGAGAATAACTGCAAAAGCGTTTCATACAGTTAATCAGTGATTTGTGGCAAGGATCATGATGTTTGGTTAAGATTTACTTTGAAATAGCTTTAACTTTTGCAAAGTTTGTACTTCGATACCAACCAGAACAAAATAGTTTCGCGCCACTCTGCTACCATTTTGCAAATTCTATTTTCTTACTTCGTGTAAAGACGGGGGTTACCAGATAGTTTAGTTTTACGCTGGCATTTTATTTTCTGCTACTTTCATGATTTTGTAAAAACTCTCATTCAAAAGATGTAATTTTCTAAACTGTGAAAGTTATGGTAGAAATTTTTTTCTAATTTTACAATTGCTTGCTATCATAGCTTACATTTTATGTTACCCCCGTGTTTTTAAATCAAGAGTTTTTAAATTAAGACAGCTCGGAACACAAATCGCTCCTGGAAAAGTAACCCTACTGTAGAGGAACGCTCATTTTTTTCATTTTTTTTTTCAATTTGCCAGCAAAAATTTAGGCTGTTCCTACTCCAGTAGGGAAGTTTTTCCAGGAGCGTCTTGTTTTAAACTGTCTAAGGAGCAGCTCGAAAAAAATCGACCGGAACAGCTCTAAATTTCCAGCTGGCTAATTCAAGGAACAGCTCAATCTTTCGATCTTTGTCCAGAAAAAAAAACTTAATCTCGACCGGAACAGCTCCAGATTTCCAGCTAGTTGGCTACAGGAACAGCTCCCAAGTTCTATATCAGTTGTGAAAATTACATGGAATCAACCCGGAACACATGTGAATTTCCAGCTGGAAAGCTGATATAGAGCTTTCACGATTTTTCCAGGGAACAGCTATGTATTTCCAGGAGCAAATTTTTTGAAAATTTCCCGGAACACCTAGGCCATTTCCAGCTGAGGGGGGTCTCCGGAACAGCTATTCCGTCTTTTGCCCTCGGTGGCTGCTTTCGTAATGATTCCATGTAATAAAAATTAAGATTCCTTTCGAACTTCAGCCACAATAGCCTTTTTTCCAAAGGTACTGAACTTTGTTACTTCTCAAGAGACCTGGCGCCATTTTGTCTTCCTTCTTGGCTTCGTTTGAAAATTTACAGACCCGAATAAAAAATATCTTTTTTTAATATTTAATATTTAGATTTTATATATATTTTTAATTGTTATTTCCGTGAAGCTGTAATTCGATGATAATAGCTTTGGAATCGCCTTTGGGCCATATGATCTCTAATCTTGTCATATCTTAACAATCCTTTGTTATTGAATATATTGTTTAATTTATATCATGTTTAGATGTTTCAAACAATCAATTCCTTTCAAAATTTTTTAATATGGCAGCTTTTAATAGGTACAAAAAGTCTTTTGAAATAGCTCTATTATAATGAAGCTCTATTTCTTACTCCTCGTGCATTAACACGTGGTAATTTATATCTTTGTTTATCTTTGTAATCATACATGATCAATCTAAGTATCAATCAGATTCGTGCTCCCTGGTCAGTAAAATGTGGTTCTATGTATTCATTTTCGGTATTTCTATTCTGGTCTGTAAAATATTTAGGTACCCCACAACCTAGCCCAATTGGCTACCCCAATTGGCTACCCTGCTTTTTAGACCAACCCGGATTTTACTCAGTTCATTGTACTTAACAACATATCCAAAAATGAAAAAAATCTAAGTTTCAAACTATTGGACCTGCCCCGCTCTTAAAAAAAACTGGCTCTTAACGTCTTTTTAAAGTTCATACCGTCATTTTTGTAATTAAATTCTTAATTACTCTTAAGGGATTTGATTAAAAAGCAATTTATAAAGGCAAATCCTTCTTAAAAGTGTTAAAGAACCTAAAACATAACTTTTAAAATGTTCAAATTCTAAAATCAATTTTCCGACTATGGTCGGAACCTTGACTTAAAAAATCTAGTCTGCTAAAAAGTGAAAGTGTCATGCCCCCGATGACAGGACTCATGTTGAGTGCCATAAAGTATTATAAAAAACCGTTTCTCTCACCAGTAGGGTTATCCACAACAACTCAAACTAAACCAACCGCGTGCCCAAACACGAAGCAAGCTTTAGAATCAGGTAAGTTAAAATGACTATATGATTTACTTTTGGTTTTTTGAACCTTAAATTATTCTAATCTTGTTCTTGTTATTGCAAAGGAAATCGAACGTTATTTGGTCCTTAACTGTGGGGGGCGTACGGTTTTTAGGAATTGCGGAAATCGACCTTTTTTTCTTCGGAATTTCGGAAATCAGGCAAAATTCTTTCGGTATTTCAGAATTTTGAAATTGTTTCGGTATCGGAAATTCATGAATTTTTGCTTCGAAATTTCGGTATTATAAAGTTTTTATCCCCTTTTTTCGGAATTCATACATGAAAAATCAAAAATTAGTCAAAACGGGGAGAAGTACCCGAAAAATCAGTATCGCAAGTATTTTTTTAAGGAATCTCGGAAAATTTGGCAAAATTATTCGGTATTTCGGAAATCGCAAACCCCGTACGCCCCCCTTAACTGTTTGAGTTTCAGGCCTCAAATCGATAGTCTCGCCACATTCATTCCAGAAGAAAAGAGTTTAAAGATTATGTAATCTTTTATTAGATACTATGTCAACAATTTCGTTCATCAGATGTTATTTTGAAGGAATTGGAACAGTTCTTTTGATTGAGTTCATCATCTTCATGGTGTACCGTTATTCAAAACAAAGAAACAAGGATGCGAACCAAGGTAAATGATTGATTTGACTTCAAATTGATCCCAGTAGAAACATAGCTTGACTTTTTACCCACATTGAAAATCATTGCTTCTTGAAGAGTAGATGAAAGTTTGCCGGCTGAATAAAGCTGTAATCAATAGAAGTGGAAATTATAAGAATTTTTCCAATCCGCATTTACATTTTTATATTTGCTATTTCAATTTGTCTTCACTTGCTAAAAAATCTCTCAAGATATTATTTCCCCAGGAGGGGGGGGCTTAGGCAAATGGAGGGTACACAGTACTTTAGGCGTACAAACTTTCGCGAGCAGAAACTTTCGCGAGGACGAAAAATCGCGAAATTCACGACATTTACTTTCGCGAATTTAACGGAAAAATATTTTTCGCGAGCATAAACTTTCGCGAATCAAGACGTAAAATTGAGAATTTTCACATGAAAAAATGGCTTAGAGACACAAATACTTCTTTGGTTGACTTGAAACATTTGTCCTTTGACTTATTGCCCCGCAGGGGCTTTTGTTGCTTCACGTAGCGGGACTTGCTCGCCAGAAAAATATTCATGATTCATGTTCATGTTGTTTCTTCCGATTCTGAGCGGGCCGCCGTGGTTAAAAAATGTTCGCGCGCGATATCTCTTTTGTTGCTACTTGTATTGATTTCCTAGCTATGCACGGACAGAGAAGGTAGGTTTTCCTAGCTATTCCATCCACGATGGTTGACAATGACTTGCATTTTGTTTTGTAGCTAGCTGGGCTTTTTTTGCTGAACAAGAAAACAGAAAAAGGTATAAATATTCAAATATCTATGAAAATGTCTAAGAAAAATCATGATGAGCCTTCTTCGGAAGGAATATCTCAGAAATTTATTGAGCCTTCTTCAGTTTCTGATGAAGGAATTTCTCAGAAAATTATTGATGAGCTTTCTTCAGAGGAAGAACAGATAGATCAGGAGAGGTACGTGTACAAAAATGATAGAGGTAATAGAGACTTACATTTTATGAATTTGTGTAGACACCAAGATTCAGTGTATACATGTGCAGTAGACTCATTTTTGGAAATAGCATATACTACGTTTGGCCCATACATTGCTGAAATTGAGACACAGAAGAGCTTATTCTTTGATTTGTTAACAAATTGTTTGAAGTCATACAGTATCATTTTGAATGCAGACATCACAGACAATAGAGAAAATGAAGAAAACTTGTCTATTATTCGTCAGCCTGTTTGGGACTTCTTAATTGCAAATTGCACATCTTTTGAAAAACGTGATTGCGATGCTGAGTTTTCTCAGATTTTTTCAGGAAGTATTGTTCGTAATTTTTCAGAGCAAGAGAAAGCTTTATTTGAGACACGTTACAGAATGGAGGGATCATGCCCTAACTGTGGTGAAGAATTAATTCGTCAATGTAGTATATTTTTGAATTACATTTCAGAATTAAACTTAAATCTTTTAGATGACTTTATAATTGGCAAAATCTTTTAAACCCAGTTATGATTGATAAATCAATAATGTGCAGTAGTTGTGGGAATATTTCTCACGATACATCGCTAGTGTCATTTGTTGCACCTACAATCTACCTTGTAGAATTTGGAGGTGATTATGATATAGAATTTGGACAGAATTTGGTTTTAAATGATCAAAACTATGTGCTGAGAGGTCTTGTTAGACATAAAGGAGCCCACTTTTCATGTGCTGTATTAGATGATAACAATTGGATCTATATTGATGATTTACATGAAAAAACATTTTGTTGCGAAAGCTTGCGTCAACTTTATGAGATTCAAAAAGATGGATGGTTTTTTTGCATTTACATAAAGGAAAACATTTCTGATCAAACTAATTTTGTACATTTTGAGATAGCTAGCACTTTGAGGAAAAGAAAGATGGGCAAAGATGATTTAAAGGACTATCCATTAAGAAGCAAAAGCAAAAAAATTGAGGAAGATAAAGCTGAGATCGATAAAAGATATTATGCAAATAATAAGGAACATATTAATTTGAAAAGGAAGAATTATTACAAAAACAACTGTGAGGATAAAAAAAACTATTATGAAAAGACAAAAGACAAGCGTAAGGAATATTTAGCCAAAACAAAAGATTTGCAAAAACAAAAGCGTCAGGAATATTTCGCCAAAACTAAAGATTTGCGTAAAGAAAAACAAAAAGAATATTATGAGAAGAATAAAGATAAAATAAAGGCTCAGCGTGAGCGTAATCATGATAAAACAAAAGATTTGCGTAAAGAAAAAAAAAGAATATTATGAGAAGAATAAAAAAAATAAAGGCTCAGCAGCGTGAACGTAATCATGATAAAACAAAAGATTTGCGTAAAGAGAAACAAAAAGAATATTATGAGAAACAAAAAGAATATTATGAAAAGATATAAAGAATAAGAGAAATAAAGGCTCAGCAGCGTGAACGTAATCATGCTAAAAAAAGGCAAAATACAGAAAAGAATGGCGACTTTTTGGGTGATAAATTTCACAAAAAATTAGAAATGACTATTTTTCAGTGCAACACTTGTAAGGAAGGCTGGCCACTTTGTAAGACTCCAAATGATAAAAGTAATTATGAATGCGTACGATGTAAAAGAGATAAAACTCAGCCAAAGAAATTTAGTATTGAAAATGATATGATTCCAAGTAAAGTTCCACTGGAACTGCAAGGTTTAACACAGGTTGAAGAAATGCTTATTGCTAGAGCATTTCCTATTATTCAAGTTTATACTAAGCCAAATGGAGGGCAAAAAGCTTATAAAGGACATGTTCTAACTTTACCGCATGATGTTCAGCACATTGCTAATGTTTTGCCAAGATATCCCAGTGATATACCAGTTATCGTTTTTAAAATTGACGGGAAAGATAACAGATCAAGAGACCTAAGAGTGCGGAGACAAAAAGTTCTTGATGCATTAGTGTGGCTAACCGGAAAGAATAGTATGGGGGAACCAAATAACCCAAGGTACCAAAATGTGACTATTGATAGAAGTAGATTTGATAAATTGCCTGAAGATGATTATTTGCAAATGCCAATGAATGTAGACTTCAATCAAGAAGAGGTTGAAGATGATGATTTAGATAATGAGGGAATTCTTCCTGATTTTGGTCCAAATTCTGAGGATAGTGAAGAAAAAACTTATGATTGCAATACTGAAATGGGGAGTTTTATTCCAATTAAAGTAAAAACTAAGAAAGAAAAAGATATAATTAATGATTCAATTTTGAATCCAGAATCTGTTAAGATAGGCAACGAGCCTTTAAATGAGTTCACTACAGAGTATTTGGCTACTTTAGCTTTTCCAACACTTTTCCCAGATGGTAAAGGAGATCCAACCAATTCAAGCATCAGAAGGTCTATTGCTAAAAGTGATACAGAATCTTTTTCTGAAAAGATTAAACATTTGATAAAATTTGCTGAAATGATAGATGGGAAATGGGTATACAGATTTGCAGCCCATCCTCGATTTGGGTTTTGGGCTTACAATATGCTTTATCGTAGACGTCTGTTGGGACAAGGAAGTTTTTACTTGAAGCAAAATCCAGGAGAAGCTAATTTGACAATTAATGAATTACAGGATATGGTTAGAGAAGGTAGTCATGCTACAATCATGAAAAAGCTAATGAGATATGCGAAGAATGTAACAGGTACAAATGCGTACTGGAATCAGGCTAAAGAAGAATTAAAAGCTACAATTAGTCAGGTTGGTTCTCCAACAATTTTTTGGACTCTGTCATGTGCTGAATTCCATTGGCCAGAATATCATGCATTATTTTCAAATGATAATGATAGCTCAAGTGATACATTGCGAGAAAATATTATTAATAATCCTCATTTGATAGACTGGTTTTTTACTGTCAGAGTTGAAAACTTTGTTAAACTTTGGCTTTATGAGACCTTAGGTGCTGAATGGCACTGGTACAGATTTGAATATGCTGTTATGAGAGGCTCTATCCACTGTCATGGGGTAGCAAAACTTAAAAATGACCCAGGATTGTGCTCTCTTACTCAAAAGGCTTTAGAAGGACATATAGCTGAGAAAGAATTACTAGATTCTGAATTTGAGGATAATGTCAGAGTTGAGCTTGAAACTAAAGTCAATGAAGGAAAAGCAGCAGAAAGGGAAGTTACTGAATATGTTGATTCTATTGTGACAGCTTGTAACCCCTGTACTCCTGAAGAAGGCTGGGTAAAACCGAAAGTGCACCCATGCAAAAAAAAAGTTGAAGACATTGATGAAAATGAGCTTGACAATGATTATGCAAATTTAGTAAATAGTGTTCAGAGGCATACTAAGTGCAGTACAGCCTATTGCTTACGTAAAAAGAATGATGATGAACAATATTGTAGATTCAATTTTCCTTTTGAGGATTGCAATGAAACTTATATTGAATTTGAAGAATTGAATTCAAAGAAATATGGTAAGCAGTACAGACCAAAAATTGTATTAAAAAGAAACGACTCAAGAGTAAACAGGCATCAGAGATTGCAATTGCAATCATGGAGAGCTAATTGCGATATACAACCAATTATAGATTACAATGCATGTTTAGAATATCTTGCTAAGTATGCCTCAAAGGCAGAAAAAATATCAGATGTTGCTCGAGACGCTTTTGTTTCTGTTGTTGAGAATTTAAAAGGAACTGAACAAATGAGATCTGTTATTCAGAAATTAATGATTAGAGCTGTCGGGGAAAGAGATTTTAGTATACAAGAGGTAATGCACCATATATTATCATTAAAACTGGTCAGTTCATCTTTTCAAGTTGTTAATGTTTCGGTTGACGGATCTCGAAAGGTTGAAATCAATAATGAGGATGTCCTTACTGAAGCTTCAACTGTTGATAATTATGCTAACAGAGCTAACCTTGAAGGATGTGATGCATTCGTTTTAGATAGCAATTTTATGCAATTTGTTTCAAACTATTCAGTGCAAAAAGATGTTTTGAAAAAACGTAAGAAGCCAGTTATTGTTAGAGCCTTCCCAACACCATCATTTGATCCAAAAGGACCTAATTTTTATGTATTTTGCAAATACCAACTGCTAAAATACAAACCATGGAGGACCAGGATTAGTGATGCTTGGGATGGTTTAAGTGAGAATGATACTGATATGTTTTGCCAAAAATGGAATGAGTTTTTGCAAACTGATTTAGGTCAAAGTGTTGTCCCTAATTGGAGAAGAGAATTTAATAATGCTGAATTATATTTTGAAAGGTCAGAAACTGATGAGTTTGAAGAGAATGTTGAAGGGGAACGTGAAGAATGGATGCACTTAGCTGATTTATGTGCGAATAACAACGAAATTAATCAAGATGAGCCATCTCATAACGATTTAGAATATTGGCAGTCTTGTAGAAATAATTACACTGAAGAGCAGATTGGAAATATGGTTTCTTGGCTTGACAAAAGAAAAGCCGAAATGTCTGAGAACCCAGTTGAACAAGTGTTTGAACTAAAAGTAGACTCCCTTAATGAGTCGCAAAGAAAAGCATTTGATATATTATTAGATCATGATATGAATCAGAGAGATCAGCTATTCATGATGATTACCGGGTTAGCAGGGAGTGGAAAAAGTTACTTAATTAATAACATTAGAGCTTTACTGAAAGAGAAATGTATTGTATCAGCCTACTTTGGAATAGCTGCATTTAATATTAATGGTAAGACTTTGCATTCTTTATTGAATCTTCCAATAAGAGGAAAAAACCGAAACGATTTGAAGGGTCCTGCACTCTTACGACTACAAGAAAGACTCAGTGGAATTAGATATATGATTATTGATGAGTATTCTGTTGTTGGTCAAAATATGCTAGGATGGATAGATAAACGGTGTAGACAAGGAACAGGTGAATCAGACAAAGCTTTTGGTGGAATATCTATAATCTTGGTAGGAGACATTGCTCAATTACCCCCTGTTGGAGATGAAGTATTGTATCATAAGAAACCTAGAAGTGAAATTGGTACATTGGGTTTTTGCATGTATAGAAGGTTTACGACTGTGATAAAGCTGACAGTAAATGAAAGATCTAAAGGTGATGATTTTGAGCAGGAAAATTCAAAGCTGCCTTATTGAGATTAAGAAACGGTGATTCAACTGAGGAAGATTGGCAGATGTTCTTATCTAGGACACCTGCCAATTTGACTAATAATTTAAATTTAAAAGACTTTGTGAAATTATCTTTTTCAAATGAGAAAGTTGCTTCCGATAACCATGAAGCATTGATGAGCTTAAATGTCCCAGTGGCACAAATTAATGCAAGACACAGTAATAAAGAATCAGCTAAACTTTCTTCAGACGACATGGGTGGATTAGAACCTAAGGTATTTTTAAGCATCGGTGCAAGAGTAATGTTGACTAGAAACCTTTGGACAGACCAAGGACTTTGTAATGGGTCAATGGGAATAGTTAAAGATATTATTTATCAAGAAGGAGATTCTCCTCCAAATCTACCTATAGCTGTTATTGTTCAATTTGACTCTTTTTATAAAGGACCAAGTATATGCGAAGACCAGCCTCGCTGTGTTCCGATTATTCCTTTAACAAATTCTTCAGACCTTCGCGGTACATCGCATGAGCGACAACAGCTACCTTTGAGATTGTCTTGGGCAATAACTATTCACAAGTCTCAAGGATTAACTTTGAATAAAGCATGGATTGATTTAGGAAATACAGAAAGATTTATTGGTTTAGCGTATGTTGGGATCTCAAGAGTGAGAAAGCTAAAAGATATGATAATCGAGCCAATGACATTAGAGCGATTACAAGATATTAAGAAAAGAAAAAATTTTAAATTTAGAGAATTAGAAGAACAGAAAATTAACGGTTTGGCACTAGAAACTGAGGCGAGATTGATTTGATAAGGGTGTACATTGATGAGAACTAAACGTTTTTAATGACTGGGTGGGTGGTAATACATTTTCAAAATTGTAAATAATGATTTTTTTCTATTTAAAGCTCGATTTGAAATACATGTCACAAACACAATTCAATGATGCTTCTACATGACACTTCCTAAAGGTAAGAGTGTTATTTTAGTTGTCGTGAGTGTTTTTTCAGTGCAACAGTATAATTTGTAGAGTTATGTCTTATGTTATAGTGGTACTACTTTTTTCACGTTACATGGCAACAGAAGTCGCCCAAAGCTACACCTCTCAAATTTTGAGCCTTTTTAGGTGAAGAACCAGAATCAATCAAAACATCCCTTTGAACAGGCTTAATCTAGCAGAAAGGTTTATAGTGACATAATGGCTCATTTTTAACAATTTTAAATGATTTGATTTTTTTCTCCGTTTTTAGGTCATTTTCAAGCTTATCAACAAAACGAGAAAATGATTTAATAATCAACCTTCGTATCGTTATTTCACAATTTGACCTCTAGCATGTTCCGTCAATTCGATGCTATTTGTTCAACCATTTTCCTTGATGTTCCTGATGCGTGTATTAATTCAGATCAGTTATTTATATCGACTACATGATAACAAGTACAACGGGTTATGAATAATTTACATTCAACAAATAAACCTTAACGTTATCAATTCACAGCAGTTATATATTAACTACATGAATGCTGTATTTCTATCTACAACAGATTACGAATAGGTTAGATTCAACAAAACCTAAACGTTATAAATGTTGTTGACTTCGGATATACACAAAGATGCTGATACAATGATGCTTATTTCCCTGATAGTAGACTGGTGTTTTTGGTCTTTAACTATTTTAAATGTCATACCACACAACGTGGTAGTTGGAAATTGGACTTATCAATATTTTAAAGCAGGAAGCATATTTTTATAGAGACTTCTTTCCATTTTAAACGATAACATTTTAACACGAAAAATACTAATTTTAATACAATACATGCCTACTCTTACGTTCCAAATAAACGCCCCCCCTTGTTAATTTTTCGAAATTTTCCAACCCCCCGGACCTTATTAGGACCCCCCCCCCCCCCGTTTATCAATCTCTAAGAATAGTTTCAGCTGTCAAAGAGAAGGCCCCTTATTTTGCTCTAAATAGCCTGATTTTATTTTCAATGATTAATTATTCCAAAGTAATCTTGAGGTTGAGTCAGAATATACTCCTCAGTTGTCACGTCCTACTGCCGGACTTTAAGGATGACAGCCAAGAAAAGGACTTTACATCTAATTTCAACTTTAGAACATAATGTTGTTTTAAAAGGCTTTTATTGTCGTAACTAAATGTTACTTATCAAATTATAATGGCTGGCAATAAATGTTTAACTCCGGCGGTTTCGGGGCATTTATAGCTTCAGCTAACTGCTAGTTGAAAGGTTAGACTGTGATATTCTTGCCGGAATTCCATTTTGCAAAACAAACGATATTCATGTCCATTTAAAAGCTGAGACTATTTCAATTGGGAATTCCACTATTCCGTACGGCAACAGAGGTAGAGATGCCTCAAAAAACCAACGTCAAATCCGTCGTATCAGCGCTACGCTTCTGTGTAATGACTCTGAGAAAATTGTAATGCCAGGTGAATATATCGAGTTTAAATCACCTGCACTTCAGGAACTTGATTGTGAACTTGCCATCGAACCACATACACCAGCGCAAAATCGAAGTGACTGGATACATCCATCCATCTCACGTGTCATCAACGGCGTTGTGAGAATCCCGAATATGACTGATCTATCCAGATCGCAAAGTTGCAGCATATTGCCCACATTCATCCTGTCATTGTACCTGACGAAACACCAATCCGACAGGACAACAGCCTCCCAACACCTTCAACACAACCATAAACTGCCTCTATTGAAACCCTCTCCGTCGATCCTGATGCTCTCCTCACAGCTCAACAACGACAACAGTTCGTTACACCAATGCTCGCTATCAAGCGGTTTACCAATCAAATTTTGGTGCTTATAACGACTAAAGTGGTCCCATCCGTGCTGACATCAATCTGGGTCCTGTTGAACCTCCTTCCCAAAAAGGTAAACTTCCATTTTACAATCAAGGGAACCTCAAACTTTTACAGGAAGAAGCTGACAAACTTGAACGTTTAGGCGTCCTTGCGAAACCTGCGGACGTCGGGGTCAATGTGAAATTTGTGTTCCCTAGCTTCTTATGTAAAAAACCAGACGGGAGCTATCGATTTGTTACAGCTTTCAACAACTTGGGTCAATATGTTCGAATCACACCTACTTACCTACCTAACAATGAAAAGTGATGATGTTCTACACCGTTTGTCGAACTACAAATACATCATTAAAACTGACTTTACTAAGAGCTTCTTTCAAATCCCAGGTACTAAGAAATCCATGCCATACTTAGCAACAGTGACCCCATTTAAAGGACTGAGAGTTTACTTACGATCTGCTATGGGGATGCCCGGTTCATCCGAATTTCTCAATGAACTAACATCTCGAGTATTCGGTGACTATATTACTGGGGGATTTCTTATCGTTATCCACTACTATTTGTTTATAGGAGCGTACACTATCCCAGACCTACTTCGTGATTATGAAATGGTCCTTCAACGCATCTCAGAAAACAATCTCACGCTTTCTCCAATGAAAACCGTTATTTGTCCACAATCTACCGTCATCTTAGGATGGAGATGGTCCAATGGTACCATATCACCTTGTAATCACAAAATATCCGCTTTAGCTGTCGTTCCACCACCAAAGACATGTTCTTCAATGTGCTCATATATCAGTTCGTTTAAAGCTCTCTCCAGATGTATCCCGAAGTATGCTTCATTAATATCGCCGCTTGAAGATGCCATTAAAGGTTTAGACGGTCACCAACGTATTGATTGGGATGATGCCCTTTTGCGTCATTTTAAGACTGCCCAAACGGCAGTCCAGAAACGCTCACCGTTCCTCGGCGATCAGATCAGTCATCACTCACAACAGATGCATCCCCGGTGAACAAAGGAGCCACCATTTTCGTTAATCGTGACGGGAAGCAACATATCGCACAACATTACAGCTTTAAACTCAAAGAACATCAATTGAAATGGTACCCTTGTGAATTAGAAGCACTAGCCATAGCATCCGCCGTCAACAACTTTTCTTGCATGCGGTCCGTTAAACAATTTCTCTGACCTTCAACTTCGCGAACAAACAGACAGTTCCGACAGTGATTTTGTTGAAGAACCTGCTGACAATGTAATAGACGGAGAGGAAATACCACAACTTCCTCAACAAGAGAACACACACCAGCGCCCACTCCGACAACGTTATCAACCACAGTGGATGAGAAGTGGGGATTATGACTTTGAAACAGATTGAGAATTAAGCTATTGATTAATGCGTTTTGTTTATCCCGATGAAGGGAAAATGCCTATGTTGATTTATTCTATTCTACCTGTATGAGAAAGTGGAATATGATGAGATGTATATATTTATTGCTATATTATTTGGCTGAGCTCGTTGTGTTGCTCAGTAGTATGAAAGTTTATGTTTGATTTACGAAACACTATTGTTGCTGGTCTTGTAAATGTATTAACCTTGGGCAAAAGCTCAAAATGAAGACTGACTGCGCCATTGTGCCATTCTTACACTTTATTGACATTTGTTTATTGTTTATATTTTTCAGAGTTAACTAACATATTTACAAGAAGAGGTTTTATTATATAGTTGCATTCAATCAAGGACTTCGATTTGATCTTCCTGTTTACTAGTGTGTCGTTTGTTGAATCAGACAAAATAAGAAGTAAATTTTTACTACAGATTCAAAAACAGAAAAATGAGCCACAGTGAAAAATTGTCCATGTACCTGAATATCTATGCAATCGTTTATCTCCCTTTAAGACAGAAAAAGAAAAAATTTCAACTCAAAGTGAACTAAGCCGATTTGACGTTCCCATTTCTTCAAATGAGTCAAATAAATTCAAATATGGTGTCTTTCAGTGTCTTCATTAAAAATGTTCAAAGTGTTTTGGGAGCATGATATCTAAAATCTCATTAGTTTTATCCAAATACTTCAATATTTTTGGCTCACCCGGTAGTCTAAAACACATTTAAGGCAAAAAAGATCCAATTTACCCTGACATTTGCTAAGATTAGTTCTTGCCAAGATTGAAGAAAGAAGCAAAAATTGAAATACCGTTACATTGTTTCCCAAATCAAGTTTTTTCGGGCTTTAAAATAAAGTGTCAACTTGTCCTTATTGAGCCTAAGAAGAACAGTAGTCTATACTTGAAGAGACCTAAAAGGGGACTTTGAATGAATTAATTGGCAGCTCAGCTGCTAGAATACATTGTTTAATAAAATCTGCAAAAAATGGTTCACCTCATAGTCCTTCCCACCACAAACTGCTCTTCTTCTGTCACTCATGATTTTAATGATTTTCTTCCTGATGGTCTATTCTTTCAGTTTCCTCTTCTCGTTGATTAACAACTCTGCTATATTTTCCAGTATCTGTTGGAACTGTTTCCCGGGGGGTGGGGTACTAGGGTTGCGAGCTGACGGGGGGGGGTGCCGCCCGACTTTCGAACTTTGGACCCTTACCGGGACTAAAAAGGAGAAAACAAAATTTTTGGAATTTTACGACCCTTAGCGGGACAAATTTGACCAAATTTCGATCTTTCAGGGGGTAAAAGGTTGAAATTTTCCTATTTTTCCGACCCTTAGTGGGACTTTGGAAGTCCAAAAAAGGTACCCTTAAGGGCGGCACATACAGTACCCTTCAGTTGCCTAACTACCCCCCCCCCCCGGGAACTGTTTGCAGACACTGTTCATTTGGTTCATTAGCAGCAGTTTGATAATGTAGAGGATGATTTTTCAACAGGAGTTGTTTCGAATGGCATTACACTGTAGACTTGATTGACCTTGTTTAGCTTCGTGTTCGATCAACTTGCCAAGGACAGCTTGGAGCTGTCATGGTGTAAAGGTAGTCAAAGGGATTCCGGCACAACAAATGAAACTAAATCAGTGCATAGCTATCATGAAAAGCATTTGGAAAATTCAAGTCAAAGTTGTCAACAGTAAGATTAGAGGACTGGATCAAAAATTAAACAAGAGCCACAAAGATGTGGTTAAATATTTTCTCCGATAGCTCAGAGCGTAGATCGTAGTCGCAGTCGCAGTCGAACCCTACAGATTATCCTAAAGCACCAACTTAGTTTATTGAAGCCTTTATATTAAGCAATACCCGATGCAAATCAAAATATAACCATATTCCTGCTAAAAGTTGTTGTTATTTCATTCATTGGTGTTTTTTATTGTTTTTAGCACTGGAAGCATATAAAGTAGATGTGGTAAAAATATTTTCTTAGTCCTGAAACCGGCGAAATTGGGACTTCACAGATCTTTGTTTTGTCAAAACAGACTTTGCCATAAACTCCATATACACGATTAATAATCGGTAAAAGAATTGTAAATTATATCTTTAGTATATATTGAGATTTTTTGGTGAATAAAGACACATAAAAAATCATTATTTCGACAGAAAGGGCAAAGTCCCTCCCGATAACAAGAAACAGGCGGCATACGGGGTTTTGTGATTTCGGAAATATCGAATTTTTCACCGATTTCCGAAATTCTGCAAGAAATCGGGCTTTTTAGTCTTATTTCATCATTGATCCATTCTATTTTACCTAAGTTTCATTATTTTCTTAAACCTCGCACTCTGAAGTAAAAATGTTTATTAATGATGATTTTAAATAAGGGAAGAAACTTCGGCGGATAGATTAAATTAATTTTGACGTGACCAAAAATCGAACGAAATAGAGAAAACTTAAATTGGTGGCTAGAGTACTTTTTTGCTCTGATCACATTTGGTTTTGGCTACATCTTAGGTGAGAAAGGCCCTACTCTGACGACAACGTTAAAATAGACATAAAGAATAAACAATTTCACAAAGAACGACAAATTACGCTTGCATGTTATGACCTTCCGACTGGGACCTTTCTGTAAGGAGGTGAAGTATCGAAGATAAATCTACCCGGTGAACGGGCCTTTTCTCTGCAAGACGGTAAGGGTAGCAATGTAGATATTATATCTTCTTTGTTCAACAACAAAGATTTTCACGGTTTCGTTCTTGAGCTGTTTTAGCCTGAATTCTAGAAAATGCAGGTCCAGATGTTTACTGCAGGAGGTTGTTGGTCAAAACCCGTTCGTTTGTCGCGTTGATTTATCTTCGATACTTAACCCTCCCTTGTATATTTGATTTGAGCACATTTCATAACAGACCAGCCTGGAGCCCACTTAGACTTTTTTGATAGGCTATGGATTCCAGTCCCCTTTCCGCTGAAAAACAATGGATGACGTAATCTTTGTTTTTCGAAACAGTGCGTCATTGCGAATTTATGGTGGTTTTATGTTGTGAAATTGGATTTTTCAACCTCCGAAAGTGCCAAAGCACCCTAGTCTACTCTACTGGAGCGCCATCAAAATTGTCAAAAAGCAAAATTAAGCCAATAATAATAGACTAGATATCGACCTATTGTTTCCTTTTGCAACAAATATTTTGAATTTCTCTAGGTTTTCGATCGAGGATAGGTCCATATTGATGTCTATTCAATACGAAATTTAAAGAATATAAGCTCTTTTAACAGTGTGATTTGAGTCCAAGTTTTTGTGTTATAAGATTTAATTTAAATTTAAACAAAAATAAACTTCTGTCCAAAAGTATAAAGAATATCAACAAAACGCTATGTTTATATTCACTTTTTCAAAATTTCAAACTTGTTGATGTGTTTATTAAATTGTTCTGAGTATGAAAACTTGATGAAGTACTTTTTGACAATAAGGCAACCTGAAACATTTCATCATGGACATCGATGTTTACACCGAAGTAAATCATGCAGCACAGTAAATGGTAGGCGTTCTTCAAATGACAGTCTCGCATTAAATCTGGTTGGTGCATCTTCCAACAGGGATTTACCACCACAATTTTGACACCTCAAAAATGGTCCGTCTGATTGAAGGGACTTTTTGTTGCATTTTGGACAGTAGTTGATTTGCTCAAATACGTCAGTCGTCTTGGCTGGTAAGGGACCGTCTTGATTTTTCGCTGGCTGACTTCCATTGTTGAAGTGAACTTGCCGTTGATATAGAGACAACTGTGTTGGATGTAGTCATGAAATATTTTCCATTAAAGCTGTTGATCTTCACATCCATGAGCCTGTAGGGTCCACTGGTAGGCATGGTATCAATGTTGGCATTCCAAATTGCAAATCTTATTGGAACGGTGCAAGATGCATCATGATCATGAAAGAGTGCCTCGCGTTTTCTCTTTAAACCGTATCCAGGGGCGGATACAGGAATTTTTATCACTTTGTGAAAATTCCGGTTTACCCTGATTTCCAATATAATCCCGATTTTTGAATCCGATTATTGAAGGAATACTCTACCCCATCGCTATATGCCACACACATGTATATAATATCTTTGATTCATTCTAATTATAAGAGCACAGAATCATAATCTAAAAAGTCCTTATGTTAGTTTATGTTCTTGTAAAAAACTTTAAGATCAGACTCAGAAAGAGAGAATACTTCGTGATTTGTTTACACGAAATTTGCGATGGTGTGAAGGGTATGAAAAAGTAGTTTCACACAGTCTGAAGGAATGAAAATTCGTGAAAAGTATGCAAAACTATGTAATTATCCTCACGAAATTCTGCTAAATTAATCTCTACCGTTGAGGTTTGATAACAGAAGAATGCGACTCCTTCAGAGATTTATTACGATGGAGAGTCTCTTTCACACAAACAAAAGCTTTTTTGACGTCATTTTGAACACAGAAGTTGAAACGTATCAACAGATGTACCTTTTGAACATTGTGTACAGAAAGCATTTATGTTTCTTTGTAAGAATAAAATATTTTTTCTACAAGATAAATTTATATAATAGAAAACACTTATTTTTTCGAATCTTGAGAAAATTAAGTGTGTGAATTCACCACGTTCACATACCCTGTATCCGCCCCTGGTATCTGGTTGGAACTTCTTCAATTGTGGAACTAGCTAATTCAACATATACTTCCACATTGACAAAATCTCCTACAGCTTGGTCTTGGAGGTGGGCTCTTCGATTAAATCTTTGACTCTCTTAAACGATAATAGGGCTGAAGAAAGCTCTACTGTTGAATGGTTGTCAAGCTTTAAGTCTTTTGTATCGTCATAGCTGTTGACAATTTTTGTGTATTGAGCGATTTTGACAGGTTGGTCAGTTAACTTGGCTTTCTTCATCACTGGATGTAGGTCGGATTGTAAGAAACAACTAATTTTAAATTTTCTTCATCATGCAGTGTTGCTCTGAAGTATTTCGATTTAGACGGTGACCCAGCTGTTGTAACATTTGTCAATTCTAAAACAAAACCATATTCGATTGATATCAAAATTATATTACTTTTGAGTTATGAGATAAAATTTCAAGTTATTTTACAAACACCTACTATATTCTAAGAAAAGGCAATTTTCTAAGTGTATTTAATGTAAGAAGTATTGGTTTTGTAATTAGGCACCCCGCTCAAATCTTCTTCTTTCCAACGATGTGTAAATATCTATTGGTTGTAATATTTTTTCTTTACACTAGCTTGGCTAAAAGATTTGTCACTCCTCAGGCCCCCCAAAAAATCCACCTTGTAAAAATTCACGTTACTCACAAAAAAGCTTGTATTGAAAGGGCCAGCTGGACCCAAATTTGGCACCTATCCCTAGAGAAAGTAGATAAAAATGCCAAAAAATGATGTGTAAAAACCTATAGCATGTAAGAGAATTTTCATATGCACTGGTCCTCTGACGTTTCTTGAAATATTTTTCAAAGTTAGCATTTGAAGGTACGTCCCTGGCAGAGATACTTTTCAGAAATTGTTTTGAATTTCTGATTTACCAAAAATATTTTTACAATCATAAAAAGGATTGAAGATAAAAAGGTAGAGATTGAATTTTCGGACAAGTTTTAATTCAAACTAGCAGCAACAATTTAATATACCTAAGTTAAATATTTGGCTGTATAGAAAATGAGTCAAAATAAAACAAAGTTTGAAAAAAGTTTTCAGAAGCACAGGCAAATGTTTATATTTCTTTTTTTTGGCATCTTTCATCTTTTAACAAAAAAGACTTCCTAACTAAAAACTAAAAAATGAAAAAATCCAAGATGGCCGCCAGGACCATGTGCTGACCTAAACCTAAAGTGACTTGAGGCAAAGACACACCTGGATGAAAACAAAAGGAACCAGAAACAAAAGCAAACAAGAAAGCTTACCAGCTGCCATATGGCATCTTGCTGAGAGTGAGTTAATATGGCTATACTGATAGCTGAGTGAACATTCAAAAGAATTCTTTGACATGTAAATCAAAAATATTTATTGTTTGAGCAGTGACATCCTGACTTGACCAATGACTTGACTATGCTCAAAAAGTGGGTGGTCAAAAAAGTGAGGCATGACTGTGGTCTGGTGTGAAAAGTCACCAAATGTGCACCAAAAAGTGATGATGTCATCATGTCAAAATCAAAACAAATATGCTAACTTAAAATGTAAAGAAAGCTACCAAACCTACGAAATATGAAAATTATAATATAAAATGAAAATTCTGAGAAAATATATTTATCTTACACTCCCCCCATGGAATGAAAATAACTGAAAAAATATATATATAGTCTAGAAGTATAAAACCTTCAACTACTCAAAATGGAAACAATAAAGACAAAAACCCACAAAACAAAAAGACAATACAAATACAACAAAAATCTAGAATGAACATTCACAGAAAATCAATCAGGTTGGAGTAGAAAAGGAAAATATGATGACATAGAAATCCGTCAATGTACCAAACACATTATCTGTTCCTCAGTTTTCGACCTACACAGGATGAAAATATACTCCTATATGATGGAAATAGGGTTGTGTAGGTAGGCCAAGCAGTGTTAATTAGACACCACCACAGATAAAAGATGTGTTTATTGAAAGTATAAAACGCGCGCAATAATATAAAATAATCTAAAACGTAAAATATATTTTTTTTTTTGAAAAAATTTTAGTTTTGAATTTCATTAATAAAGTTCATTTCATTGGATCTATTGATCACAATCAAGGTTCTAATTGAGCGTTTCGTTTCACGAAATACCTTTTCATTTGAGTTTTTGTACTTAACAATTACACGTCTAACAATACCATCATTCGACATTTCCAATTCTGAAACCATACCATACTGATAAGTCGAACAAAGAACAGAATCGTTCTTTAAGAACAAAACAATATCTCCAACGTTGAGAGCGTCATCCGTTCGAAACCATTTTTGCTGATTAATCAGTTTGGGCACGTGCGAAAGTAACCAATTCTCGAACCATGACTGAAAGATTTTACGATTGTCGTCAATGATTTTGCTTGGATTTGACTCTATTAGTAGTGGATCAGTAGGGCTCCTTGCGTTGTTTCTACCAAGTTTGAGAGGGTTTGGAGTGATGATGTCAAGGTTTTCAAGATCTGAGGTTGTGCTGCCAATGACAACTTGATCTCCTTGATTTTTCTTTCCACTCTTCCGTGCTCGTTGTGTCCGCCAACCGGGCAAACCTTGAAGTCAACAGACTGATTGGTGTGAAGCTGATACTTGGCATCATGGAAGTCGAACTTCATGTTTTCGCAGCCACATATCAATTAACTACCAGCATCAATAAGAAGCGTTTTGGGATATCCAACGTCGCATGAGAAGCGAATGAACGATTGGATGAATGATTGGGTGCTGTAATCTTCCATGATTTTGATACTCGTTGTTGTAGTTGTGGAGCAGCAGAATACCAGAAACCAAATTTTGATGGTGGTTCTTTTATGGTGATGCGAGTAACAATCGAAGGGTCCACACAAATCCACTTGTGTGGTGTAGAAGGGTGGTGCAATGTTGAGAACGTGTTTCGAAACAGGTCCCATGACAATGTCAAGCGTCTTTTTGAGAATGTAACGACAACGTTGACATAACTTTCTGATAAGTTTGATAATTGATCGTCCTTCGAGGATGTATGCTTCTTTATTGACATATCGAAGTGATGTTTCGACACCAGAGTGATTTGCGGAAGGATGATTCAAATGAACCTCATTGATGATGGCGATTCCAACTGGTGAAAACTTTTCCAACATTGGAACGACGAATGATGTTGAAGTGAGATCTTTGATGCTTTGATTGAATCGACCAACGATGGTGGTGTCATTCATGTTGAGTACTCGTTCTGTATGGTAGATGATGCCATCCTTTTCGTGGGAGATATCTTGAAACTTTTTTGAACTAGTGAAGTGTTTCAATTCTTCTGTTGATTTTTTGAAAAAGTAAAGCTTGGCTTGTCTGATCTCTTCTTCTGTTGGTAGAACGTCCTTCAGACTTGAGTTGGAATGAAATTTTATGAATCCTTTGTGAGACAATCTGAGTTGATGTATGAATTTGATCATCAGTGCTAGAATACGTAGCCTCTTTTGAACCTCTTCGGCAATCTTTGATGAAGAAGTAGGTGAATAAACAACGTATGAAGTTGCAGTCGAGATGTTGTATCTTTCAAGTTGTGCCTCCTTTTCTTCAGCTGCTGTCATCTTGATTTCTGATACAGTTTTGATTGGCATTTTGTCTAGCTCTAGCGAGAGGAAAGCTGATCCATTAAACCATTCTGATTTGTTGTTTATCTCATTGATTGAAGTGCCTCGTCTTGTGCCGATATCTGCAAGCATATCTTCACCTTTGATGTGGTACCAATCATTTCGGTTGGTGAATCTGAGGATCTCAATGACACGGCTACGAACATATTGCTTCAGTGATTTGGTTTCATTGCTGATCCAGTAGAGCGTGATTTGACTGTCAGTCAGCTTTGTTGATGATTGGTGCCATTTTTTGAAGGATCTTCTAACAATTTCACTTGTGTGTGCATTGAGTAGGGCTGCAAGCAGTTCAGCACGTGGTTGAGAGGTTCCTTCTGGTACCAATTTGGAACGAGAGAAAACCAATTGACTTGAGTATGAACCACATCGCCTTTTGAAACGAGCGTAGATAGATACACATATCAAAGATTTGCTAGCATCAGCGAAGTCAACAGTAGTGAGATCGAGGTTTGTTGCATCTTCTGGGACGATGGTTCTGTTGAATCTGAGTGAGTTGAGCTCTTCCATCATCTCAAAGTTACTGATCCAAAGTGGGTGAAGGTCGTCTGGGATTTGATCATCCCAATCCAGCTTTCTTGTGACGAGTTGGTGTAAGTCAAGCTTCAGTGATGCAGTGATCGGACAGAGTAATCCGAGTAGATCAAAGATTTCACCAGTGCGTGATACACAATGCCTTCGGGTGAGCTTGTCTGGAATCTGATTGAGACGTAATGTTGATTTCTTACCCCTCTTCTTGGCTGAGAAATTCATTGGAGGAATATGGATGGATAGCTGATCTTCCTTGGGCCACCATTTCATACCAGCCACAAAGACTGAGCTGCCATCGTCACTCATTGATGTTGGTGGGTCTTCACCTGAAATGACAACTCCTTTGAGCATGAATCCTCCTCCGTTGCTGATTGTTTCCAATTCCTGTGTACGCTGAATGGCGAGTTTCTTGGACGACTCACCGCTGACACAATCATCCACATACATATCATTGTGGACAATTTCAGCAGCTTCTGGAAACTGGTTGGATGATAATTTTGCGACTTCTCGGAGTGCATATTCCGCTTGGTTGCCGCTTGATCGTACTCCATATATTAAGGTCTTTTGGACGTTCGTCAAAAGATAAATTTTCTTGCCATAAGTAGCGTTGATATTGCCAGTGGCTAACATCCAATCGAATCGTGTTATACATTTTGCGAACATCTGTTGTGAATGCGGAAGCATGGATCCTCCAGCGAAGAGCAATGTCTTGTAATCGGTTCAAACTGTTGATGCCCTTTGCTAAGATGTCATTCAGTGAATTGCCAGTTGGAGTTGGACTTGATGCGTCAAACACAACTCGACAAGGAGTGCTGACAGAGTTTGGTTTCCATACTGCTCTCCAAGGTATGAAGTGATGAAGTTGATTTGACAATGATTGTTGGACTGATTCTGGGAGATTTTCGATATAATCTACATACCCAAGGTCTTGCATCTTCTTTTCGGATAGGATGATGTCTTGTTTGTCGGTTAAGTTTTCTGCCTTGTTTAGCTTTCGAAGTTGTTGATAGTAAATTTTGAGCGCTTTGTCTTCGTTTGACGATAGCTTGATTGATGGCTCGTGGATGAACGGCAGTTTGGCGGTAACAACTTTTGATTCTGTATTGATAGTGATGGATTTCTTGGAGATCTTGCTCCACTTCCTCTTTGATGCTGATGTCTTCGATATGGCTCTTACATGCCTTGCAATCACGACATGTGACACATCTGTAAGTAATTTCTGATCCAACGTTCTCTGAAGCTTCAAAGTTCTTCATCAACAAAAAGTTCTTCATTGAGTTGATATGGAAGCATGACGTATCAAAGGCGACCAATGATTGGTAACTGAGATTTGATTTGAATGTCGAGGTGTTGAATTGCCCAAAATGTTGTTTGTGACTTTCAGCAAATGACTGATGTGGTCCCCCAATGATGCCGAGACTACCGTCAGCACCCTTGAAGACTGATTCAAAGATTGATAGACCATTTGCCAGTCTGAAGATGATGTGTGGGTGAAATTTAAAATACTCCATACCTATCATCATGTCAACATCACCTCCAACTGATTTTGGAAGTCTGGGTAGGTATGATGGATTTTCATGGAATGCTTGACGAATTGTTGATTCCGCTTCGCCAAGTTGATACGTAGGGAACGTTTGTGTCAGTTTGTCGAGACAAACTCCTGTCATTGTTGCGAGCTGACCATTTGCAAGTGGGATGTTGACTGTGTAGACGCCATGGTTTGATGATGTTGTTGCTCCTCCGATACCACTGATCTGAAAACTTCCATCACCAACCTTGGTTGCGTGTCGTCCAAGTCTTTCGACAGCATCTTTCGTGATTACAAAATCGCTGCAGCCATTATCGAAGAAGATGGTAAAGGTTTGATTGTTGACAGTGATTTGTTGAAGTAGATAAATACCAACCACGCTTGGCTGCTCGGCGCCATTGGCTGTGAAGAATGATAGTTGAATGTCACGTGAGAAGCTTTGTAGTGAAGGATTCCGGTTAATGAATCTGGATTTGAACTTGTTGAGAAGCTCTTCGTTTTCTTGTGTTGCTTTGTGCTCCTCACATACAAGCACATGGTGTTTCACGGTATATTGTTGATGAGATGGATGTTTGCATATAAAGTCATGTTGGCATTGACCGTTCTTATGCTTCAAGTCTTGACGTTTTGCCCCTGGTAGGAGGCATTGGTGACAAAGTCCTTTCTTCCAAAGTGTTGATAACCGTTCAGCTGGAGTTTTGTCTGTGAAATCTTTACAAGCAAAGTATTGGATCACCATGGAACCTCCGGTTGGCACGTGTTGGTCTTTACAATCGCCATCACAGAAGTAGCATTTTGATTGAGATGATCCAGTTGATGGTCCAGTTGATGGTGGAGGATTTGGTGATGGTGTGTGATATCCTCCACTCCCTCGTGGAAGAGATGGTTTCTTTGGTGGCTTGTCCTCTTGAAGATTGACCAATGCGCGTTGTTGCTGAACTTTGACCTCCTTTTCAAGGAAGTCGATGAGATGACTCCATTGTTGTTTTTCATTCAGGTCGAGGTCGCAGACTGATGAAAACCATCGTGTGCATCTTGCGTCACCGAGTAGAGCGTAGATGTTGTTCAAGCCATCACCAAAATAGAGGTTGTTTTCTATATCGTGAGTCTTGGCCAAGCTGACCAAGTCCTTGATGGTATTGATAAGTTGAGTGATGAACGATATAATCTTTGTTGGATCCTTAGATTTGGAGACAGAGTCGAGGCTTTTGAGTTCCTTGAGTTTCTTGGTGAGTAGAACCTTTGTGTTGCCGTACGCGTGGATGAGTCGTTTCCAAATCAAGTTGATGTCTGTCATACCCTTGACCAGCGACAGTGCAGGTTCGGATAGGTAATTATTGATAAGAAGATCTGCAAGTAGAAGTTTTGGAGTGTTGCGCAAGTTGATCTTCTCAAAGTCTGATCTGAAGGTGTAAATGTCTGTGTTGGAATCGTAACCAGAGAATTTTTGCAAGTCGATTCCGAGTTTGGCTTCGTCGAAAGATTTGAATTTCATTACTTCTCTCGATTCGATTGCTGATTTGATTTTTGAAGCTATTGAAGACTTCTTGGCTTTTACATTTTTATAAGATACACCAATATTTGCAATTAATTTTGAAAGTTCGATGTTCATAACAGGAAATTTAATGAGTCTCTCATACCTGTCAGCAATGGTGGATAACTTTTTGTCGAAGATCGGTAATTCAGTTTTACATTGCAAAAGTTCTGAGTCATCAAATTTGGTGATGTCAATATCAAGAGACAATTTTAGTTCACTAATATGATCTACAATATCATTTGCGGAGAACATCATTGCTTCTAGTTCGTTTTTAAAATTGGTTGATTCAACAACAGTGTTTGTGTTTGTGGCGTTGGCCTCGTCGATGTGACTTTTCGCTGCTACAATGAAGTCTTTGATGAGATCGAATACATTTTGGATACTCGGCTGAATTGATTCATACTCGTCGGGAGCTAATTTCGAGAAAGTTTTAACATTCGCACGGAGTCCCTTTCGTACCTCTTTCAGTTCAGTAAGGATACTTTCAGTGTCTTTGATTGAAGCATTATGGATTGAGTGTTCATCAATTAAGTCAGTTACCTCACCCAAACAAAGTTCAATATCAGATTGTAGTATGTATACTTGATTGAGTTGAAGTTTGATGTCTCTCATGGCAGACGGTGGTGTCTCGGTCAACGGTTTGATCCGTCTAGATGGAGTTGATGGGTCCGCTGCCGGTGGTTGTTCCTTAGGGAGGTCTTTTGTCTCGTCAGGAGTTGCAGACGCTTGAGACGCAGAATCAGGAGATTCATCCTCTTGGGATGCGTTTAAATCGGTTGTAGTAAGTAATTGTTGGTCGGTTTCGACTGATTGAGGTGTAGATAATCTATCTCTGTCTGGAGGTTGCTCCATCTTGATAGTTTGGTCTGATGTACTTTGTGACTGACTGGACATATTATCATCAAGTGGTGGTGGTACCTTTCGACCGTCTGATCCGTAAATTGCAAAGTCGAATCGCTGGATATTGCGTCTTGGGCGGTCTGTCATGGAACGTCAGTGATACATGCGGTGAACAGAAGTCGGTTTGAATATGATATCTGTTTGAATGTGGTCTAATTGAAGTTTGGCAAGATAATATGAGTTGACTAAGCAACGATTTGGAACATTCTTGTGCGTAGCGTTCAAACTGAAATAGAAATACAAAATTGAATGACTAATAAATAAACTGAAAATATGACAATGCGTGAAAATGACTAAGTATGAAAAATTGACTAAGTATAGAGTTCATATTGATTGATTAAGCAAAAAGTAATTGAAAAAATAAGGCTTGATTGAATAATTGAAATTGAAAATATTTGAGTAACTAAAAACTAAAAAATGAAAAAATCCAAGATGGCCGCCAGGACCATGTGCTGACCTAAACCTAAAGTGACTTGAGGCAAAGACACACCTGGATGAAAACAAAAGGAACCAGAAACAAAAGCAAACAAGAAAGCTTACCAGCTGCCATATGGAATCTTGCTGAGAGTGAGTTAATATGGCTATACTGATAGCTGAGTGAACATTCAAAAGAATTCTTTGACATGTAAATCAAAAATATTTATTGTTTGAGCAGTGACATCCTGACTTGACCAATGTCAGATGTCAACTGACTATGCTCAAAAAGTGGGTGGTCAAAAAATTGAGGCATGACTGTGGTCTGGTGTGAAAAGTCACCAAATGTGCACCAAAAAGTGATGATGTCATCATGTCAAAATCAAAACAAATATGCTAACTTAAAATGTAAACAAAGCTACCAAACCTACGAAATATGAAAATTATAATATAAAATGAAAATTCTGAGAAAATATATTGAATTTATCTTACAAGATGACACAAAACGTAAGTGCATTTCTCTGCCATGGTATGCTGTAAAAGCAAGAATGAGAACAAGCATGAAAGCCTGAAAAGCACAAAGTACTCTTCTGTGCTTAATTGTAGGAGGGGGTCAGTTTCCAACCTAAAAGGTGTTTATTTAAAAAAAATGTTTGGAATTTCTTTGAAAACTCAGTTTTGAAACGCCTTCGAGGTAAGCAACACTACAAGCCTCTTATTACCCCACTTCTACTACCCTATAGTACCGTTTGCAAGATTTGAGAACAACAAAAATACGTTAAATACTGCAAAAGCATGCGACTACAACGTAAATAGAAAATTGTCTCCAAAAACATATCAATCATTCAGAAAAAAAATAAATCTTTCAGTTTACATCATAGTACTCAAGTTTCGTCACCTAGACTCATCATGAGAAATGAATATTCTTTACATAATGTATAAATTTCAGTATATAAGTGATACATAATTGACAAGGGAGTTGTAGTAGAGAAAATTAAAGATGCATGTATTTGTCATTTTTCATAGCCGCTGATGAATTTATTTGAAGACTTTTGAGTACCATAATGTAAGCTAAAATGTTTCTTCTTTTCTGATAGACTGACTGTTATAGCATCCAGATTTACTCTCCTCTAACCCACGTTTCTTTCGTGTTGATGGGCTTGGTTGGCATTGATTGTCTAGGTGTTGACGCCACTATCATTGATTTTGTAGGTGTTGAAGGGCCTGCATTTGAATCTTGGAAAGCTGCATCAGTAATTTAATTATACGTGTATTAATAAAATCCTTTAAAAATATTTTTTTTCCCATTCTCTCTCTATGTACGTATTTTTTGTTATTTTGTTTAGTTTTTGATAATTTTTGTAAGTTTTTCAGTTTCTTATTATAGGTTACCTTATTTTAGGATATTCCTGTCTGCTTTGCAGCAACAAAATATGTTCAATTCAATATTGTGTGACAATTCTCAAGTTTTAAACACCTTGGATGGATGTTTATCAAACAGGGGACCTTCAGTGGGGCTTCAAATAAAATTTATTAAAAGGGGTCTGACATTTCTTTTCCCCAAATACTCACAATGGAATTTCTGTGAAAATTTCAAAATTTCAACCTTATAAGCTCAATTTTTGTCAAGGGTAGTAAACAATATTGAAAAATAAATTATTTTACATTAAAACTATAAACAGTTTTGGTTCACTGTTATCTAACTATTCAGGCGGTTTAAACGGTGTGTATTTTACATTTTCACTTTGAAATTGAATCTTGATACCTATTTAGCTTCCTTAAAATTAAATTCTCAATAAAATTAATTAATGGTGAATCAATCATATATAATTCCCTCTGATAAACCTAATGCCAAATCAAATTTGTCTTGCCAAAATGACTTCTGGGGGATAAGAGGATGTTGAACTGTCCCAGGATCACAACCTAGCCAGGTCGAGAAATGTCGAGGAGATTGAAAACACTGCTATACTCCCCCTCTAAAGGGAAGGGACCTAATCTAATGTTAGCTTTTACAATGTCTGAATGTGCACGTTCATGATAATATACCTGCATTTGAAAAGTTTGGTTCTACCTTTGACTCTCGTTGGCTTGATGGAATGTCATCAAATGATTCTGCTTCCACCTCTGGCTGGTTTTGACTCACTGGAATGTCTTGATCTTGAGTACTAAAAGTGTCCTCGCCAAGTTGGGAAGTGTCCTGTAGAAGTTTAGAGGTGTTCTCCCCACCTATGAAGTAATTATTTGAGTTTAGAAATTTGATTTGTCAAGAATTTTGCTCAAAAGAAATCATACTTTAATGCCTAAGAAAGCTTAGATAGAAACTTTAAAATCCACGATGAATGACATTCAATTTCGATTAATAATTCAATAACTAATTAAAAATTCATAAATTACCTTGATTTTTGTTAACTTTGCTGTTTCTAGCCATTTTCTCCTGACTTGTTGGTTCTACGCTTGTTTGAAACGAAAAGGATCAGAAAGCGCTAGGGGAGGATTTAGCTTTCACATTATTTTAGAGGGAGTCAACTAAAGGTGGGACCAAGTGAGATAATTGTTTTAGGATGTAAACAAACATTACTGCGGATATTAAGAATATTTTGTCGCATTTGTATTTGATCTGGTCTGTAACATTGAAGGTGTGGTCCTAAGTCTGACTCCCGTCTGAGTCAGCGTTTTTTACAGGGAGTCAACTACTCTCAGGTGCCAAATAAACGGCCCCCCCTGCTTGTTAATTTTTCCCAACCCCAACCCCATAAATTTCGGTTTGTGCTCCATCTGACCTCGTTCACAGTAGGTTATGTAAAACCTCATGTAAATTATATCGAATTAGGAGTGGGCTATAATAATGGGTGAATTTCAATTTTTGCCTGTTCATGTCAAACCGAATTTTTTTGGATACTTTGTTCTATATTTAGGCAGGATCAAAAATAATTTTTCAAAGAGAAAAGTCTCAAAAAAAAGTGGGAAGCCTTTTTGTATAGGGGTGTATAAAACACGACTTCTGAAGTTTAATTAATTTTCATCAACATAATCTTTGATGTTTACTTTTTGCGCGCGCAGCGCGTATCTCGTTTGGTAAAATGTGCGCGCGATATACTAAATTGCCCTATATGGCTAAACTTTTTTGTTTCGTGCATTGCTACATGACACTCTTGTTTCCTCAGATCGCTCTGTTTTGGCACTAAATCCTCATATTGCAGCAAGAGAACTTCTATGATTGGTTTGTTTTCCCCGTTTTCCCGCGCGTTTATTCATTTGAACCGGTTGCTATTGCCTACCTACAAAAAACTTTATCTTCTTGCCAGCATAGTCCTTCTTCTGCTGGTTCAAGAACAAAGAGAGTTGTCTACACCTTCTACATGATGATTAAACTGCTGTCAGGCTGTTGCCAAACTATAGCCTAGGGAAGTACCACCTTCGTATAACAACTGTTGCTCCTTCATAATTTTTCTTTGGTTTTTGTGCTTTATAAAGAGTTGAATTGGATCATGATTTTTGTGTGATTGTCACAACACAAGAAATAGTTAATGATGATGAAGTTTTCTTATTATTCCTTCCTGTTGAAAAAAACAGCAGGATGGTATTGTCAACTTTCAGAACAAACTAACTGCAGTTTTGCCTGTATATTTACATAAATTATGGTGACAAGGCAAGTGACTGAATAATATGCCTGAATAATTGTGGATAAATCTGAAAAAGAAACACTGACTGTCAGCATCAAAGAAGAATCGTTTATGGTCCTTTGTTTCCAAGTTATCAAAGTAAGTAAGTATAAAAATTTGAACCTGGTAGCGAAAGTGACTGATTATTGATGATTGCATTTTACTTGGTGCTTCTTCTACAACAATAATGACACTCATCCAGTCATCTGGTAAGTGAAATGTCTTTGTGAGGGAAATTCTATAGCGGCCAATTTAAAGCGCTGACAACCCGAATGTACACAACGCTCATGGGATACGACCAACGAAGAACGTTAACTTCTGAAAAAGTTAGCTAATCCCATTGAATATGGATGTAGACAATTGAAAATCACCTCACATTTACACACATATATCGCAAACTTTGAAATTATTTTCCGCTTGCGATGTGGAAAACTTTTGTCGTGAATTATGGACTTTCCTTTGCATGCGTTCCAAATGTGGAATACTTTTGCCTTGAATTTGGAGATTTTCTTCGACGTGCTATTAAAACGTGGAAAACTTTTGTCGTGAACTATTAACTTTTCCTTCACATGCGTTTAAAATGGCGAAAACTTTTGTCGTGAACTATTTAAACTTTTCCTTCACATGCATTTAAAATGGGGAAAACTTTTGTCGTGAATTACGAACTCTTTCGTTGCATATGCGTTTAAAATGTTGAATATTTTTGTTATGAATTTGGAGATTTTCCTTTGCATGCGTTCAAAATGTGGAATACTTTTGCCATGAATTAGGAGATTTTCTTCAACATGCTATTAAAACGTGGAAAACTTTTGTCGTGGACTATTAACTTTTCCTTTGCATGCGTTTTAAATGGGGAAAACTTTTGTCGTGAACTATTAACTTTTCCTTCGCATGCGTTTAAAATGGGGAAAACTTTTGTTGTGAACTATTAACTTTTCCTTTGCATGCGTTTAAAATGGGGAAAACTTTTGTCGTGAACTATGAAGTTTTCCTTTGCATGTGTTTGAAATATGGAATATTTTTGTTATGAATTTGGTGATTTTTTTCCACGTCCGCTCAAAATTTGGAATACTTTTGTCATGAATATGGAGATTTCTTTCAACATGCATTTAAAACTTGGAAAACTTTTGTCATGAATTATGTATGAACTTTCCTTTGCGTGCGTTTAAAATGTGGTTTGATACTTTTGTCATGAATTTTCCTTTTTTGCATTCTTTTGGAAAAATGAAATTGTTTCCCTGGAAAAATGAAATAGTTTCCCTGGCTTGAAAGTTTTTCTTTTTGGCATTAGGTGAGACCAAATTAATTTGTTGTACTACAGGCCTGACCGACCCTATATTTAGAATGACAAAAGGTCATCCCAAAACTTAGATGAATTCAAAATATCACAATGGAAATGACACAAATATCATTCATCAATAAAGAGGAAAAAGTCTGGTGCTTCAAAATGTTATAAATTTTTTAGATCTTGACCTTTTGACCCTAGATTTTCAGAGATTTAATTTTATTATATGCTGACTTGCTGACCAGGACTGACCCATTCTGTATTCTTTGAATTTATTGTTCTGTGTAGAACAATAAATAAAAAAAATTGTTGTGCCTTATTTCAAAAAAATTATAGAATAGACCTTTTGTCATTTACGATTTCATATTGAATAATTAAAAACTCTAACATTAAAACAACAAATCACATGTATAATTAGTTAAAGTGGATTCTAAATATTATCATGTCATTGTTTGATACTGCTCTGCTCTCAGAGTTTTTTATTCATTCAGACATGACATTGCAAATAGCATAAGGTCTGTACTATGCTTTTCTTCCTTTTTTCTGTATTTTTACACATGATAGTAAGTATGCAAAAAAATCATCTCTCAGAAATTTTGACATTTTCCTTGGTTTGTTGTAAAACGTTCTCCATTTTGTAAAGTAAAGGTGTAAGGTGAAGCATGACGCTACAGATCAAATCTGTGTTTTTTGACTGGACTCGCCAAACTTTATGATTATAAGGGTACAGTCTGTTTATTGCGACAACTCTTTTTAAATTCAAGATCCCCTGAGAGTGTTATAGTGTTTTCATCATACTTTAATATACGGCGTTTGTTTATCATTAAATTTTTTGTTTACAACTTGCAATAATCAAGGAAGCTCTGGATCGCTTCGCAACTTATAAACATGACATTTACGGCTTTTTTTGTCACTCTCTTCTCTCGCTAGCCTGGGAATCCATGCTATGATTTCTTCTTTGATAAACTGATGGCGAAATGTATACATCAAATTATAAAAATACACACGACGGGTCTCCTGTCTAGTCTCTCGCATGTCTTTGCTATGCAAACAGAGTGGATGGACGGAAGAGTTCTGAAACGCGCGCAACCCCTTTTATATTGATTTGTAAAGCCTGATCATCCCTACATTACATGACGATACAGTAGCAAATCAGAGAAAATGAATACATGGAGCGTGGGGTAAGGGGTTAACAGTGATAGGAAAAAAAATTTGAGAAGAAACAATTTCTTAGATCTATCAACAAAAGTATCTACACCAAAACTACATATACATAGATTTATGAATCAGAAATTTTACAAACAAAATTAAAAGCATTATTGATTTCGTCTGTGTCAAAACTAATAAATCTTGCATTTAGCACTTCTCGATTCCCTCAAACTCTAAAAAAGGCGAGGGTCACTCCTGTCTTTAAAAAGGAAGACAAATTTCTGAAGAAAAATTATCGGCCAATTAGCATATTGCCAGTTTTTTCAAAAATTTATGAAAGAATTATGCATGACCAACTTTCATCTTACTTTGATGGCATTTTTGACTCAAGACTTTGTGGGTTCAGAGCTAAACACAGCACCCAGCATGCTCTAATCAAAATGATTGGTCAATGGCATCAAAGCTTGGATACGTCTGGTAAAGTTGGAGCAGTTTTAATGGACTTATCTAAAGCTTTCGATTGCATAGGCCACAAACTTTTATTAGCTAAACTCAAAGCTTATGGACTCGATGCTAAAAGTCTTGGACTTCTCAAATGCTATCTGAGTAGTCGCTATCAGAGAACAAAAATCGGCTCTGAATATAGTGAATGGTTGGAAAAACATCTTGGTGTTCCACAGGGCTCTATACTCGGACCCCTTTTATTTAACATTTTTTTGAATGACTTATTCTTTTTCATAGTCAAAACCAGTATTTGCAATTTTGCAGATGATAATACATTGCATTCTTGTGCTGAAACTCTTGCAGAGGTCATCTTAAATCTTGAGTTTGACTTAGAAATTATTCTAGATTGGTTCTCAAAAAACTACCTTGAAGCAAACCCTGGAAAATTTCAAATGTTGGTATTAGGAAATAAAAATGTTATTGTAGAACTTTCGGTTGGACATGTAAAAATATCATCAACGGATTCTGTTGAGCTCTTAGGCATCACCATCGACAATAATCTATCATTTAGCACTCATATCAATTCTCTTTGCTCTAAGACTAAAAAGAGAATTTGGAGCTTAAACAGAATTCGAAACCTTCTTACATTTGACCAACGGAGATTAATTTTTAATGCTTATGTTATGTCTATATTTAATTACGCGCCGATCATTTGGATGTTCTGTAACAAGACTACATATGAGGAAATCACTAAAGTCCACAAGCGGGCTCTGAGAATATTACTTTGTGATTTCCAAGAAGACTATGAATCTCTGTTACAGAGCGCCAAGTGTAAAACGGTCCATGAAATTCATCTTCGCTTCTTACTTTGTGAGGTTTTCAAATCTGAGAAAAAATTAAATCCTGAATTCATGCAGCAGGTCTATAAATCAAAAACAATTAAGTTTGATTTGCGAAACAAAGTCTTGATGTCAATACCCAAGGCTACCTCCCATCGCTTCGGAACGCAATCATTTTTATTTCGTGGAAGCTTACTTTGGAATCAAATTCACGAAAATACTAAGCTTAAGCCTTCCATCGATTCATTTAAATCCTCACTTAATGAAATAAACCTAACAAATATTTGCCTTTGTAAAATATGTACCTAAAAATCTATAGTTTCACTTTATTATATAGTTTTATTGAAATTATCTTTTCATATAATCATTTTTGTCAATAGTTGGTATAAATTAGTATTTAATTATAACTATGTAACACCAACGTTAAATAAATCGGAAAATAAATAAAAAAAAATAAATAAAAAATGTGTTTTCAACTGTGAAAGTCGGCTTGACGTCATCAAGGTTCCATTGACCTTTGATTTCGACTGGTAGTATTTGTATTTCATCTGCATCCTGGATATCGTCGAATCCATAGGTGCTGATTCAACTGATATGATCGACTACTTGAAACCGTTGTTAAATAAAAATATTACATGTAGGTACAAACGATATCACATCTGGGTGCGACACAGTTAAAAACCTTGAAAAAAATCCGAGAAATGATCAATCAAATCACTCCTGAAACAGAGCTAATCATATCAAATGTGATTACTCGCGATGATAAACAAGGAATTCCATCTGAAGTAAGTGGTATTAATAGTGTTCTTCATGATTTTTGTGAAAAATATAATCTGTATCTTGTTAACCATGACAACATCACTCGGAAAATGTTGTCCAAAAAGAAATTGCACCTAAATGGCAGTGGAATTTCACGTTTTGCTCAAAATTTGAAAGAATGATGATGTTCTTGAACCTGACTTGGACGACCTTAGTAATGGTAATTTTATTATCTCCTATCTTAAAATTAACTCAATTCGAAATAAGTTCTCTGATCTTCAGGTTCTTGTGGAAAAAACTTTTGATGTAATTACCATAGCAGAATCAAAACTCGATGAGTCTTTTCCTAGTTCTGACATTAATCTACAGGCTACCAATTTCCTCCTTTTCGTATAGACTGTACATCAAACAGTGAAGGCCTCTTAACATTTGTGAAAAGTGGCATTCCTACACGTCACTTGACCAATTTTAAGCTAGACCCTGCTCTACATATTCTTCCTTTAGGAATAAGACTTAGGAAAGACAAATTATTGGTATTTAATATTCATAGGCCAGATAGAATTAACATAGATTTATTTTTTAATACTTTATCCAATGCTATACACTTTTATGAAGTAGACTATCACAATATAATAGTCATTGGTGATTTTAACCTTGAGCCTACTGACCCCAAGGTAGTACGTTTCCTCGAATTGAATGACATGTCAAATGTCATGCAATCAAAAACTTGTTTTAAATCCGAAAGAGGTACGTGTATCGACCTTATCTTGACAAACTCAAAAACAGCATCAAAAATACGGGAACAGTAGAAACGGGGTTAAGTGATTACCATAGACTAATTTATATAATGCTAAAGTTAAAGTATACTAAAAAAATCTAACCAAAAACTAAGGGCATTGAGAAGGGTGAGACATTTTTTATCAGAAGATCAAGCAAAACTTCTTATAAACTCCTATATTCTCTCACCATTTAACTATTGTCCATTAGTCTGGATGTTTTGCGGTAAAGGGGGTAGCAGCCTTATTGAGAAATGCCACCACAGAGCACTATGTGCTTTGAAAAACAAAACCATCTCGGAATATGACGACTTATTAACTGACTGTAATGCGGTGAGTATTCATACACGAAACCTAAAACTTCTCCTCATGGAAGTATTTAAATCTACACATGACCTTGGACCACGTATCATGCATGGCATAATCACGGCATTGCAGTCACGTTATAAGCTTCGTTCTGGTCATACTCTTTCTCTTCCTCTATATAAAAAATACAATAGTGCATTTGGTGTTAACACGTTTGACTTTAGAGCAGTTTCAACCTGGAACAAACTACCATCTTCTATTAAGTCGCTTGAAAATTTAGATTCCTTTAAAAATGCTCTAAAAAAATGTCTTACCTATCTGCACTTGTGAAAATTGTACATAGTTTTTTTTTTCTCAGTTCTTTTTTTTCAATATATATATTTTTAATGTTTTTATGACAGTTAGATTTGATTAGAAACTTACTTGTAATTTTCTAGATACCACCCAACTTAAAATAAAGAATAAAAAAAAAAATAAAAAAAAAAATAAAACATAGTTAGTTCATCAGTTGTCCCTTTACATTGAAGATGGTCAATTTGATATGTCCCATCGCTGTTGCGATCAAGAAAGAACCCGATGTACCATTTCTTTTTTATATTTATGTCCCAGATAACTGCGACTAGCTGGTTTGGTTGAAAATTGTCAGTTTTCTCAGTACCTGAACCTTTGTCAGCAACAACATTATCTTCAAGCATATTCATTATCTCTTCTTCTTTTTATTCTTCTTTAACTTTATATTTATTACTCCTGGAAAAGACTCTGTCAGCAGAATGGATAGCCCAGAAGTGGGTGAACGATAAGGGAAACCAGTGTATTAAGTCTTGGTATTTTTTATTGGCTAACCACTCCTATACAAATAATTTTGGGGATAAATGTTTCCCATATTTGACAATAATTATAATGTATAAGATGGCCGCCTGTAACCATGCTCGCAAGCCTTGAAAAGACACTGTAAGATGAGCTTCTTTGCGAATGGGAGAGTGCTCGAAGTCATAGCTCTAACCACCTATAGATTCTACTGAAAGGAGCAAATGCGACGGGCGCGTACTACGGCCGACTAAAGTCGCTCTAGCTAGATGAGCAAGGGCGTGGCGTCGAAACAAAATGAAAGTTAAACTAAAATTTAACCTCATAAATTACCATTTAACTTTCTATTTTTTACTCCTGGAAAAGACGCTGTCAGCAGAACGGATAGTCCAGAAGTGGGCTAACGATAAGGGAAACCAGTGTATTAAGTTTTGGCATTTTTTATTGGCTAACAACTCCTATAAAAATAATTTTTGGGATAAATATTTCCCAACCGAAGGTATCCTGAAATTATACTTTCGTCGCGCCTTAAAGGTTACAGGATGATGCGTGTACCTAAAAAAGTTATATACTAATGATATGAGATATCAACCAGTAGAAAACTAACCAAATATAAATATCAGATGAAATACAATAACATATTTAATTATCTTAACTATTTCAGGCCTACATCACACAAAGAAAGGTAAGACAACAATGTACACCCGACAGGAAGTCCACCACCAGCCGGGTAAGTGCCCGACTGTGTACCGGATCCGACTTCCTAAAGGATGAATAAGCCCGGAATCGGCGGGTTTTCGCAACCAGCCGGGTTGCCCAGACTCAAGGCCTGGCCCCTCACCACCGTGCACAGCCTTACAGGAATCTGTCCATCGCGCGTAATTCGTGTGAAACAAAAGTTTTTCGCTGTATGAAATATAAAACACAAAGCCTAAAACAACGCTATGGACCGTATCATCCTCGCAGCTGAGAAACTCCTGTCCGTACAGCCGGTCCGTCAGGAGAATCTATCACAGCCATGTGCATACTGAAACTTAAGGTTCTTTTCGATTCTTCTTTAAAGACAATAACAACACAGTTTGTTTCTGGTGTAAATTGGTATTTGTTCGGCTTATAGCGTGAGGCAAGGCTTCATTAATTTACAACGAGTGTAGGAGCGTTCATAATCGCACGGTACGTGGTCATTTTTGTTGTGGCACGAACTACCCCTGGATGAAAACCGCTTCGTCCCTTAAAAGCCAAATAGGTGTTCAAATGATGCTTTCGAAATGTAAAACCTTTGGGATTACTACTCAGAACGCTACAAACTACTGCTACTAAAAACTGAAATTCACAAAATGATTCAAAATCATCATAAAGATATATCAGATTTGGTAAAAGCTTTTACAAGTTGAAAAATAATAATGCACTCTGATCGAACTTGACGTGAACTGAAGTGAAGCATCCGATTAGCAGCAATGGAAGGTGGTTTTCCGGATAACGCCTTGTACTTCTTAAAATTGAATCTTTTTCAGTGATTTGGATTTGTTGTGTAGTTCTCCAGAGTAGAATGATCGGAACGTTGGAGCGATGACATGAACGGAACAGAATAAATAAATGATTAGAGAAATGAACTAGGTTAAGCTGACGATCATCAGCATGAACCGAGATGAGCTACCATCTTGGAAGCGTGTATTTAAAGACACGTCTATACAACTATACAATTTGGCGCATGCGCCCTGCACTGCCAGAATCCGAAAAGAAACTCTGTTTCCCGTATCTGCGAATCGGGAAACTCCGCTTCTTTTCAATTCTTTGTTAAAGACAATAACAACACAGTTTGTTTCTGGTGTAAATTGGTATTTGTTCGGCTGATAGCCATCGAGATAAGAAAAAAGAGAAGTGTAGTTCGGTAACTTTATTTAACTTGAACAACTTTTAACTCAGGAATAAAATACAAAATTTTTTTTTGTTAAATGAAAAGAATAGAATCGGTAACGTAAGTTAAATTCCTAAAGATTTAGAAACGCTAAGGCGAATGGATTTGCTCTCTTTAATATACACATCTCTCGAAGAAGTGGATGCCCATCTACCGTGTTTTACTTTTGTCTGCAGTAGCACCTCCCGACCTGAGGGCGGGAATGAAGGCCGTATGATTTAGGATTTTCTAAGAAAGAAGTGTGTTCGATGAACGATTTCTTTGCAGTCTCGTAGGCAATTGGGTAGGAACCAAGGGCGTTGTGACCACGTTTGGTTTTTGCTAGGTGGCAAAACAAATAACTTTCGGCGGTTGAGTTTTCAATTTAGAGACATCTAGGTATTTATGAAGCCATTTGATTGGGCAGGATAAGGAACCAGTTCCCGCAACGTAAACGATGCTCCCTTCCCTTAATTGATCTGTATTTGATTCTTTGACGAAGATTCCGCCCCAGGATCTCTCAAAAGTAATATCTTAGATTTGGATGTTCAGCAATTCACTAATTCTGAAAAAGCCGGCAAAGCCCAAGGTACAGATAAGAATAAAACGTAAATGGATAAGATTCTTTGTATTTCCGTAACGGAAAATAAGGTCGTTAATGATCGCCACTGTAAAGGGTTCTTTTCTTCTTTTCTCTCGAGCGCGATGGTGGCGAGGGATTCAAAAAGTTTTAAATTTCTGTAAAATTATCAATAACAATACTTCTTTTCAATTCGAAACAGTCAAAGATCTATCTTTCAGAATCATCAAGCAGGGTAGTTAAGTGTAACAAAAATATGAATGACAACAAACAGTAATATTTCTTAAAGGACAATTAGTTTCTTAAGAAAAATCTAACAAGAGAGCTAGTGATAAAAAATTGGCAAAACCATGAAATATTGAAACGGAGTTGGAATAGTTGATGAAGAACGGGTCTAATAAAATAAAGTCTTTAACAAAGCTGCAAAAGTAGTTTTCGTCGTCTACCAACAGAGGCCAAAAGTAGGAGGATTCCCATTTGGGGATAAACAGGACACCTTTCGCTTTGCACAATCTCATGTGGATTAAAACATCACCGATTAACTTGATAGGCGGGCATAACGAATTAAAATGACCAGACCAATTAAAATTGAACGCATCGGTACCCATAGAATTGACACAATAAAATCTAGAATTGAATTTAGCAGTTTTGTAGTTATGATTGTTGGCAAATCTGTCGATAGAAAAGTGGCCAAATTTTCTTTGAATATAATTAAAAGTTTCAAAATCAATTCCCCAATCGTCGGAGTCGTTGAATTTTGACATAAAGTCAGCCACTTGGTTTAATTCTCTGGGGATCCAAGAAGGAACGAGTTTGATATTGTTTTGAATACTAAAATTAAAAATTTGAATAGCAATTTCCTGTACTGAGGCTTTGTACTACCAACTTCGATTATTCTCGCAACGTTTTGATTATCTGAAAATCACTGAACAGAACTGTTATAAAGTTGCGAAATTGTGGATTGTAAGACGTACTTGACAGCGAGAAGTTTGCGAAATGTTGAACTAGTAGCAGATTTATCAGGTGAGAATTTTCCTTGAGCTAGGATATTGCCTAGCTTTTGAACTACGAAACCTCCGAAACCAGAGTTGCTGGCGTCTGAATCAAATTTTTGTAGTAACATGTTTGACTTTTATTTGAAAACCATTGTGTGTTTTTAGGTTCGAGCACCAAAAAAGGAACCCCTCAAAAAGAAGTTTATCGGTCGGGCGGAAACTATCCCAAGAAAAACGATTTTCGATGAAGTAATGCATTTGTCTCGTGAAAAGGCGGGCAAGAGGACCTATGGCGAGTTGCACGGAAATAATTCTGCCGGCTACTTTGGAGATTTCTCGAGCGGAAGCAAAAGTACGGGAAGAAAGTCGATCCAATACAAATTTTTTCGTCTGGTACGAAAAATTTCATGCATCTGTCGATATCAAAACCAAGCCAAGACCCTTTTTGGACAGGATTAAAATTAGATTTTTCGAAGTTTATAGTAAGACCAGCATTTAAAATATCCTCTTTTTGTATATTTGCATTAATTTTAGTTTTTTGGTAGCTACTGGCTGCCTGGAAGCCGTTATCCAAGCACATTGTACATCTGATTCCTTGTCTCCTTCATTTTTTAATAAGTGGTTTAGTGATTTTTGTCAAGCGCTAGCCTAGCCTGGATATCCAGGCTGTAAATTATTTCACAGTCTAGTTTTAGATATTTTATGTTCTGATTTACAGCCTGGTCTCCCTAGAGCGATTTGCATTCTCATATGAGAATGCAATCCGCTTGCTTGCGCTCACTTCGCTAAAACCGTAAGGGCCAATCTACACGGTGTTGAGCAATTCTAAAGCAAAAATAGGATAGTCCTCCAGTTGCTAGTAAAGATAGGGCTTTCTGTTACATGAAAACATGAAAAAGAAGAAAGCAGAGGCAAGTTCATTTTCCAAGAAAACATGGTTGGTCATGATAATGCATGCAAACTTTTTTATGGACTTTGGTGTAGTCTTTGGATGTTTCAAATAGTTTTAGATCTTGTAAGACTGCTTTTTATTAATTTCTGTTTTGCTGCCCTGGGTTGGCTAGGAAACATGGGTTTTCACTTTCATTCTCTAGGGAGACCAAGCTCTATAATTTAAGAACTTTGTATGTTGAGGTAAATTTTGTTTTTTCTTAAATTTTGAGCTTGGATATCCAGGCTAGCGCTAGCCAAACCAAGGGGCAAAACTCGAAAATGAAAAAAATCTTTTAACGCCGTTCGAAAATTACCAAGAAAAACCCAAATATTTTTTATCCTCTTCGTGGATAGAAATTTGATGATAACCTTTTTTGAGATCAAAAGTCGTGAAGTAAAAATGTTTCTCGATGTGTTGCCTAGCCACTCTTAAGTCTTAATATTTAAATTTTGGAAAGTCGATGATGTCATTAATGTTTCGGAGATCAATAACAAGGCGAAGTTTGTCATTTCGATCAGCAACTGTCAAGGGATTAACACAAAAGGCCTCTGATAATTCCTCAATACATTTCTTTTCAAGAAGCTTTTTTATTGCATTTTCGACAAATTCAGGATGCTTAAAACTGGACGCATTGTTTTTCTCAAAAAAAGTCTGAATGAAAGGTATTCTGTATCCATGTTTAATCGTGCTCAAAACGAAAGGTGAAGCGTGTAGATCTTTCTCCCAAAAATCTAAGTGTTTGATTAGATTCCCAACGTAAGATGGTGGTGCGCACTCTTCAAATTCAAAGGCTTGGCCTGAAACACGACAAATGAAAAGCTGACTTTCGACTTAAACTCTACAAATAACTATATATAGCAATATAAAAGAAAACACTAGTCAATACACTAAACAGAAAAATGCTTTAAAAAGGTTTTCGTATATAATCAAATTATATCCCAGTGGAACAACAGGATTTCTTTTTATCCACCCAATTGTCATCTCGTCTAATCAAGGGAACTCTACTGTCTCTTGTGCGATTGCACTGATGCATTAAGTGACCTCTAATGCCACAGTTCCAACAAGCTCTCATGTTATCACTACGAGGATCAGATCTCTTTGAATTAGAATCAAATTTCCTTAGATCGTTATCAATCGGTCTGATATGCCTTGAAAGTTTATCTCTTTTAGAAAAACGAAGTTTTCTGGCTTTCTCTGCCTTAGCGTTCGTAGTCCTACGAGCCCTATTGATCCTTTTTTCGTCGTCGGTATCCGAGGCCATATCATCACTCATGTATTCACGCACGACTCTCCAATCCTCTCTGTCAGCCAGTATAATAAGTTTTTTACTTTTTTTAATAAGATTATTGACTGGGAGACAAGAAATAGACACAAAGTTGAGTCGTTTGACCCGGATGAAATATATTCTGTAGTATTTTACAAGTTTTATGTACAAGTGTGGCGGATATATTGGGGTCACTCCTATAGGAACTAAGTGGATGGCGTAGTATACCCTTAATTCAGAGGGAGTATACCATAGGCGGCATAGCCTTAAAACAGAGGGCGTATACTAGAGGCTCTGTACAAAAGGCAAGAGGGGCGGCGTGAACATCAGAGGCCCTAGAAAATCTAGACGTCACAATCAAGTGACCATCCGTGACATGATAGGAGAGACCCGTGTGGGCGCAATTGAGTAAGGGTGGGAATGAGGAAAAGAAAACACGACCGAATACTGAGTGGGTCGAAGAAGAAGCAAGAGCACGAGGGGTCTGGGTACAACAACATGCACAAGAGGACTGGGGAGAGTCGCGGGTGGTCTTCTTGTCTACCGCCACTAACCACAATTTCGCGCCCTCGCCCGAAACTGCGATTAGTGACTGGGAGACAAGAAATAGACACAAAGTTGAGTCGTTTGTCCCTGATGAAATATATTCTGTAGTATTCTTTAGTATTTATTATATAAATATGACAGTCTAAATCATGATTAAAAATGAAAAAAATCAACATAAAAGGGGTTGCGGAACGAGCGTTCTGTTTTCGCAAAGCGAAGAAATCTCAGAATGTACACAAAATCGACTCCATTATCACGCAGAATTACAAAGAAAACATTTAGATCAAAGGCACGTTCCGCAAAAAAAAAAACTAATAAGTCCTTACATTTCACCTCTAGAATTTATTGCCAGTGAGTCATAACAATAATGTCAAAGAAGAAGATGTTGGAAAAATAAAAGACATATAAAAAAGTCATTTGTACTCGATTTTGTAATACATTTGTAGTAATTTCAAAAAATCTTCCTGGAAAAAGTATAAAGATATCTGCTCAATACAACTTTTTACAAGGTAAAATAACAAAAATAAAACTGTAAAGAGTAACATCGTAGCATGGACTTAATAAAATAGGGGGGGTTACAGTGGTATTTAAAAGGGTAACACAGAGTATTTCATACTGAAAATAATTTAATGAGTTTTAAAAGATCCTTCTAGAATTTTTCAACAAACGTATCCTGTGAAAAAAAGACCCTATTTCAATCATTAAAAAATCATAAAAACAATAACACATTGGTGTGTAGTTTTAGTAATAATGTAGTCTTTCTCGTCATTGTTTTGATTCTGTAGTTTTAAAATATTACAGTAAATGTGACACTGTAATATGGACTTTTTGATAGTTTAGGATGTCATAACTAAAAGTGGTAAAGAATAAAATCCATTTTTACAAAAACATCACTAATTTATAATTCACAACAGTACTAGTTTTCATACATTCATGCAATCAAAAAAGCAAATCATGCAATAACTTCAAACCCCTTGAATCATTCCAATATTATAAGGCAGCGATCACGAACCTCTCCGGATGCATTTCATTTTGCCAGTATGCATGTTCAAGAATTTTGAGGAAAATGCTGTGAAAGAGCTTATTTTATTTGGAAATAGTGTTTGAACTAAATAATGACCACCAGCACCAGTGAATTTGAAATTTTCTACTACTGTACTTACTTAAAAAGATTAAAAATAAATTGGAAGCGTTTTTTTCTGATTGCTGCCTTAACATGTTAACATGGCTAACATGCATAGCCCTCAAATGAATGACCTGTCTGGTCATTAAAATACAAAGTTAAATCAAACAAAAATGTTAGAGTAGAGCTGTGAGCGGAGCTGAATATAGTTTATTCTAATGACCAGCTAGGTCATTCATTTGAGGGCTATGCATGTTAGCCTCCACTGATGCAAGTTACCCACTCTCACGGTAAAAGTTAATGTCATTAAGCATCACATGTCACACACAAACAGTTAGTCACACTAGGAAATCTAGATTTCAGACAAAACAACATCAGTCATTACAGGATGTACCAAAACATTCACAATTTGTCCCCCTTCTTGTGTTGCATTATATTATACGTAGCTAGTACATAATATTAATACTGAATCTTGATGGGAATCTGGTAATGTTTGCGTTTGCTTGATCATCTCAAACTACAACAAAGTCTTTCTTATGTCGTGTTGAATAATAGACCTTATTGGAGTTTTTGATTTTTCTAAAAAAGCGATGTGTATTACAATAGAATTCCCTCGAGGAGTTCCTAAAAGAGATATTATTTGTAATACATTCGAAACAATCCCACAACACAATGCATCGCTTTTTTAGAAAAGTCAAAAACTCTGATAAGGTCCATTAGTCCATAGGAATGGTTACTCCAATCAATTGTCACAAAAATGTGCCATGCAGTATGGATGCCACAAGGTAAACAACCATCTGTCAAACCATTATCGAAAATTTCAGTTGACAACAAAAAAAAAACAGCCACACACATTGTCACATTAGCAAGTGGATGGTAGGACAGCTCTCCTCTCCCAGAGGTAGTGGTAAAAAACCTCAAGAATAATACTCGAGTAATATCTACAATAAGTGTGAACAGCAGCAACGTTATTTTACAAGCAAAAGATGCCTTCCAGCTTAAAAAGTCAGCAGGATCCTGCCTTGACCACGCCATCTTTCTGTCTTTGTTTCGCAAGTGTGCAAAAGTGGGAAAAGTGAAAGTAGCAGCAACGACACATAAACAAAGATCTCGCACTTGATTGGATAGTCAAACTCGATATAATTTTACAAAAACTTTTATTTTATAAAAAAAAGAAAAGTCTACTTTGCTCGGGGTTTTTTTCGTGAGCCAAATCGGTAGCATTTCTCGAACATATACAAATTTACGTCCCGCGTACGCAGATCTTTCCAAATTATTATTCTAAATTTTCTAGGTAAGAATCAGAAATTCAGAAATTGGATGCATGAGAAAATAATGACAATATGTGTGGCAGTAATTTGCAGAGAGCACAATACCGGAATGAAATATTTGGCACAGCATCTTGGTTTATTATTGAGTTTAAGACTTGCAATCACGACGTCCTATGGTATTATTTGAGAAAATGCCTTGCAATATTTCACTTGATGTCCTGGGTGTAATTTGAGATTATATATAACTTGCAATATTTAACTTAACGTCCTGGTATAATTTGAGATTATAACTTGGAATATTTCACTTCACGTCCTGATTTAATTTGGGATTATAACTTGGAATATTTCACTTGACGTCCTGGTACAATTTGAGATTATAACTTGGAATATTTCACTTCACGTCCTGGTTTAATTTGGGATTATAACTTGGATTATTTCACTTGACGTCCTGGTACAATTTGAGATTATAACTTGGAATATTTCACTTGACGTCCTGGTTTAATTTGAAATTATAACTTATTTCACTTGACGTCCTGGTACAATTTGAGATTATGACTTGGAATATTCCACCAACGCCCTGGTATAAATTGAGACTGTTACTGAAATATGTTATCATGATATCCAATTTTTCACTTGACGTCCTGATATAATTTGAGATTATGACTTGGAAAAATTTACATCACAGCCTTCTGGAATTAGTCGAGACTGTAATACAGTATTGTCGGAAGACAGTTTAGAAGCATTTGTTTATCATGATTGAATTACCTTTTTATCAGTTTTTGTTAATAAGAAATTTAATGTCATTTAAATCTGCCTCAAGGTTTTTACTAATTGGTACTTTTCCATTTTAAGCTAATTTCTGGGGATTTCTTAACTTTTCTCCTATTTCATCCTCATTTTTAATGTCTCTTTTTGGGTAGAAAGAATTTCAAGCTCAAATCAAAGCAAGATCAACATACTGAAAAGCTTACAAGCTGGAACTTTTTTACTTTTTCCCTGCAAAAGTTATCATAAGATTTTTCATCCACTACTGTAAATTTTTTTATCAAACAGGAAAGTCACAAATTCGAAATTGCAAGTATTTAAACTGTCAATGATTTGTATACATATCCTTTGTCTTTGAGCAAATGGTGGTGGGGAGAATATACTATAGCTTTTTATTTACATGGACTTTAATATATAAACGGGTTAAATATAAGGATATAATCCTCAGGCAAAAAAAACAACAAACAAACAAACTTACATGATTTGATGTTTTTTAAGAAATTTATAAGGTGAAAGTTTAGATAGATATCCTTGTTGCAAAGAAATTACAAACTTATTAAAAAAATGGACTGTTTATAAAAATTGTTTTCTAAAAAAAGAAAGTGTAGTTCCAAGAAAATATAAAGGGAATAAAAGGAAGAGGGTCTCCAAAGAGAACTATAATATTTCTTGGAATCCCTCTTTTATCTCAGTTTCTCTCCCGCCTCTTTTTTTTTGTTTTGATTTTTTCGAATACCGAACACAGTTTGCCTCGCATACGGAAACTCGAATTCGTACGATTTGGGCTGTTTTTGTATTTTGTACCAAAATGGTATAGTCTAAGACTGGCAACTCTACCGACTGTAAACTCTTTTCGGCAAAAAAAAACATTTGCGAATTTTTTTATTATTCGGCTTTGGGTTTTTTTCTTAGATAGTGATTCGTCTTAGACTATAGCATAGTCTACCCAACTGGTTGAACTGACCAACGGATGAATATTTCTTGCAGCCTATTGAGATTGTTACGACCCTTGGCTAAGATATCGTTTAGGCTGTCCCCAGAAGATGTTGATTGAGATGCGTCGAAGAGGATGCGACGGGTGTGATTAGAGAGTTTCCCTTCCAGACGGCTCTCCAGGGTATGAAGTAGTGTATAGGTGAATTGTGAAGTCTTGATTGAACATCTTGAGGTAGGTTACAAACAAATTCAACATACCCAAGTTTCTGAAGCTTCCCTTCAGATTGGAGGATATCTTCTTAGCCAGGTTTGATGGTTGATTGAGCTTCTTCAATTGCTGGATGTAAACTTTTATTGCTTTATCTTTGTTGTTGGCGAGACGAGTTGTTGGATCAGCGATGAAGGGTAATGAAGCAGATGAGATGGATTGGTCAAAGTCCCGTCAAAGTCGATATTGACTGAAGAATTGATGAGACTTTGCTCGACTTCTTTTTTGATTGAAATAGCTTCGTTTGATGAATCATGTTTACAGTCTTTGCAGCCTCGACACTTTGGACATCGATAGTCAATTTCACTTCCTGCTCCTTCCACCTCTTCGAAGACTTTCATTGAAGTTGACAGGAATGTTGATGTTGAATCTGGTTGGTATCCCAAAAGAGGAAGTTGAGGTTTGACCTCCCTCAGGGTTGGATGAATAGCAACGTGGTGGTATTGATGAACATTAGTGAAGACTTTGTGAGGACCTCCGACGACACCACGGCAACCTGGTGCATCTTGGAAAACTGACTGAGAAAACGTGAGTCCTGATGGTAGCTGATGGATCAATTTTGGATGGTAACGAAGATACCTTACACCAACCATAACGTGAACTTCACCACCGATTGAAGGAGGTAGCTGGGGCAATGGTTGGTTACCATCTGATATTGTGTAGCTTCGCTGAATGTCTTTGAAGACTTCGTGAAGTGGATATGTTGGCATGGTTGATGTGATCCTTTCCAAGCAAGGACCTGACATTAAGACATCATCACCGTCCAAGAGAGGTAACTTGACACGATATGATCCGAGGGTTCATTTGGTTGAACAGTTGCCAACACCACCAAGAGTGATAGGATTGGATGATTCTTGTGAGCATCTGGCACCAAGGAGTTTTACTGCAGATTTGCTGATGATGAAATCACTGCAGCCGGAATCGAAGAAAACGAGAAGCTTCTTACCATCGACGTTGATGCGTTGTAAGGCGTAGATTCCTCTGTCATTACAGTCTTGATTGTGGATCTTGTGGCATTCTGATTCTTCAAGTGTCAAGCTGAGGTTGTGAGCAAATTCTGGTAGTGATGGATTACGTATGAAGCGTTGAACTTTGCAATTAATTGATCTTTTTCGGATTTGTGTTCCTCGCAGACAAAGTGTTTCTTAACATCATACCTTCGATGAGATGGATGCGGACATACGAAGTTGGCATCTTCCTTCGGCGTGCTTTCCAGTTGTAGCGTCAGCACCAGGGAAGGGACATTGCATGCAGTAGTTTCTTTCGCAAAGGATCTCGAGACGTTGAGCAGGTGTAGTCAAGACGAACTTTCTGCATGTGAAGTATTGAAGGATTTTGGTGCCGTTTGGACCAGATGATGGAATGTGACCAATGGTACCAGTGGGTTCATTGCAAATTGTACATGATGTTTCTGGACTCGTGATGTGGGACAATGATCGTCTGTTGGAGCCTGTGTTTTATCCTGAGCTGCCCGACTTTCTTTGATCATCTTTCAAATTTGGTATATCCTTAGCAGTTTGGAGGAGTGATTTTTGTAGATGAACCTTCTTTTCACGTTCGAGGATTGTGACAAGTTTCAACCAAGTCTGCTTTTCTGATAGGTCATCGTCGATGATGGATGTGAGGAATTTGGTTGTCCTTTGATTACAAAGAAGGTTGTAGATTGTAGATAGTCCATCTCCGTAGTATAGATGTTCTTCCACTTTGTGATCCTTTGCAAGCCTCATGGTTTCGTTAATGACGTTGATGATCTTACCAAGACTGGTTGTCAACTTCTCTGAATTGTTAGACTTGACTTTGTCTAGTTTTGATAACTCTTGCAACTTTTTGCGAAGCATAATTTTGGCGTCACTAAAAGCATCTTCTAGGTGGCACCATATCAGGTCGATATCATCGAGACTTTTGACGAGAGTTAGAGCTGGGTCGACCAGAAAATTATTCTTTAGAAGGTCTGGAAGCAAACGACTTGGTGTTGAGTGAATTTTCTCGAAATTAGACTTGAATGTGTAAAAGTCAATTTTTGATTCATACCCTGCAAATGGTTGAAGCTTGATATTGAGTGACAGCTTGTTGAAGGTATTGAGTTTTTCTGGTTCACGATTGCTGACTTCAGATTCAAGTGATTTGGTATAAATTTGTCTGAGCGTGGTAAGTTTTTCAAAATGTTTACTGATACTTTTAACGTTATCGTCTCGTTGTTTATCGAGTACTGGAGATTTTAAGAGTTCTTTGTACTCAACAGCAACTTTATCAAACTGTTTGAAATGATTGTGTTGATTGGTCTTCCATTCTATTAGCTGTTCGAGGGAAGCTTTGGATGAGTTGCCACTGTAAACATCTTGAAGTTCCGATATCTGGCGAGCAATATTGATTATTGAGAAAGCTACTGATTGATCATTGAGATGAAGTTGAGCGTGCTTTTCCTTTTCTTGAGCAAGACGAGAATTTAACTGATTGGCTGACCTCACTGTAAACTTGACTTTGGCATTTCAAAGAAACTTTAAAAGACAAAAAAAAGGCCGATAAATAAATAGTTTGTTGCCAAAATTTATCAAACTACCCATGTAGCAGGGCAGGACCGCTAGGGATGTTTATAACACGTGATGAATTTGTTGTGATATGGAATAGTGTTCAAACTGAAATGAATACAAAGAAAATAATATAGAAAAATTGACAATTTGACTAAATAAACGAAAACTAGGAATGATTATGCTAATTAGTGAAAATGACTAATTAATGAAAAAATGACTAATTAGTGAAAAATGACTAATTAATGAAAATGACTAATAATCAAACAAAAAAGGCACGAAACGTGAACAAGGTGAGAACCAAAGCTGTGACCGCCAAGAAGCCTGGGCACGAACGTGCGAATGAAAATGAGGGTGAAACGAGTGCACAGCTGGGCCGTAAACGTGGGCACAAACGTGCAAATGCAAATGAAAAAATGAAGGCCAGAAAATGAACTAAACTGAGCCAAAATGAAAACAAGGCAAGGCCAATGAAAAGGAAAAGGACTAAACGAGCCAGAGAGCCTGAGCACGAACGTGCGTGAGAAAGTCCAATGAAAGTCCAATGAAATGAATAAAGTAAATGAAAATCTAAGTTGTGAATAAATATTTTCGTAAATTTTGTGAATTTATAAATATCAAATAGCTAGAATAAATGCTTACCAGATTGCCCAAGTGTAGTCACTGTGTAAAAACTGCCATGAAAATGTACTTCGAATGTGAATTGAAATCTATATTAAAATGTGAAACTCAAAAACATGTCTCAACACCATACGTCTTATCTCTCTCAAAGCTCTCGTGTGACTGAAGTGAGAGTGACAAAACAGAAAATGTGACTATGGGCGAAAAGATTCTCTAGGGACGATGACGTAATGAAATATGTATTAATGTTGCGTATATGAAATAATTGATTTTATTAATGATATACTAATGCCTTTTGAAGTCATTTGAGATCCTTTAACACTGCCCCCGGGCAGATGGAAAAGTCACTTACTGTAGTCAAGTTAAACATTTCATTTAAACCATCCACCAGATCAACTTCATCCACTTGATGGATAACTACTAACTCACGAACGGCACGATTCGTCTCGCGGAACACGCTTTCGCTAAACGCGACTTTCCGAACTTTTGAATCTCGTCCTGGGAATAACTCTCGAGCGATACCGTACTGATATGTGGAATTGATGAGGGAGTCATTCTTGAGGAACAACACGATGTCGCCCACCATGATGTCTCTGTCGTTGATGAACCATTTGGGCTGATAAGTGATTTTTGGAACATGGTTGATCAGCCAGCTGTAAAACCAAGTGTCGAAGATTTCAGTGTTGGTTTGAAGGATTTTCGATGGATTCTTGGAAACGATGAGTGGTTCGGTAGGGCTACGATCATTGTAACGTCCAAGCTTGAGACGGTTCGGTGTGATTAGATCCATTGATTCGTAATCGGATACAATGCCATTGAGTGCCAAAGACAGGTCGTTCATGGAATTTGCTACTTCCGATGATAGTGTCTCCCATTGCATGATCGATAGTCTCCTTCCTTGGAATGATTTGTTGATTGATGATTTCACTTCTCGTATCTTACGTTCAACCTTTCCGTCATAATTATGTCCGCCGACAGGGCAAATTTCGAAATTCATCTTGACGTCGACGTGAAGGCGGTTTTTGAGATCTTTGAAAGAAATCCTTGAATCGTCACAGCCTTTGACCATTTGGCTACCTTGATCGATGAACATATTCATTGGATAACCGTTATCACAAGCGAAGCGAGTAAGGGAGAGTAGAAAAGATGGCGTGCTGGTGTCGTCCATTGTCTTGATCGAAATGGTGGAAGTTGTGGAGCAACAAAAGATCGTCAACCAAATTTTGATCGTTTTGCGTTTGTTGAATGAACTGTATGCTTGAAATGGTACGGCTAGATCACATTGACTGTTGTAGAAGGCTGGTGCAATCATCATGCAGGAGTTTGGAATCTTCCCTATCGAAACCTTGATGCGTTGTTTTTCGAGATAACGACACAGTTTGCAGGCTCGTTTGATCTTCTTAGTGACCTCACGACCTTCAATGATGTGGGCGACTTTGGATGCATAACGTAATGTCGATTCGATTCTCGAGTGCTTGACAGTCTTGTTAAACCAGTGAACCTCTTGTAAAATGGCGTAGGAAAGTGGTGAATGCTTTTCCAGGATCGGTACACAAAAGACAGTTTGATGGAGATCTTTCATGACACGAGTCATTGGTGTAACGATGTTGATGCTTTCGTTTGGAAGAATGCGACCGGTGTAAATGAGTATACCGTCCACTTCAGTTGAGATACGTTTATATTTGTTAGGGCTGACGAATCGTTTGACCTCATTGGTTCCCTTGTGCCAGAAATAAGCTTCCGCTGATTTGATGTGAACTTCCATGTCGTCCAATTTGATGATAAGCTGATGATTGTTGGTATTGGATGCACGTCTTTGTTGAGCTAAATATCTAAGTTTTTGCAGATATTTAAATACGAGAGCAAGGATTCTGATAACTTTGGTGAAACGAAATCTGTTGGGGTCTATCAAGTATTTCGAGAATGAGTAGCGTTCGCTCACTTCGGCAGGAAGTGACGAATGTCTAGAAGTCTTCGTGAATGAATTATGTTGGTTGCTCTCGAAGGTAGCCTCTTTCTTCATTTGGGTAAGGTCAGAAGAGTTAAGAGTTATCTGACTCACCTTTTTGATGGGGAAGTCCTTGACATCACTTGTCATCCAGGAATCACCGTTGATCCATCTCGAACTGTTGTTGATGTCAAACAGCTTGCAACCACGACGTGTTGGAAGGTCGGCCAACATTTGCTTCGCGTTGACGTAGTACCAATTTTCGGATGACGTGAAGCGTTTGATTTCAATGATTCGATTACGTACAAATGGCTTTAGAGTGATCTCGTCGTTGCTGATCCAGTGCAGATTGATTGTACTATCAGTTAGTTTGATTGATCCATCATGTTTTGATTTGAGTGCACGTCTGACGACCTCACCAGTATGTGCATTGAGCACAGCAGCAATGAGCTCTGCACGTGGTTACGTTGTCGGTGAGATGACTTTGGATCTCGAGAAGATGAGTTGCGATGAATATTCGCCATTTTTACGAAGCATCCGTGCATAGATAGCGACAGCTGCCATTTGTTTGCTAGCATCCCCAAAATCGACAGTGTTGATGTTCAGATTGACTGCATCTGGAGGAACGATGGTTCTTTGATACCGGATGGTCTTGATTTCTTGCATCATGGCGAAGTTATCTTCCCAGATTGGTCTGAGATTGTCAGGAATGGCATCGTCCCAAGTGAGTCCAAGATCGACAAGGTTGCGAAGATCAAGCTTGAATGAAGCGGTGATGGGTATCAATTTGCCAGTGATGTCGAATATTTCACCAACTTTCGAAACGCAATGACGACGAGTGAGCTTTGATGGTATTATGCCGACTTTGATGGTTGGCTTTTTACCACGGTGCTTTTTGGCAAATTCAATTCGGTTACGTCGATGGAAATTTGATCTGATTTCGGATACCAAATGAGACCACCAACGCCGATTGATTCTCCATCTTTGGTCAAGGATACTGGAGGATCATCACCACTGAATGTGAAACCTTTCAAACCGAACCCTCCCCGACTGAGAGCGATTTCCATTTGGTCGGCTCGTTGTTTTGAGGTTTGATCATCAACTTCACCAGACATGCAATCGTCGACGTACAAGTCTTCGTTTACGATTCGGTCAACTTCTGGGAATTCCTCTTTTGACAAGGATGAGGTTTGACGAATGCCTCGTTCGGATTGATTGCCACTTGATTGCACACCGTATATCAACGTCTTTATCACTTTCTCTTCAGGTGGCTGGTTGATGTCGAGTGTGTCATGCCATAAGTATCGTTGGTAGCACCAGTGATCAGAGTGTAGCTTGACGGAATTATACATTTTGGTGACATCGGTATGGAAGGCGGATCTGTGAGTGTACCCCCTGATGAGGATTTCCACCAATTTGTTCATTCCATTGGTTCCTTTGGCGAGAATTGAGTTTAAGCTATATCCGCTACTTGTTTGCTGTGATGCATCGAACACAATTCTGCATGGCGTTGTTAGAATGTAGTTTTGGATAGCGTTTGATGACAGTTGATCTTGCTGGTCCTTTGGAAGATTATTGACGAAATCAACGTGTCCAAGTCTTTGAAGCTTACGTTCGGATTATAATACATCTGACTTGTCCTCTGGATGACGATTAAGCTTTGAAACTTGTTGATTGTGGACTTTCAGTGACTTAGAACGGTTGGGCACCAAACGAGTGATGGGATCTAGGATGAATGGTAGTGTTGCGATCGTCACTTGCTCTTCAGATTTTACGATGACTGATTTATTGATGAGTTCTTGTTCGACCTTTTCACGAATGCTTGTTGCCTCTATTGATCCATTGGACTTACAATCGACACAAGAACGATATTTGGTGCAACGATAGGTAACTTCACTGCCGGCACTTTCAGCAATGTCGAACGTTGATTGTTGGCCAGGATACGAGTTGTTGGAGACTTGGTAGGTGCGAGTTGTGCACAGAAGTGGAACGTCTAGTTTGAGTTGGTAACCAGTTTGATAAAGTCTGAATTGTTTAGAAATGAAATCACTCTTACCAGTCCTGTGGAATTCATTGTTGATCATGGTGAACAATTGATGAGGACCACCAATAACTCCACGACTGCCACATCAGCTGCGAAATATGGATTGGTAAATTGTTAATCCTGAAGGCATCTGGAACACGAACTTTGGGAAATAACGGAGGTATCTGATTCCAATCATTAAATCGACGTCTCCTCCAATGGTTGGTGGTAGTTTTGGAAGTTGCGATGGATCATCTCCAACTTTCTTGTAGGCTTCGTGGATGTCATGCTCGACTTGGCCGTTCAAATGGTAGGTTGGAAATGTTGAGGTTATTTTGTCCAGTGATATTCCAACAAATGTTGCATCAGATCTGTCATGGGTTGGGATCTTGACTGAATGAACGTTTGTTCGTATTTGAGTGGTGACACCTCCGACTCCACCCAAGTTGATAAGAATTTGGCACTGCAATTCGACATCCAATGATTTGACTGATGACGAACGAACGATGAAATCGTCACATCCAGAATCGTAGAAAATCAGATACGTTTTATGGTTGATGGTGACTTCTTGAAACTGGAAGATAGCTGATTCATCCATAGAATCCTTTGGTGATCTGGTTTGGAACGATGAAATTGCAATGAAGTTTGAGATGTTTTTGGAGAACTCTGGCATGTTGTTACGTTTGCTGATGCACCTCTGCTTGAATCGCTCGAGTTGGTTGACATTTTCTTGATCCCTCTTGTGCTCTTCACAGACAAGCACGTGTTTCTTGATGGTGAAGTTGTCATGATCTTTGTGTCTGCATATGAATTGACGTTGACATTTACCTTCCTGATGCTTGCCAGTGTCGTGGGCACCAGGGAAGAGACATTGGTGACACAAATTTTTACGTTTTAGGATGGAAAAGCGTTCAGAAGGTGACATATCTGCAAATTCCTTGCAGACAAAGTATTGGATCAGCTTGTTTCCTTTTGGTCCAATGGTTGTTGGATGATCCTTTGAACCACAAATGGCGCACTGAGTTTGATCGTCTGGAATTGGAATTGAAGGATCTCGAATGCTTGGATGCGAATGCTGACCTCTTGGTGGCTTGCTAGTGTCTAGCGATGTCAGGAGTTGCTTTTGCTGTTGAACTTTTAAGTCTCCCTCTAAAAATTCTATCAGTTGAAACCAAAGTTCTTTACCCTCTAAATCTTGGTCACAAATAAACTCAAACCATCGAGTAGTTCTAGAGTCACCAATCAATTTGTAGAGACGTTGGATTCCATCACTGTTGTAGAGCTTGGCTTCAATGTTGTGTTGTTCTGATAGTGACATTAGGTCTTTCATGAGAGAGATGATCTTAGTGAGAGCTTCAGAAATTTTGGATGGATTTTTAAGCCTCCAGATATTTTCGAGACTGGATAGCTCTTGCAGTTTATTATTCAATAAAATGTTTGTGTTACCGAATGATGACTTTAGACGTTTCCAGATTTCGTCAATGTTTTTTTCAGCTTTCACGATTGACAGGGCTAAATCCTCCAAATAATTGTTGCGAAGAAGGTCTGGCATGTAGCATCTTGGAGTATGACGTTTGTGGAGCTTCTCAAACTCGGTTTGGAATGAGTAAATGTTTAGTTTTGAGTCGAATCCACTGAATTTCTGCAGTTTGATTTTCAGGATCGAATCTTTGAATGTCGAGAGTTTATCTATCTCTCTGTCGGCAAGCTGCTTTTTGACGTTGGTTGAGAAGGTTTGAAGAGAAGTAATCAAACGTGAATACTTCTGCTGTAGCATTGTCACTGATGGCTCCTTAGTTGTCCCAGTTGTTTCTCTGATAAGGACTTTGAGTTCGATTGCTATCTTCTCCATTGACTTCGTGATATCGGGAATATCTTTGCTTGCAGATTGGACGACAGTGTCTGTTACTTAATTGAAATCGATGGAAAGTTGGGATTCGATTAATTTTAGGGTGTGGTCAACATTTTTGATGGAAAACTCGATCGATTTCGATTTTGCCTCTTTAGATGAATTCTCGACGAATTCTCGTTGATCACGTTTGGTTTGCTTTGCATCAGTGATGTACATTTGGATGCTAGAGATTGCTGAGTGGTAGGATTCGAAAAGCGTTTTGTCGATGTAGTCATTCGGTACTTTGATGAAGAGGTGACGTAGAGTTGATCTCATTGATCCAATTTTTGAAATGTTGTCATCGATATCCTCTGGTGGTGTTAAACCGTCAATAGCAGATTCAATGATGAAGTCTTTGATTTCCTCCAGGATGAGGGTGATTGAGTTGATCACATGTTGAAGCTCATCAGCCACGACTCCTGCAGTGGCTCCGGCGAGATCAGGTTTGAGATGCTTTGTACCGTCCTCACTGAACATTTTGTAATCGATACGTTTCTGGGATCGTAACAGCATGGAGATTGTTAATGGTGCGACATGATTGGTTTGTATGAATCAAGCTTTTGATTGAATGAGTTTCTGATTGAATCGAGAGTCTGTGATTCGAGTATCTGTTTGAATGTAGCAGGGCAGGACCGCTAGGGATGTTTGTAACACGTGAATTTGTTGTGATATGGAATAGTGTTCAAACTGAAATGAATACAAAGGAAATAATTTAGAAAAATTGACAATTTGAATAAATAAATGAAAACTAGGAATGATGATGCTAATTAGTGAAAATGACTAATTAATGAAAAAATGACTAATTAGTGAAAAATGACTAATTAGTGAAAAATGACTAATAACCAAACAAAAAAGGAAACGTGAACAAGGTGAGAACCAAAGCTGTGACCGCCAAGAAGCCTGGGCACGAACGTGCGAATGAAAATGAGGGCGAAACGAGTGCACAGCTGGGCCATAAACCTGGGAACAAACGTGCAAATGCAAATGAAAAATGAAGGCCAGAAAATGAACTGAACTGAGCCAAAATGAAAACAAGACAAGGCCAATGAAAAGGAAAAGGACTAAACGAGCCAGAGAGCCTAAGAAGAACGTGCGTGAGTGCAATGAAAGTCCAATGAAATGAATAAAGTAAATGAAAATCTAAGTTGTGAATAAATATTTTTGTAAATTTTCTGAATTTATAAATATCAAATAGCTAGAATAAATGCTTACCAGATTGCCCAAGTGTAGTCACTGTGTAAAAACTGCCATGAAAATGTACTTCGAATGTGAATTGAAATCAAAGTAAAACGATATTAAAATGTGAAACTCAAAAACATGTCTCAACACCATACGTCTTATCTCTCTCAAAGCTCTCGTGTAACTGAAGTGAGAGTGACAAAACAGAAAATGTGACTATGGGTGAAAAGAGTCTGAAAGGACGATGACGTAATGAAATATGTATTAATGTTGCGTATATGAAATAATTGATTTTATTAATGATATACTAATGACTTTTGAAGTCATTTGAGAGTCCTTTAACAACCCATGCCTTTTTAGCGGAAAAACAATAGTCTTGAAGCACCGCGATTGAGGCAACAACAATGGAAATCGAAACTTATGTCGGTGTACTCACTTTTTTTCTTTTTGTTAGAAATCAAATTCCAATTGCTTCTAGTCTACTTTACAACTCAGCGTCATCAAAATCATCAAAAAGCAAAGTTCAGTATGCCTAATTGTAGGGGGGCGGGGTCATTTTTCATTTTTTCGACCCCAAAATCATTAATAGTTATGGTCACTTAATTATGACTTTTGCCTAAAGTGTAAAACAACCATTATTTTCTAGGGAAAATACCCCAATATCCCTTTATTGTGACCCCCCATTTTATGATTTTCTTCCGGAAAGTCCCCCAGCCCACTCTAAGAGTACACACTAATTTGCTTTAATATTTGGGTCTGGCTGATTGTGTAGTGGCAAATTGCGTACGGGGACGTGCTGCTGGTAAAGGTTCCTTTTTTAGGCTCTGAAGATATCTGACAGGGTCTTAAATTTACTAATTCTCAAGATTTTTATCTGACGACAGGGTCGACTTTTGGACGACTTTCCGTCTACTTATAGTCATTTTGGCCACTTTTAGGTTGAAAATCAGAAATTTTGTTTAGATTTTTTTCTTTGACATGGTGCAAAATTTACCAGATATAAGTCATATCTGACAGGGTCCATTTTTTAAACTCCAGTGACACGTCCCCGTCGGCCGTCAAGGTCAGTGCCACACCCCCCCCCCCCCCCCGGTGTCCCCGTGGGGTATTTTTTTGTTTAAGTTAAAAAGTATCAGAGAGAGCATCGTTATTATAAATTTATACCGTACCATATTTTTCTCGCTTCGCTCGCCGTTCTGTTCTCGATAATTTGAAAAAATTGTATGTCATGGTAAGAGGAGTGAAATGTAGAAATGACAATTCTTCAGGAAAAAGCAGGACAGCCACAAGGAATGATTGCTTACGAATTAAATATGTAAAATTACGTACACACTTTTTAACAGTACCGACGACTGGAATGTTTTTATGTGAAGAAAGAGGCGGGTAATTCTCACATTCTCCTTTTGCTTTTTATCGCCCTTTGAAGACTGTTTGTGTTGTCGACAAACTTTTTGATTTTTATGTTTTTATTTACATTTGAAATGTTATTTTCTATAAAAGGAATTTGATTTGAAAAGAATTTGAATGTCATTAATAAATACGATCGTTGAATACATTCGAAAACATTTTAAACAAAAGAAAAGAGACAAACTGGATCAGGAAAGCCTTGGCAGAAATTAAAATCGCTAAATGTAGACGGGCCTTATATTTCAAAACAAAGGCTGAATAAAGTCTAAACCAGGCTCTATCCGATCTGTCAATCAAAACAAACTTATCGAGAATAAAAAATTGTTGGCGAAAACGAAAGTGACACACAGAAAACAAGCAAACAGACATACAGACTACGGCTATTAATATATACCTAGATTTTGTACCTTGGTAGACCTTGATCAGGATAAAATGTTAATATTTTCCTCCCGGTGACAGTTGAAAGAGCACAATGCAGAACCTTTAAAATTAGTAACCTGTGAGAAGTCGGAAACACATGCACCACATAGTAAGGAATTAAAACTATGGAAAACTGTGTTTGAATGCTTGGAAAAGAGTTCTTTGAGTAATGGATGGTTGGAATAATACTCGCAAATCAAAAATAATTCCCCACACGTGAGACATCGCAAAGCATCAGACAGTGAATTGTTGCCAATCATGTGAAGCGACAGAGAACTGTAAAAACAATTGACGTTCGGAAGAGAGCCGAAGATAAAAAATTAAAATATTATTGTATTTACCGTGTAACCCATATAGCACCTCCCTGAAGGGGGAGAGGGGTTTAGCAAAAGCATATACCATTAATGAATGAATGACTTCATCTCTAATTTTCACTGCATACTAGGCATGAGATACCTTGAAAAGCACAGGTCAAAATCATATATTGACGCTGTGCCGACGAATCGAGATGCTATTCAACGCGCAATCAACGAAGACAAAAGTAACCATGACGACCATCCAAGATCTTGGATGAAGTTCAAAGTTGATATTGTTATTCCCGTCGTTGAAAACATAACTAAAAATTATCATCAATGCTTTTTAAAAAGAGTCAGTGATAGAGAATCATAACATAAAGCCTGTCTATTATTTCGATTCAATTAAAAGTGACATTTCCATAATTAATATTTTAGTAATTACTGTTATACATTTGGGGATCATGTAAAAAAATTTCTTTCGAAAGAAACTCACTTCAATTACACTTGTAGATTTCTGGGGAATTCGTAAATAGTAAACTGCATACTGATACAGTCTGCTAGACATTAATAAGGTAATATTTGCTCTCCATCTTTCATTCTTTCTACAGTGATTAGATTGACACATGCACGATAAAATTTCTATTATTGGTCTTCAGAGGTTAATATATTCTTTGAAAACTTAACCTCTGATACTCAGGGTAGGCATGAGAGGGTATCAAATATGTATAATTTTTGTGTGCGTACTATACGGATGACCCGTTACATAAAAAGTGTGAATAGAATAGGGAAGTGTCTGGTTCTCGACTGCGAATATCATGTCAAAAATCAAAACCCAAGTAAAAGATTATGTATATAGTACAGAGCAGTTTCTATACGGTAACTCTTTCGATCAATTGGTTTGTGTAATGGATATGGAAAGTCGGATGGGCTGGGTTAGCGAGATTGTGCAGCTTTCCCATTCTAGAAGTCGATAAGAACATGATCTTGGTCTTTTTGTTATTGAACGCAAGATTGTTTTCGGTCGACCAATCTTTGAGTTGATCTAGGCGTTGTGTCATTCTGATGATTGTGGCTGCTACCTTTTTAGGTCTACAATGTTTGTAATTTGTAGTATCGTCAGCATATTGGTTGGTACTACCTACCACCTTTGACGTTGTCTTGTAAGTCCACGGTGTATAGATTGAACAAGATCCGAGGATGGATATTATTAAATTTTCGCGTAGATTAAATTTGGCGAATTTGGCGAATTTTGCCAAAGTTCGCCAACTTAAAATCCTCGCTAAAATTTACAAATTCGCTAAATTAAATCAAAAATTTAACAAAAAGAGAATTATGTGAAAAATCACAACTTTTTAGTATATTTTTGAGTAATTTTCACCCATTTCAATGTGACAAAATTTCCAATTCGTCAAATTAAATCCCCACCAAATTTTACGAAATTGATATCGCCAAATTAAATCCCGCCCAAAATTGTATTTTGGCCAATCGCAAAATTAAGCCCACACCAAAATTTATCCACTTAAGGTAATCGAAGACTTTCGAATAATCGAGAAATGCTGCGAGTGTGATTTCCCCTTTGTTCATTGCACCAACGATATTTTGAATTTAGATTCTCGAATTTTCATAAGCAACGTTTTGGTCGAGTGACGTTTGCGAAAGCCAGATTAGGTTTGCTTATTTATCTGATGTTGGACGATGAAGTATACGATTTATTTTGCCATTAAACGTTCAAAAATGTTTGGAGAGTATGGGTAGCACGGTAACAGGTCTGAATTGATCGGGAGTGGTGGATTGTTCTGTTTTCGGAATAGTTGTTACTTTGCCGATTTTCCACTGTTGATGAAAGGTGTTTTCGGCGATACCTGTGTTGATTATATGCGTGAGTGGAGATGCGAGATGATCAGCAATAGGTTTGATGAGTGAAACTGGAAGATTGTCGTATCCAGAAGAGCAGTCAGTTCGGAGATTCTTGATTTCTTTGACTACTTGTTCATATGTGACGGGTTGGAATTCGAACTCATGCTCGAAATCTGTAGCAAGATCTTGAATAAGGAGCTGGATTTCCTTGATTGAAGTTGGCTGTGATCCAAGAATTCTAGGAGCTGTGGAATTGTAGTGATCGTTTAATTCGGAGGGTCGAATATTGATAACACTTTTCTTTGGGTGGAGGATTTGGTGAATAAGCTTCCAGACTTCTTTCGGTTTTTTGGATGAGAGAAGTTTACGATAGAAAGTTTTTTTGGTGAGTTTTACCTGTCTTTAAGATTAAAAAAAAGTTTAAAAAAGTTTTGGAAGTGTTTTGGAGCCAGCCGCCAATGTAACAAAGGCTTTTTTAAAGTTAAAATTTATGGGAAGAAGATTCATTTTAACTCATCCAGCTTTCAGCTTCCTGGATAAAAAATAGAATCCTGGAAAATAATTACCCTGGAATTTCAGCCATACTGGGAAATTGACTTTGATTTTATCCACATTCAAAATTCAACGATTAAAAATTGCACTCCAAAACCATCCCCACTGGATTTTTTAACCTTGGAACAATAGAATTTCTATCCCCATTGGGGTTTTAATAAGAATTTTTATCCCCACTGAGGGAAAAACCTATACCGGGGCTGTGAGACAAGGGTGTCAAAAAAAGATATCTGAGGAAGGGATAGATTCTGCAGGTGCTGACAAAAACAAGACAAGAAGAACATCGGGTGATACTTTTGATCTATTGCATGCCAAAATAGAGATAAGGAGATGAAAAAGGATGAACGTGAAATGCAGCAGCAACAAAACCAACAAATGAATTTAATGTTACTTAACTTTAATGAAAATATTCAAAGACAAAAAGTTTAATTTTAAACAAAATTACCCACAAAATGCGGCTCTTAATGCGAAAACAACAGTAGCCTGGATATCCAGGCTGTAACTATTTTACAATCTAGTTTTTGATATTTTATGTTCTGGCTTACAGTCTGGTCTCCCTAGAGCGTTTTGCATTCTCCATATGAGAATGCAGTCCGCTTGCTTACCCTCACTTCGCTAAAGCCGTAAGGGCCAATCTACACGGCGCAGAGCAATTCTGAAGCAAAAATAGGATAGTGAAGATAGAGCTTTCTGTTACATGTAAACATGAAAAAGAAGAAAACAGATGCAAGTTCATTTTCCAAGAAAACATGGTCTGGTGGTTGGTCAAGATAATGCATGCAAACTTGTTGATGGACTTAGATGTTTACATGGCTTTAGATCTTGTAAGGCTACCTTTTATTAACTTTTGTTTGGCCTGCCCTGGGTTGGCTAGGAAACTTTTGGAAACATGGGTTTGCACTTTCATTCTCTAGGGAAACCAAGCTCTATAATTTTAGAACTTTGTATGTTGAGGTAAATTTTGTTTTTTCTAAAATTTTGAGCTTGGATATCCAGGCTACAACGACAGCAGCAAATGTAATATTTTAAGCAAAAAGAAAAGTGAGATATTTTTGTTAATTTTCATAAAACTGATTGTACACGAGGGGCCTTAAAAATGTTGACTTTATCAGAATCGTTGTTTTTTGGACTTTAGAGGTCATATCTCGGCACCACGTGGTACAAATTTCAAAAGTGACCCCATTTTCTTTATCTACTCATCGAGAGGAATATCCTTGTTTAGTTATTTTCGACATTTGAAAACCATTAAAAATCCCAGTTATTTGATTAATTGTAGAAAAAAGTACCACGTCCGCCATTATGGATTTGAGGGTGTTCCCATCTTCCTGGGGGTAGGGCTTTTTTAGGTGATTCCTGTCATGTTCCTGGACCTCTGTTCTACCTGACTATCAATGTTGCTAAATATTGAAACAATTTTAAAACACCAAATTTTATCTAAAAATTAAAATTATCAGATATCTCTTCTTTATGACAGCATTATACTTATGAAGGGGGGCTATGAAAAATATTCTTCTATACTTGGCTGAATTAAATTACTGGGAGAGTTTTTCGCGAGGGTTTTTTTCTTTTTAAAGCCTAGGAAAAGATTTAAGTTCTCAGAAACCGACGTCACAGGCAAAACCTCTTCCACAAAATATTTTCTCATTCTATTGACACTGTTCATTTATTTTCCATTATTTTCCAGTAATATCAGTATGTGTATTATAGCACTCAACAATAAATGTTCAAATTTTATATTTTTATTCGAATCTCAGAACGAATCAAATGAAAATAAATGAATCGAACATTCGATATATTCGTTAAATCAAAGTGACGCCTTCATTTTCAGTACATTTTCAAATCTTGATATTTTGAATCTTGACAGATCGTATTTGGTGTTTTTATTGAGCGCCAACGATGCCAGGATTTGACCAGTGATTGGTGACATTTTAAATCCAGTTCCTGAAATTGGAAGGAAACAAACAAAGTTCTATCTAAAGTTATGTTTATCCATGCAATTTTAGACATCAGATTTGCAGAGAGCTGGCTATAATGATTTTTTGTAGAGACATATTCAAGACATCCGATTACCCACGTCAGGTGAATTGTGGTCTTGCTAGGCAAAGCTACTTAGATTTTCAAAATAAGTTGCGTGACTGGTTTAAAAATAAAAGCTTAACCCGAGAAAGCAGTAACCCTAACGTTCGATGAATTTTGAAAACAAGAAAGTATGAAATCAAAGAACTATGTGGTTTAAGATGTTTCGAGCGGCTTTTTATGAAATTTTGTTTTTATCACGCACACGAAAATTATCAAAATTGGCCATCGTGTATAAAATAGCGAAAGATTGACCCAAGTCACTCATCACGACTCAAATCTTCACCATGTAACGCAGCACGCCAAAACCATTGCACCATCATGTCAAAAAATTATTAGCAATTACACTCTAGACTAGCCATAACTTTCATTAAGGTGCCACCGCAGCAAAACGAACACATAGAGTTGAATTTGCGTTCAAGAGGAATGATCTTAGCCCTACAGTAATTTTTGTTAAGAGTGACCTCTCATCTGAGACAAAATTCTTTCAAATGCTAACAAATGTGTCAAGGGAGTGATTTACAGTCGACTTAGAGTGACATCTGTGCCTTGTCTTACACGTTTTTTATAAGAACAATTTCATAAGAATACGAGGCTGAAATTTGTCCAAAACCTAAGAACAAATTAAGAAGAATCTGAACCTCAGATTTCAGAAATTACAGAGAAGTACATGTTTCCATTTTAATTAATATTGACATTTAAGGCTGAAAAACTCATATAAATTTAAGAGCAGCCCAGCCAGAATCATATGACTTACTGGTTTTTCCTATAAAAAGCGTATATATCTGAAGATACTGCTCTTCATATGTCATTTTACTAATGTACACGTTTAGCAAGATAACTGTTTGAATACTTTGAGTAGAGTAATATTTTTAACCTATGAAGAGCGCTAAATAACTACTTGTGGTATAAAAGGAATTTCCAAGAAAAGGGAATTTCCTTAGATTCATTTAACTCTCCAGGGATAAGAAAAAGACAAACTGACATTTCAAAATGAGTAATCAGATCAAAATAACTCCGGAAAAGTCTTTTTGATGATGATAAAACAATAGAGAGACCGTAAGATAAGAATGCTACCGTTAAGCGGAACTAAAATACTGAAAAACGCGCGCAAAATTATGAGATGTTTGCCCAACTTCCTTATGCGTGAAGCTATGAATGCCATCCTCAGAAGCTTTAGGCTTCCTCCGGTGGCAAAAAAAGATTAAATCGCTCCATCACGCAAACCTCTTTGGAGAATATCAGAGGGAATGTTTTTACCTGAAAATCCAGTACCGATCACAATATTTGGATACATTGGGTGTCTGTCTAATATGAAATCTCTGTCTGGAGAAACCTGAAAATATAGAACAATCATTTTCGAATAATTTGAAAATTGGAAACCTACACAATTTGGCTAAATACTCCCAACTCAAAATTATTTTATTTTTGACTATTGATTACTTTTAAAGCCCTTTTTCAAAACGTTTCGCCAACCAATGTTTTGGGATAAAAATGAGACTATTTAATTGAAAATTATATTCTTTGTGAACGTAGGATGTAAAAAATGTGCGGCTGTGACTGGCCATTGAAAACAGCCTTTCATTGTACTTTAAGGCGGGGGCGTACGGTTTTTTGGAAATAGACCATTTTTCATCGGATTTTCGGAATTCAGGCAAAATTCCTTCCGTATTTTGGAATTCTGAAATTGTTTCGGTATCGGAAATCAATGAATTTTTGCTTCGAAATTTCGGTATAATAAAGTTTTTATCCCCTTTTTTCGGAATTCATACATGAAAAATCTAAATTGATGAAAACTTAGTCAAAACGATGACAAATACCCAAAAAAATCGGTATCAGAATTGCAAGTATTTTTTTACGGAATTTCGGAAATTTCGGCAAAATTATTCGGTATTTCGGAAATCATAAACCCCGTACAATCGTGGACCCTAAATGTGACGAAAACAACATTTTCGCACTTGAAAAACTCCCCAAATGAACGACAAGTGGGTATTTGGAAGAAGAATATCAACAGGCTTGCCTTTAGTCCTTATGACATCATGACTGAAAAATGACTGAAAATAAGTGAACCTGGCCCCACACAAGTGGCGGATGCGCCAGAGAGCTGTGAAAAGTTTATTTTTAAACGAAGCTTTATAAATATGGTCGTATTGTCTTCTAAAAAGATGAAGGGGAAAACTCATTGAATCTTTAATCTAAGAAAAAAATGGCCTGAAAACTTCGCAAAAAATCATTTCCTTCAATGTAGTGGATTCAGCTTCTAAATTTTTCATCCGTTATCTCTAAATCCAATAAAACAACATTGGCACTGGTAAAAATGTGTTTTAAGAGCTTTTTTCATGGATTTTTGTAAAGTATACAACCTGTTGTCCATGATTGTAGGACTTGTTCAATATGTTTTAAAACAATTTTTGGACCCCCTACTATGATAATAGGGGTAGTAGCGACCTGGCTAAATTTCCTTGGTGGTGCAAACTATGAAATTGGCGCCCTGGTATTTTTGTCCTTATTTGCGCCCTCCATCATTAAGTGAGAATATTAAACTGCAGGGGTTCAAGAGCAGTGACTGGTTGAAAGTAACGCCCGGAATCTTTGAGTTAAAAAACTTTTATTTAATAACTTGATAATATTTCCTTGTTATAATTGTAAGAACATTTTTCAATTTTCAACTTTTAAAATGTCTAAAAATGCCCAAATTTATACCGATTTAACACCAAAAATAAAGCTCCTCAAATAAGAAAAACATGAGCTGTTGATACTTGAAATGGAAATTTTATACCACTCGATCGGTCTATACTTTTGTTTTCTAAAACTTTATCAGAAAAATTACCAGATAATCTTTAAACTTTTGCGCCGTTGGTCTTACTTTACTCTCCTTGAAAGGTCAATGGCTGAAAGAGGCTCCAAAATTGGCAGGAATGAGGGTTCTTTGTAATTTTGGCGCCACAGGCAAAAAATTTAGGTGTAAGAAAGGTCAAGCAGCTTAAAAAATCTTCTAAAAAGGAGAAAGTTATTCATCATAAGACCATAAAAACCACAGCGAGCATCGTCAAGTTTCGATCTTTTTGGCCATCTCTCATTTTGGGGGTGAGCATCCTCTTTAACCCCTGGTGGATACACAACACTTCTCTCTTGCTTTGACTTTTCGCGATTCAATGTTGATAGTAGTTTTATGAAAAAATTCAAGAGAAAGGATGCAAGAGCGTAAACTAAAAAGAAGCGCCGCAGGTGAAAAAAAACAACATTGCATTTATAGAAGGCGCGCTATAAACGTGCCGAAGGGCACCAAATCGCCCAATTAAACATCAAAAAAATTTTGGCGCCCCCTTGAAAAGCTCTTTTGACGCCCCTCTCAGATCTTTCTGGGTGGTGCACTGTACACCCTGCAGCCCCTGCCAGGTCGCCACTGAATAGGTGGTCCGAAAATTGGTCCCGAATAATTTGGGACCTTAGAGTAAGCTCTTATTCATGTTTAGTTTTTGTGCTCAATTAACTTACAGTGTACAGGCAATTCTCAACAATAGCGGGTTTGTGATCAACATTTTTCATATGATTTGTGACCAGTTTGGTGACATCGTCCATATTTGGTGGTTGGTCTGGATAATCAATATCAACGGTAGGTCCTCCATGAGAGCATATCTTAAATGTTATTGAAAAATCTTGTAAACCATACATTTGGATAGGCTTTTTACCGAGAGATGGAAGTTTTGTATTGACGTCAATAATTTTTAGATGACGAAGAAATTGCTAAAATATTTTGTCACCACGATTTTTAACTTAAATTTGTTTCTTTATTGTAAGCCTTAAAGGAAGTATTTAAAATTGCATCTAATACTCTAATGGAATAAATGGAATAAAAACAAATTCCTCTTTCAAAAAATGAGTAAGTTTGAAGAAACTTGACGTGAATTGAATTGCATTGGACAATCAAATCAATCAAAGTATATTTGCAGTTAAGACCAGCTGATAATCATCGTTATACCTTCAATAAACCAGGATACTCGATAGAAGCAGTACCATAAGTGAGATACGGTGTTTTAAACGATGGGAATCCTGCTTCCAGTGTCCCCTCACCGTCATTGTGGACTCTCCAAAAACATAAATGGTTTCTCTGAATCTAAGTTTAATCAAAAGAAATCTTTGAAATGATTTGAAAAGAAATTTGGCGAATTGTCGATCGAAATTTATCCAGCTAGATCTGAAATATTGCCGACTCTGCATCGTCAGATCTTTCCGTCAAAACAAGACCTTTAACCATATTATATTTGTGTTGCCTATAGATCAATATTTCACAAATAATTACATACCGTCAATGGCAAATCCAAATGTAATGGCTTTAATAATTTTGCCACGAAAGATCCTGTGTAAAATTCAAGTAAAATTGGTTTGTTTTGGAATTGAAATTTCCAGACGGTCATGATTTCAATAGCTGGGGGAGCTATCTATTCAAATTGAGATCACTTTTTTTAAATGCTGTTTTTTTTTCCATTTGATCATGGATTACTTTTTGGGTGAACATTATCCTTAACTGTATTCAGTTTGAAGGTAAAAAATACTCTAAAAGTGGCAATAATAAGTTTAGTTGCCTTGGTGTCATGAGTTTTCTGGTCAATTTCGTAATATTCTGATAGACTACTGTACATTCCTATAAAAACAGCTAGTAGGGCTCGTGTTGATTTGTATTATTGTAGATTTTTATGTTATCTGACCTTTTCGATGAAAAACATTACTTACCTGCAGTGATGACCAAAGATTTAGCTTTGAATTGTGATTTATTGGTTACAACGGTGACTAGATCGTTGCCAGGGATGATTTGTTTGACTTGCTCGTTGTCATGGAGAACTCCACCAGCTTCCTTATACAATGTCTAAAACAAATTTGAATTTATTATTGTTAGGAAGAAAAATTTGTCCAATGAATTGCTATAAAAGTTAGCCCGACAACCCGTTTGCTTAATCAAATCATTCTGATTTATATGATGGCAATAGCTTCAGCAACGGATTTTATCCCCAACCTAGCATAGTTTTCTGTGCTCGTATTTTGATTGTTTTAAAAACCTCGAGAAAGTAAAATTTTCTGGCTATGCTGGTAGGTGGATCAGAGGATGATCAGTTAGCCATCATCGACTGTGAACAATCACTCGGAATAGGTGGATCTCATTTCAACTAATTGTCAATTTCAGTCAAATTAAAATCATATTTAAAGAAAAGATTTACAGTTACCTGAAAAGCTTGAAGACATTTATTAGCCATGAGAGTTCCACCTAGGGACTCGAAAATTGCTGAATAATCACCTTCAAAATGAAATGGTTTATATTTTCGATTGATTTCTTCTGTGTTGAGCACTTTATATGGCACATTGAGGTCATTCAAAACTTTCTTACTTAGGTTCAACTTTTCCGAATCTGTCGTGTTGTCATATACTTCAAGCATACCATTTTGGCTGTTGGAAATAAAATAACAGTTGAAAATGAATCCCTTAAGTGAAGATTTTATTCAATATTTTCAAAATTTCAACTGGAAATTTCAACATTATATATGTAGGTCTAACTTGGATTTACATAAAAATAAATATCGCTGAATATTGTCTATATATATAAAGCCTGGAGGAAGTTTTCTTCATCTCGACCAAACAAAATCTTGGTTCTTAGGTTGGTTTTAAAAAGCAGGGTAGCCAATCGGGGTAGCCAATTGGGCTAGGTTGTGGGGTAGCCATATATTTCGTAGACCAGAGTAAAAAAATAAAATCTTTTTAGATGATAGTCCTCATTAGAGGCAGAGGGAAAAACTTTTAAAAAATTATTCTAATTATTCATTTATGATAGGTAAATTATCCTTTGATATTATGAGATTACCCATTGTTCTGATTTTCATTTTGAGTCTCTGTTAGAATGTTAGGGACGGATCTCTACTTTTAACCTTAAAAAGAGTTTGGTCTTTAGATTTTCAAAGTGTGAGAAGAAGGAAGACAAGATGGTGACCGCACTCAGTAAACACATTCTGATAAATAACGAGATTGCTCACGGGAATTTCTAACCCGCGCGAGCAAACCCGCACCTGTCAATCATTTTTTAGCAGAATCATTCAGTCAGTTTTGCTTTACAACCTGTATAATTTCACCCTGTCAAGGTATTAATTAAAGAAATTATTTTAGATTATTTCCAACATGCGAGAGCCGATCGCACTCATCGAGATTTTCAGGACTTTTTTAGTTGTCGAGTGACTCGACTCTTATTCCAATTCAGTAAGTAGAGGACTGCAGCAAACGGGCTGTAAAGCTTGCTAGTAACTATGAAATTAGAAATTTCCATCTGAGGGGTTAGGACACTCTCCAATATCCTTTAAAGTCTTAAAAGACTGAAGAGAGGAGCTTGTTCTTGCATACAGTACTCATAAACAGCAGACAGAGCGTATGTGCGCGGGTGATTGAATACGATCGCGCGGGATGCGGGTCAAAAAATTCCCGTGAGCAATCTCGTTATTTGTCAAAAAGTCAGTAAACAGAAGTATATTTTTAGTAATTTTTACAAAAAATGACTACAGTAACTAGGGTTACGTAACAAATTTAAACCTGATTTCTTTAAATGACAAAAGGTTCTAATATTGTATTTTCACAAAAGATTAGTAGGCTTCAAATATTTAGGCAAAAAGGGGTACCTCACAACCTAGCTCGATTGGAGTAGCCAATTTACCCTGCTTTTTAGACCAACCCCAAAATCTTTGATTGGAGTTTTTTAATAATGGTTCCCTGATGGTAGCACTAATTGATAGTGATGTATATGTATCGAGGGCGCTAGATCTACTTTTTCATTAGATACTTTTGATGTCACACCGTTGTGGGAGGGCTTGGAACCTTTTAGTGTTTGTGGTGCTATGAATAAAAAACAATCGAAACCATCAATATCTAACCCTACGTCCTAAAAAAGGTCGGCGCATAAACCGAGTTCACTTACATAAAAAGTGTTTCATTTGTCTGTCTTTCCAAGTCTCTCCATATGGGAAACGAGTCCATGGTCATCTGGGAATAAATCCTCTTGTGATATAAACATCTTATGACCCTCGTCTGACCATGTGAGCTTCCTCGAGTGTGAGGAAGAGGAAACTAAAATAAAGACAATAATGTTAGAATTTTCTACCTTACTTTTTAAAGCAGTCAGATCCACGCAGCCGACCAAATGCAATTGTTCAAACTTGACAAAAAATGGGAGTCTCAAATTAAGCTGGGCGTTACAAGAGGGCTTCGCTCTCCCTACACCCTTTTCCGGATATGGTATTAAAGTCCTTTCATTCTCCTTTCTCGACTTGCCAGTTTTACAAATCTCACCGGGTTATTGAGACAGGGGTATAACGTGCTTTTGTTTTTTCTGCTATCATGTTCATGGTGGTTAACTAAACCCTGTAGAAAATATCACTAAACTTTAAACTTCTTCAAACTCATTGACTTACTTGTTCTAGAAGAAGCACATTTTTGTGTTGTTTATTTCTTAGATCATAGGCGGTTGCACTTCCATTTATTCCTGCTCCGATGACGATGACATCAAAGGTTGACATCTTTTACTACGCATTTATCTGAGATATAGTGTATTCTAAATTACCGGTTTCTTTTGTGGTTTTGGTTTTGTGGTTTTGTGGTTTTGCGTTAAAAGCTGTGTTAGGATTTGTGTTTTGTAAGCCTTAACAACGCCCCCTTCACACAGACCCGGTAGAATTTTCTCAGCAAGTGGGGCAAAAATAACGGACTGAAACTCGAAGGATATTGACATTCCCTTCCCATGTTGTTTATGGCTATTTGTTCCAGTGAGTAGAGGCCCTGTGGGTCTGTGAGAAGGGGTTGCTTAACAGATTACCCCAATAGCCCTTCACAAATAAAAAGATTGTGCTCTAAAATATAAAAGCTTCGTTAGCTCATCTGTAATTGCTATTAACTTTAACTTTTCTCGGGATATTATGTCTTCATGGAATATTAACCTAAAATCTCATTTTGATTTGAAGGTGGACAAATTTTATAGAAAAATTATTTGGAGGAGTAGAATGTAAAGAGATGAATCACTATTGTCTATTGGTAGTTATTTAAAAGTAGACGATTCTGTATTATCACTTATTAGACGAGGCCAGTTTAATTTTGTTGTTTTACTGGCCAAGCTACCCAAAGAAGAGGGTCGGTCGGTCGGTCGGTAGTAGTGGTAGTAGGTAATTTCACCTACGAAATCTCATAAAAAGGAAGCAAAAACTACTACATCTTGACAAAAATGCGATATAGAAAATAAAAAGACACAACAAGCTCGAATTCATGGATAAAATGAAAAACGGAAAAGAAAATTCTTAAAACCTTGGAAATACGAGAAAACTTTGAACATTTGGTAGTCTGTAATAAAGCAATGAAAATAAAAATGTACCACCAAAATCAATTTTATTTTTACGTCGATTTTGAAAATTCAGGATCGGTCGGACCCGTAAAACAACGGAAGATGATAAAAATTGACCGTCAGTCGAACATGGTTTTTTTTCCTATCTACGATTTTGTGTTTCCGGGGGTTTTGTTGTTTGGAATTGATTAACTAACAGTTAGGTAGGGTCAGGGGTTGCTAGTAACGGCTTGTCACTGTGCCGGGTGCATACTCGGCGCCTTGGGCCCCGCAGGGTTGCTAGTAACGGCTCGAATTTCAGTCAGGTTAAAAAAGGGGTACTTTCACCCATATTATAATAACATTACCCCCGTCTTTTTTGTCATTCTATAAGTATTTACAAATTTTGTATTCTGCTGTGCGAGTGTGGCTCAACGGATAGCGCGCTGGGTTTCTGATCAGAGTTTCTATCATTTGGTGGTTCGAATCCCGGCCGGGTCGATATTTGGAGAAAGTTTGAAATATCAAATTCATAGAAAAGCTAGTAGAAATCAGAAAACAAGTCTCAGAAAGTCAGAAAATAGAAAAGGAGATAGAGAGATAGGAAGTAGAAAAACAGAGGAGGGATGTTCGGTTGACGGTCAATTTCTATCACCTTCCTAAAACAACTAATCAAATTGTATTCGTCTTAAGCTCAATATTTCTACTGGCTAATGAAGCAGGGCAGAGCTTTTCAAGCTGTAATTATTCGGTTTCAATTTTATCTTGATGAACTCAATCTTGACGAATAATTTCTCATCATAGTATAAGAAAGCCGCGGCTGGAATGATAACATCTGATTTTTGTCATATTTGATGACTATTTGTTGATCAAGAAATCAGTAATGTAGCATCTCTAATGGTAAATTTTATTGGTTTGTCGTTAATACTTACTTCTCAGTGCGTTTTAGACATTAATGATATGCTCTTGATAATACACTTGCATTATTAAATCATTGTAAAGGAAAAATCAACACTAAGAAATTTAAACAAGCACAAAATGGCTGGGCTGAAAGAACTCAAAAATTAATGAAGTGCCTCGAAATGCCTTCACAATGTTTCAGTGAAATCTTTTTAGAAATCAATGAATAAGTACATCAAGATAATACTGTGAAAATTTCAAGCCAGCACCTTCAAAATTTAACATTTAAACTGACAGGAAAGTTGTCATCTTGAATATAGTTCTTATAATTTCAATTTTAGCGAAAAACTATTGTTTCCACAAAATACCCCTAAAATATGTCCAAAATTAGTTCTATTGGGTACAGATTCAAAGATATCTAGCAAAAAAAAACTTTTTGTCAAGGAAAATAAGGGAAAACTTCAAAATCTATCTACCAATAATAAACTGAGCATCTGAATGTTCTATAAAATAAAGCTCGGAGACAGAGATGGAACAGCAAATAACTGAAAAGACAATGGGATACATATTTCAGCCACGGCTTTCTTATACTATGTTCTCATCCCACTTGAAAGTTTAGAACCAAAGAAAGCTCTCTAGAGTCATCCAAACTCCACTCAATGAAAGCCAGAGTAACGTAAGTAAGATGATGTTTCGGATTTTATCAAATGAAACTTCAAATGTAAAAGTTCATGAATGTAAATAGATCAATCTTTATCAAAATACCGTATGTTATTTATTTTGTTTGTAGAAATGTATTTTCAGGTCTCTTTGTTGACCTCTATGCAATCTTACATCTTATTGTGGTTTTTATGGAGTCAAGTTACACAAGTTTTGTTATTAGGCGAAAATAAAAAATTGTAGTGCTTCTGGAAACCGGCCGGGTGAAAAATTTTTTTTCCTGACCCGGCCGCAGACATATACACCATAAATATGGTTCTCATAACGTTCAAGCTATCAAACGTCGTTTGGTTAGATATTCCCGCTTGTAAATCAAGTTTTGTTCTTTAGTTGTAGATATAGTAGTATCCAGGGCTTACTTTATACTGTTTGTACATAAAAGTTACCTTCCTATTTCAGTTATCGAAAAGTTATGAAAAATAGCAAAAAAAATTATTTTCCGGCCGGCGGCTGCATGAGAGCTTTTTTTCCTTCACCTGCATTTCGGAAACACTACATTATTTTATTTTCGTCTTATTACATAATTTAGGCAAGATAAAATACAAAAACAGTTGGAAGCTTGCTAAGAATTATATTGGAATTAGACTGCATGTTATCCTTGTCTGGCATGCTAGACGACTTATTCAGACATAAGCAAAACATACAAAACACGAAAGCAGCCGGCGAGGCGACCTTTTTTTCCGATGTGTTCTGAGAGTATGTTTCAGCTAGAAATTTTGATCTGTTCCGATAAGATCTTCGAAAATTAACCAGCTAGAAATGATGATGTGTTCTGACGAAAAAGGGGTATAATCCAAGTCATCAAACGTATTCTTGTTGTCTAGGTAACCCTAGAAAGCTTCAGAACAAATCTTTTGTTGAAAAAACAAATATCTTACAAGTTTATCTTGACAAAATGTTTTTCCTAGATTTTAGAACACATCCAACCATAAAGTAGTAATAAATTTCGAAGTTTAGAGAGAACAGAGGAATGTAAAGAGATATGGAAAAACAGTTTCTTAAAAACAATGGTAAAACGGCTCACCATATACCAGGTCTCTTGCCCTTAAGGGAGTTTAAGTCGAGGTTTCTTTTGTTGTCGCTATAAAAAATCTGCATTATTAGCATGTTGCTGACAAAATTCGTTTGTTTCAAGCCTGATTATTCCCAAACTTTTAGGGCTTATATATTTGCTTGGGTACACCTCTCCTATACGAAAAGGTACCTATATCTACTTGCTCAGAATTCCCTAGCAATTCTACTGATATAACCGCATCATGACCGCTTCATTATATAGAAAGCTAGAGCTCGAGTAAATTATAACTTCATCTTGACTTTTACTCGATTTCTGACAGTTTTACAAAAATCAATTTAATATCATTGCGTTAAGAATTTCTTTTGCTATAAATTAATAAGAGATGTGCTCCTTATTCTTAAAAATTGAACTGGTAATCGGCAAAAAAGGAAAAGCTTATTTTTATTTTTATCGTCAAATCATGTAGAAGTCGTCCGATTTGTATGGCGAGTCGTGTTTTCTGGACTTTCAGTTAATGACCTAATCGACGTTTTTACAATAGAATTTTCAATAGAAGTGATTGTTAAACTTTGAGTAATCAGAAAAGCTGTTTTTCCATCTCTTTACATTTCTCTGCTAAAAGGAGAGTATAAAGTGATACCACAAGCGATTAAACAGTGCATTTAGTTGGGTCGTTGAAGATACCACCCAACGTCAGATCCTTCTGGTTCAACGGAACTGATGAGTCGGTCCTTCACTTTACGTAAGTGATACGTGTTTACGCCAACCTTGTTACGCACGAGCACGTCACCGAGTCTGATCCTTACGTAAACCAGTGGGAATACACTATTCAATTCATTTCATAATCCTAGAATCGAAACTATAAAGTTTAAGTATAAAAAGTTTCCCTCTAAAAAACCGTGTATAAATAGTCTCCAAATACAGTCACTGAAAACTTTTACGTTTCTTAGGGAGGGAAGGTTCTGCGCCTGTAAAAATAGACGATATCAGATTTAGATAAATGCAATGCATTCTGGTTTCTAGGGACTCTCAAAGGAATTATAATCTATTATAATTGATCTATTATAATTCCTTTTAGGGTCCCTAGAAACCAGAATGCATTGCATTTATCTAAATCCGATATCGTCTATTGTTGTTGAAACATCGTCCGTATAAAAAACACTGGTCTGGAAGCTTATTGTTTTAACTTTTTGTTAGCTTTTTCCTTTGTTAATATCAAAAGATAAAATCAATTTGCTCAATTTTTGATCACGTTACCAAGTATTCCTCTTGAGATTGGTTTAAGATTTAATCACATGATCAAAAAGCGAGCAAAACAAATTAATTTCTCAAACGCAAGTTCAAGTAAGAAACAATGGAAAGAAACAAAAGCCTTCAAGACAAGGGTTTTTTATACGGACTATGGTTAAAATAAGGAGCAAGGGATACCATAATGGACTGCTATTTTCTCATTATATTAAAAGCAAAGATTTATTATACACTGGATAAACGACTCATAAAACGATGGAGAGCGATCATTGTATTTTCATTGTTTCAGAAAACAATTGATGTTCAAGCTTTGTCCGCAAAGGACAACTGTCATGGCGGCTCGAAGATGTCTGATTTAAAAAAAATGTTTATCAGTCTTATTCAAAAAAAGTTCTCTAGCTCTTTCTTTTTGTACATTTGCAGAAAAAAAATTTGAAAGTAAGGCTAGCATACCAAGCTGGATACATTTGTGAAATCTGGTGTGAGAAAATCACCATTAGACAAGAAATTCAGACAAAATGCTTATAGTGACACGAAATTTTCAATTGGAAATATCTTTCCAAGACTGTCCCCAGAAGAGCTGAAATTAGCATACATAAGACTTGAGTGTCTTGGCTCCACTGTGGTATGAAAATCCTTTGGAGGCACGTTGGTGGCAAGGTGGTTTTTTTTAGGTTGAAGTTTGAAAATTTTCGGTGTCAACATTCAATTTCTTATACACAACACGTCTTTTGCATCTTTCTCACAACTTGAAACGTCATGACGACTTATAATTATCAATTAAGTGGAAGAATCTGACTCTCACAGGAAAGTTTTAGGTCCCTTTTGGGACCTTTTGGGTGGTTTTCGATAAGAAATGCAATAAAAATGCTTCGAAATAACATTAAATGAGAGAAGGAGAGTGAACAATAATATCATTACTGCGGACATAGCTAGTACACGAGAAATCGGCAAAAATCTGTTACTTATATATCCAGTGTATAATAAATCCTTGTTAAAAGAACAATCTAATTTTAGCGAAAAAAAAATTAAAATGTTAAACAAGGTACAAACAAGGTCTGTCTGTCTGTCGACAGGAGAAGAAAATCTAGCGCCACGGGCGATAACTGCGCATAAACCGAGTTCACTTACATAAAAAGTGTTTCATTTGTCTGTCTTTCCAAGTCTCTCCCCTGACAAATTTGACCAAATTTGACAAAATTTCGATCTTTCAGGGGGTAAAAAGTTGAAACTTTCCTATTTTTCCGACCCTTAGTCGGACTGAAATTTGACTTTCTGATTTTTCCGACCCTTATCAGGAGTTTGGAAGTCCAAAAAAGGTACCCTTAACTGCGTAACCTCCATTTGCCTAAGTACCCCCTCCCCCGGGGTCGCTCCATATGGGAAACGAGTCCATGGTCATTTGGGAATAAATATTCTTGTGGTATAAGCATCTTACGACCCTCGTCTGACCATGCTCCTAGACCTCCAGGGACACCCCCGGTGATGGATAATTAAAATATATTTGCGAGGATTGCTTAAAGAACACAATAAAAAAAATATCCTGAAATTTCATCCCTATGGAGAACAACACAGAACTTTAATTCTTATTGGAAAATAAGATTTTCACTCCAACTGAAAAAGAGACTAAAATTTAGAGAGTCTGCACCACTGGATCTTTTAACTGTAAATAATACAACAATACAATTAGAAATCCCCTATTTGAATTTCAGAACCTTCATTTTCTCATCGGATCACCTCTTTAATGTTAACTTGTAATTTATTTGTCTTTATGATTGAATCCCGGATGGGGGGGGGGGTATTTGAGGAAAAATAGGTGCCTAATATTTGCAAGCCATAAGGGGTCCCTTTTTTACACCCTCTAAAGTCCCCTAAAAGGATACAAGGGACTATCCTTATAAACCTTGCTTAGGCCTTAGAAAATATCTTCTTTAAACTCATTGACCTACCTGTTCTAGAAGAAGCACATTTTTGAGTTGTTCATTTCTTAGATCATAAGCGATTGCACTTTCATTTATTCCTGCTCCGATTACGATGACATCAAAGGTTGACATCTTTCAGAACAATTTTATTTAGCAGTAAGATATTGCTGAATATTTCGATTTCTTCATCGAGTCATTGTCAAAAGTTATTCCAATACCCTCAAAATATATCCAACAGAAGCCAAAAATAATCTACATGTCTTTTGTTTGAAATAAACCTGTAAATTAACGCACATAATATGTCACTTTGTTTATTTCATCAAGATATAGACTATTTATCATTTAGCTTAACAGTGTCAAATTAATTGAATAGATTTTTTGGCAACAGTGGTTTACACAGAAGGTTTTCAAAGTATTTTTACGGGGGTTTCACGGAGGGCAATCATTCCATAAAATCTAAAGTGCCGTAATCAAGGTTCCTATTTAGTCACTTGAGACAGGGCCTATCTTGAATACATGATTTTTACAAGCATCCCTATCTCACAACCCCTGTGGAATCTCCCACAGTGGGGATTAAAATTACAATCAAAATCCCAATGAGGATAGAAATTTCCAAAAAAGTTCCAATTAGTTCAAAAAATCCATTGGAAATTCCGAATGGGGATGAAATCAAAGACAATTTCCGAGTGGGGCTAAATTTTAACCAAATTATCCAGTGGGCGGATAGGGATGGATCCCATTGGACAAATGGGTGTTTATAGGCCTAGGGTAAATTTTTGTGAGCCTCGAATATGCTTGTTTATGCCATGCGTATGTAATATTGTAATTTACATATCATATTTTTTTGTAATGTGGGCGATTAAATGCTTTGAAATTTAAAAAAATGAGGCACTGCTTTTGTTTTTTCAAAATTTTAAAACCATGCTTATATTTTTTCCAGGCGAAATTGAAAACGGGGACGTGCCACTGGTCAGGGTCTCTTTTTTAGGCTCTGAAGATATCTGATAAGTTCTGAGTCTGCTAATTTTTTAACAATTCCAGCGGCACGTCCCCGTCAGCCGTCAAGGTCAGTGCCCCCTCCCCAAGCGTAAGGGTCAAATTCAAGACTTAACCCGTTGTTAGGGAGTCAACGTTTGTCACTTTTCCTGCGTTGCAGACTTTTTACATTTTTAGATTCTGATTGACATAGGACGATTCAAATCAGCAAAAGACAATTAACAAGCTCAATTTCTCAAAAATAATCATTCAATCAAAAGATATCAAACAAAGTTATAAGCTGATTGACGTCTAAAAACGCTGTTTTCTCCTGTTTTCTGCTGTTTCTGCTGGCTTTCTTATACTATGATTTCCGTTCAATTCAAATTTTATTAATTCGTAACCAAGTCATTTTGCGCAAAATATTTCGACCAGCTGAGAGCTACCCGAAGGCTACTCCTTCCCTCGGATAATTTCTGGGGGGGGAGGGTACCACCCGACTTTCGAACTTTGGTCCATTACCGGGACTAAAAAAGAGAAGGAACATTTTTGGAATTTTACGACCCTTACGACCTTTACGGGACAAATTTGACCAAATTTCGATCTTTCAGGGGGTAAAAATTTTCTTATTTTACCGACCCTTAGCGGGACTTTGGAGTTCCAAAAAAGGTACCCTTAAGGGCGGCACATACCGTACCTTCCATTTGCCTAAGAACCCCCCCCCCCCAGGCATGGAATCCTCGAAAAATAAGAACAATTTAAGAATAATGAAAAAAGGATCGCTGTGGTTGAATCTACAACCTCACAGTCTGACAGTCACGATCAAATTTATACTAAGGTAACATTATTTACCGTAAAAAGCACAGGTCGAAATCATATATCGACGCTGTGCCGACGAATCGAGATTCTATTCATCGCGCAATCAACGAAGACAAAAGTAACCATGACGACCATCTAAGATCTTGGATGAAGTTCAAAGTTGATATTTTTATTGAAAATTTTCGTTGAAAACACAACTAAAATAATTCATCAATGCTTTTTAAAAAGATTCAGTGATAGAGAATCGTAACATAAAGTCTGTCTATTATTTTGATTCAATTAAAGAAGTGACATTTTCATAATTAATAGTTCAGTAATTACTGTTATACATTTGGGGATCATGTAAAAAATTTATTTTGAAAGAAACTCACTTCAATTACACTTGGAGGTTTCTGGGGAATTCGTAAATAGTAAACTGCATACTGATACAGTCTGCTAGACATAAGGTAACATTTACTCTTCATCTTTGATTCTTTCTACAGTGATTAATTGACACATGCCCGATAAAATTTATATTATTGGTCTTCAGAGGTTAATATATTCTTTGAAAACTTAACCTCTGATACTCAGGGTAAACATTATTGATTATACTTAATGAATATTTCCCAATATCATCCCCTTCGCACAGACTCGGTAGTATTTTTTCAGCCAGTGGGAGGTCGTTGGGGATCCGGGGGGACTTAGGCAAAATAGATGCCGAGTATATGCACGCCATTAGGGTCCCTTTTTCACAGCCTTGAAAGTTCCTCAAAGAGGTACAAAAACCATTAAAAACCAATTGAGTCTCTGTAAGGGTTCCAAAATTACGAAAATCAAAAATCGACTGCCTTAAAGGTTCATAATTTCTTGAAATTTGGACTGAAATGTGAAAATTTTGGCTTAAATTTCGGGTAAAATAGTCTCTCTAAAGGTGTCAAAAACGTCAAAAATGGACAAAATATTCAAAGTTTAGCTAAAAATTGGAAAAATATTCTCTCAAAGGGTCCCAAAATCTTCGATCATTGACTCGGACATACCCGTCACCTTACAAACCTAATACCCCTCGGATTGGGGATTGGGGGCTGATATTTCCCTGTTTTTTTTGGCTGGATATTTTTCATTGTTTTGAAATAAAAAAAAAAAACAGTTACAGTAGGATGGTAAAAATAGCACAATATAGACCAAATTTGGTCATTCGATTATTTTTAGAGACAAAGATGTGAGTATAGCTTCCTGGGGACGATATTTTGGCCAATTTTCACTTGGGAGAGGGCCTGGCCGATTCTTTGAAAAAGGGTTGCTCAGTAAAAAATTAGCAAAATTAAGAACGTGTTAACTTGATTAAAACCAACTGTTTTTTCACTTAAAGTCGCTAATATTATAGCAATAATAAATAGAAGGATTTGTGAGTTCATTTTTCATTTCTAAAACACTCTTCAACTTGATTGGCTTAAAGCTGTCTTCCTTCAATCCATTCGACACGGTCATCCCAACAGGAAATAAAAACAAAGCAGAAAATGAAGAAAGTTTTAAAATATTTGGTTTTTGTTTTGATGCTGAGATGTTGCTATGCTTTCACACTCCCGAAACAACAAATCAATGAAGATGTATGCAAAAGCAAAGCTTACGATGCGTGTAATTTAAATCATACTGCATACCCTTCTTACCAAGAATGCTGGTTAGAACACTTCTATTTATGCGATGTAAATCTTATCAATTTAGGGTTAAATTCTGTAAATGGTGGAAATCGTGTTTCCCCGGAAATAGAATGCGAGGTTGAAGAACACAGTGAAAATGTTTGTTATGAAGAAAATGGAGAAACAATTTGTACGCCTGTCTATTATAATGTCCCTGTATGCTATGTTTTGTAATTTTTCTCATTATTTTATGTAATGATATTATGTAATATTATGTAATTTGAATTAATATTTCATGCCAAATATGAATGTAAAGATAAAAGCGTTTCAGTGGTTGGCAGATTCTCTTATGGAGTCGTGGCTTTTAGAGTCAAGTTACTCATAGCTTTGTTTTATCGTTCTTTTTCTCATTATGTGCTTTATCAATAACCCTTTATGACTAAAGATGTAATCACAAATCAAAAATTTTCATCGTTTCTTTTTCTTTTTTGACTTGTCTGTTTACCCATGGAGGCACCCAAGCAAAATGGATCCTGAGAGTGAACTCAATCTTCTTTAGGCTACTGTACGCATTCCCAGAATTTATTTTGATAGAGGGAATGCGCATCGTATATGAAATTCTCGTCCTTTGAGGTAACCAAAAATTGCATAAATTTACATAATTTTGTCATACCATTGTTGAAAACAAATGTTGAAACAGTGCTCGATACACTGGGTAGAGCTTTGATACATATATTTTCATTTGTTAAAATTTAAAATCCATATATTACTGTCAGTAATATATGCATAATTTTGTCATATATCCCGGGGGGAGGTACTATACCCTTGCCCGGGTGCTCCGAGGTTCGAAAAATTGACCCTACGTGGGACTGAAATTCCAAAATTTTCTCAAATTTTCTACTTTTCCCCCAACTTTTCCAAAAAAGGCACCCTACGAGGGACTGATTTTCCTGTTTTGGTGTTTTTGCGACCCTACCTGGGACTTGTGGAGGTTAAGAAAGGTACCCTGACCAGCGGCGCATCCCCGTAACCCATTTTGCCCTAGTACCCCCCAGTCACATCTAATCAAAGAAAGAAAAAAAAGAAGTCATTGTGTTGTTGCTTTTATAATTATAAATTTTCATATTCATTAAACAAAGAAAAAAGGAGTCGTTGTATGAGCCCCCCCCCCCAGTGGACCCAAAATCCACGCTATCACGCCTGAAAAATTTGATTTTCACGATCATGCCAATTTTTTTCGATTTCACGCCATTAACCCTATTAGCCCCAGGGGGGGGTAGAATCTACCACGCTGGAGTTCTTTTGTTTATATCTCGGAGAAAAGATTTTCAAACGACTTGAAACTTTCTGAATTTTACTAAAATCTTATTAAGAGTACTTGTACAAAATTTTAGGGTCATAGGTTGTCCAGATCAGGTTTTATGACTTTATTGTGAAACATGACATAAAACCCAGCTAAAATCCTTAAAACTCAAAATTTTAAAGTGCTGATAACTTCTAAACTATTTACTCAATCATTTTCAAATTTTGACACGTGATAGGCATTGATAATACAAATTTAAAAAATTTAAAGAAAACTTTTGAAAATGATGACGTCATCATTTATGACGTCATCAAATTTTGAAAATTTTACTCATCTTCAGCATAGATTTTAAGAAAAAATCTTCATGGAAAGTGCAAAACCGGCAATTATGTTAAAGAACATTCTTTTACCTTTCAGAATCTTTAAACAGAATTGAAATATCTTCATTGGTTTGACTGTAATAGACATTTTTGTAAACCATATATTTTGGCTTTTTTCCGACAGGTGGAAATTTTGTGATGACGTCATCAGTTTTTGAATGACGTCATCAATTTTATTTTTCTTCCTGGAAAATTGTATCATGATGGAGAACATCTGTACCAAATTTCATGGCCATAGCTCTTCTAGATCGAAAATAATCGAGATTCTACCCCCCCCCCTGGGGATACAAAAGTCAAAAAAGCTTGGGGCTAATAGGGTTAAGCCTAGAAAATTTAGTTTGCACGCTCATATTCTCTGGATAAATTCAGTTTTAGACCACGTTTAGACCCATTGGTATGGATAAAACGCTGTTATGTAAACTTAATTTTTGCCCACAAATAGGTGTGTGTTTGGTCGTCAATCAGTTTTTCGGCATTCTCATAGGTGTAAGTCAAGATTATATCAATTTTCCTATCGGAAACCCCGGGAGGGGGGGTACTAGGGTTGCGAGCTGACGGGGGGGGGGGGGTGCCGCCCGACTTTCGAACTTTGGACCCTTACCGGGACTAAAAAGGAGAAAACAAAGAAAAATTTTGGGAATTTTTCGACCCTTAGGGGGACTAATTTGACCAATTTTGACCAAATTTCGACCTTTCAGGGGTAAAAAGTTAAAATTTTCTTATTTTTCCGACCCTTACTGGGACTGAAATTTGATTTTCTGATTTTTCCGACCCTTAGCGGGACTTTGGAAGTCCAAAAAAGGTACCCTTAAGGGCGGCACATACCGTACCCTCCATTTGCCTAAGTACCCCCCCCCCGGGCGGAAACACCCGAAAAATCTGGAAGGAATTTGACCTCAGTTTTTCTATTTTTAGTATTACACAGTGGTCAAATTCTAGTTTTTTTGGGTGTTTTCGATAGGAGAAATGACTTAATCTTGACTTATGCATATCATAGATTTTTTGATAACTGGTGGGTACATCAAAGGGCCACGGTTTGAGGGCTGAGGTATGTTTGAGTAAATTAACAAAGCCAACCATGGTTGGGCAACGGAGAAAGTTTTTGAATTTTGAAGTTTTCAAAGTGCTATTTTAAGACCCATTTAAATTCAATTAGAAAAATAATTCATGTAAAAATAATGGAAATCTTTTAAACGTACAAGTACCTTTTTTGGTAAAACTATGAGGGACAACGCTCCCTGGTCCCCCGTTGACGGGACCTATTGAGCATTAATTGTGAATTAGCGTGAATAGTTTTCAAAAGGGGAACGAGAATTTGCGCCGACGGGATAAATTTTCAATTTAGTTGGCTAAAATCGCCCTCAAATCGCCTCTCTTTTTTCTCAAAATATGGTTTAAACATCACAGGATTCCTTTGATCAATACCAATCTGCTCAAAATTACACCTCATAATAAACCTGTTGCTTCTTTCTGGCTTTGCTATAAATATATATTTTCCTGAAATAAAGAACTCCCGTGAAAAACACATATATCGACGCTGTGCCGAAGAATCGAGATTCTATTCAGCGCGCAATCAACGAAGACAAAAGTAACCATGACGTGGGGGGCGTAATACAGATATACCGATCACTTTTTCTCTCAATTACAGATATACCGATAAATTTTTCGTTCAAATACCGATACCGTTCAATTTTTCCCAATTGTTCAGGTACTTATCTCCCGGAGGGGATACTTAGGTAACAGTGGGTGCTGGGTATGTATGGACGATAAAGGTTGGGTTTGTCACCATCCAAAGTCTCTATGACGATTACCAAACAGTAGCGTGGTGGGTAGATCAAGAATGGGCAGGCAAAAGTAGAATTTTGGCTTAAGGCGCCTGTATGCTTATTCTGGCGCCCATTCTTTGGTTGCATTCGTATACCAAAAATTGAAAGTTAAAATTTAGGTCATTTTAGAAACATTTAGGAAATGCGAGCGAAGCGAGCTAGAAAAAATTGCGACATTGCTCATCGAGATGGATTGAGTAAAGCCAATTACGCCAATTACAGTATAATGACATTGAACAAAATTTTTGACAAAAAAAGAACAAAAAACACAACTATGGTCATGCTTCTCTATTAGTCAGTGGAAAAAGTTTTATTTTCTTATCTACGAAACGAAAATAAATTAATTTATTTCCTAATTCTTCTAAAATCTTGTCAAAGACCCAATGAAAATTGAAAACACGATGAAACAACAACCGAAATCTCGATTTCGAGACAGATTTAATATATTCTAGTAGTAGTAGGAGCCGTACCAAATCCTGTGTCGTATTTATATCTAACAACATCTTATAAAATATGAAAAATATATTAATCCCTAGTTCTATTTCTAACTATAATTTTATTCCTAGTCCTAGTCCTAATTCTAATCATAATCCTAGTCCTAATCCTAATCCTATTCGTAGCCCTAAAGAGTCTAAAATCCTAAACGTTAAAAAAAAGTAAATAATACAGCTACTATCGTTCCTTGACCCCCTCGGATGAAAACACTTTCTAGCCCCGATTCGCCAATTTGGGTGCCCTGACTGTCTCTGAGAACTAGGCTGCTAGAAACAAAAACCGTGGAGGGTCGCAGTTCGAGCCCTTAAAACCCAATAAAACAAATTGAAACCATATAAACTTGAAAACGTATGCCACTCGAAAAACATATTAAACTCGATAAGCTTATGTAACCTTTCTAGGTTTCTACGAATGCAACTTGAAAACGTATGTAACCCGAAAACGTATACAACTTGAAAACGCATACAACCTGAAAACGTATGTAACCCAAAAACGCATACAACCTGAAAACACATACAACCTGAAAACGCATACAACCTGAAAACACATCCCATCTGAAAACGCATCCCACCTAAAAACGCATCCCACCTAAAAACGCACCCCACCTAAAAACGCACCCCACTTTAAAACGCACCCCACCTAAAAACTTATACAACTTGAAAACGCATACAACCTGAAACCGTATGTAGCCTGAAAACTTATACAACCCGAAAACGTATACAACCTGAAAACGTATGTAACCCGAAAACGTATACAACTTGAAAACGTATACAACTTGAAAAAAAAAAAAACAAAAAAAAAAAAAAAAAAAAACGTATAAACTGAAAACGTATACAACTTGAAAACGTATACAACTTGAAAACGTATACAACTTGAAAACGTAAGCAATTTGAAAACGTAAGCAATTTGAAAACGTAAGCAATTTGAAAACGTATGCAATTTGAAATGTTTGCAACCTGAAAATGTATAAAATTAATCGATAATCGAATTCTTTAATCTAATTGGGCAATTATATGCTAAAATACCTAAAATCCAAAATTGAAAATCATATTCGTTCAAAAAACAATATAACGTATCATGAAAATATTTTGCCTTTAGCGTAAATTCTAATTCTCCAAAAACAAAAAGGAGGAAGAGAAGTTTCGAGAATACGACTTGTAACAGGTTTAAACGACGTGTGATGCAAATAACAAAATCTACCATTTTTATGAACACGCGACCGCCCCTGACCGCCTTTGATTTTCTACGAAACGTAAATAAATACACAACTCTGTTTGACGTGAGCCAACAATTTTTCCAAAATAGAGCTTAAATTTGACCAAAATTTTAGCAAGATGCTAAAAATTGAATAAGAGAACGGAAAACCATCAAGGAACCTCGAACTTTCATCGAAGATGGGAGCTTATCGAGTGATAGAATGTCGAATAGTAGAAAGTAACGGATAAAGATATAAATTTAATACTATCTCTAGATAAAAAAATTGAAGGAAGCTAGTGCGTGCGAATAAAGCAAGAAAAAAATTGTGAGTTTTTGTTTTGAATATTGTTTTCTCCAAATTGGTTGTGGGGCGCAGTTAGATCTCCCTTCAAAAATCGTCTTATAACTTAATTGAGAGCGAAGGGAGAAAAAAAATTTTTCAAGTTATTTCTGGTCTTTGGGCGCAATTTAAAGCACATTTTAGGGTAATTTTAAGAGTTGGGCGTTCAAAAATCCACTTGGGGAGGCGTGGCCCCCTGCCAAACGCCAAAATGTATCGTTTAGAGAGCGTCAACTGTATTCACGGCAGGAAAATGTGTCAAGCAGACCCCTGGCTGAGACTCTTGCCTTATCAAAATTGCAGCCATGATTCTTAAAATTGGCGTCCCCGAGTGTTCCTTAATTTGTACTAATTTACGTGTGAGTGCTTAGAACATATCGTTCATATATTCACATGGAAAAGGAGGCTTTGGCCATATGGAAAATTTTTGAAAGTCATCCGCAACCATATAGCATAAACCGTAGAGCCCTTTATAGCGTTGAGAATTTGACACTTATCAAGAAGAATTCGAAGAGAACACAAGTTGTGTATTGCGAGCGAAGCGAGCGAAAAAAATTGCAAGATTTTAAAATTTATTCCACCAAAATTGGTTTTGGAGCGCAATGGCTCATGATCTTCGATACCAAGGAGGTGGTCGATACCGATAGTTGACCAAAAATACCAAAATACTGACATAAAAAAGGGTCTTTTACCGATACCGAGATGGTCTTAAAATACCGATTACCGATCAATTTTTTCCTCTAATATCGATTTACCGATCTAAAAAAGGCCAATACTGATGTACCGATATCCCGTACGCCCCCATGACGACCATCCAAGATCTCGAATGAAGTTCAAAGTTGATATTTTTATTCCCGTCGTTGAAAACGCAACTAAAAAATATCATCAATGCTTTTTAAAAAGAGTCAGTGATAGAGAATCATAACATAAAGTCTGTCTATTATTTCAATTCAATTAAAGTGACATTTCCATAATTAATAGTTTAGTAATTACTGTTATACATTTGGGGATCATGTAAAAGATTTCTTTCGAAAGAAACTCACTTCAATTACACTTGGAGGTTTCTGGGGAATTCGTAAATAGTAAACTGCATACTGATACAGTCTGCTAGACATTAATAAGGTAATATTTGCTCTTCATCTTTGATTCTTTCTACAGTCATTAGATTGACACATGCGCGATAAAATTATTGGTCTTCAGAGGTTAATATATTCTTTGAAAACTGATGTATTTGATGCATCTAAGAATAAGCATCTAAGAAAGAGAGGAAAATGTTAGTTTTGGAGGAAGCGCAACCATGGTTTGCGCCGACGGGAGAAATTTTCAATTTTCGACCCTCTCATAGCATTCGACTTTATTTTGAAGACTAGCAAGCAACTGCTACAGACAATTGGAAGTTACAGGGATAAATGGCAGATGAATAAAACTGTTCGCACCGTTTATATTATGTTTTAAAATGAGATCTATAGGAGGCCCCACCATAGTTGGGGCCGACCAAGAAAATTTTGAGATTTAAACCCTCTAAATTGGCTAAAATGGACATAGAATTACGATTCAAGTAATAAATATAATTTTCACGATGACGCTGAACTGCAAGTTTCACGCCATCACGTCTAAAAAAACTCGATTTCACGATCACGATCACGATCACTTCATTTTCACGAGGTGTCTTGATACTTTAAACAATACTGATAACCCTTGACCTTGACCTTGAAATTCTTTTAATCGTCCCGTGAGATTTTTGCCGTTTGAAATTATCCTAGGTCAATTTCAGAAAAAATGCAATACAACTCAGTTCTGTTGGGTTAAAATCGCCGGCGAGATCTCGAGAAAAGGGTGTGTAACAATAAGACTAAAAGGCAAAAGAGTAAATATAAGAATCCCCGTGTATTTGCTGCTCTGTCACCCAAATTCCTGAGTGAATATATTCTTATTTCTTCACATATATCATAAAATTGTTATGTACATCTTTTGTAGGGTCTCTTCACAATAAACTCATAGCAATTTTCATTGATACATAATATTAATGTTTCCTGTATCAAATACAGAGTCTTGCAAACACTGCCATGGTTTCTGTTCGTCGGACCAGCCAAAGTCGGTGATTGTGAGAAAATAAACAAGAGTACAAATGTAGTCATCATCATCATTTTTCTCCTCGCCATGCAGTCTCAATGCTTCAAGTTCCCAGAATGGTTATTCGCACTAAATTTTGTAACTTTTTATTCTTTTCTTTGAGTACGTGGATTCACCTTTATCGTTGTTGGCTTAGTCAATCCCCGATATTTCACATAATAAGTAAAGCGAACTTTTATGTCTATTCTATCCTCAAAAAACTAAAGTATGAAAGCCTAATATACATTTAACGACATGTGAAAAGATATTGGTAGTGGAAAGCAATTTTCTGGTAATTATTATTGGATAATTTTTTTTTCGGAAAGTGAAGATTTATTCATTTCCCCACTTTTCAATAACCTGAGAGTGATCGGAGGGAGGGACTAACGTCATATCCAATCTTGAATATCATAATTGGCAGGTAAAAATAGAAGCTTCAGAAATAGAGACTTCTTTGAAGCTAGGCTGGCTGTGTGTGGATCCTGTAAAAACAGTCAAAGACATGAATATTTAGGACAAAATAAGCATTTTAAACTCAGGCAACTTTTTTCTAAAGCCTTTGTTAGAATACAATAGCTATTTATAAGAACAAAGGAAATTTTCGTTTTTTTCTCACTTTGAGCATGATGAGTGACGTCATCAAAAAATAATTTTGTCAAAAGTTTATGGAGTTAGATCGCCGCCAAAATTCGACCCTTCAAGTCGTCCCGTCCCGTCCTACTAGAAGTCGTCCCGTCGCAATTTTCGGCGATCTAACTTCATAAAAGTTACCTTACGTGACAAGGATCTTTTGTGCCAAATTTCATCCAAAAAGACCTACTAGATCAAATCGTTAACACGTCACAAAATAAATTGCAAAATAGAGAAAAAACAGCATAACTCAAAGCACATTTTATCAGTCATCATGTACAAAATGAGACTTCTTAATTTCTCGAACAACAGAAAGGTCCGAATTATAATTCGAGAGAGTATTTTGTGATATGTAGTTTTCCTTTGACAGGAATATAAACGATTAGCTCAAATTAATGAATGGTTCGAAAAAAAGAATGTCCACTCTACCTCCTTTAAGCCCCCCCCCCAAAATGTGAAGGATAAAATGTTCATTTCCGCAAAATTATTATCATATTATATTATCCGAAAAAAAGGTTTGAATTGAAGATTTAAAAAATTCTATGTACATTCTATTTACATATATAAAAAATTAATGACGGTTATGTTAGGCTTAGAAAATTATATTAAACAACGTCAAAAAATATTTAGATTTGAAGCAAGTTTGGGCTTTTTTACTGGCAACTTCATTGTCATTTTAGTATCATTTATAAGAATGTCTCAGTACAAGAACCAATCAGGAATGCGTCTTGTTCTCTTCAACTGACTCTCGATTTTAAAGCATTGGATTTTGCTATTCGTTGCTCTTGGAGATCGAACACCTCGCCAGAGGTCCTTTATCTTAATCAACATTACGATATCATCACGCATATGTCACAAGATAGCTACACCCCTGTCTCACAGCCCCGGTGGAACTCTTCTGCTGAAATTGTAAGCTATATTCCCACCGGGGACGAAATTTTGGCCAAATGTTTCGGCGGTAGGGAGGTCCATCGGGTCTATGACACAGGGGTGTATAGCCAGATCACACATTCACAGACAATCACGTGTTCATGCGATCCACTCCAAAAGCTCTGCACTCTCATTCTTCGTAAAGGGTTGACACTTTATCAACTGGCATTGTGATTGAAATGGATGCTAATTCCCATCCGGTACGACGACGTGAAGAGGATGGTTGTTTTGGTGATTCAGCTTCGTTTTGTGGTGGTGATTTTCTCCGGATGGTGGATTGTTTTCGAACGCTGACCGTGGCTGTTTCTAGAAGTGAAACAATGAAGCATTAATATTATTCTTCTATACAAGTTTTTTTACCTAGATAGCCCAGTAATCTAGGAGTTTTTCTACGCACTCTTTCGATAGTTCTCTAAACGGGTCTAGAGGCAGCCAGGGCTATATATGAACTGGAAGAGGAATGAGAAGAAGTCCTGATTTGAGCCAGGTCGATGACACCTTAGACTAAGCCATTCGAAGATCGAAAATAAAGAACTTACATACATTCACTACGCACAGGGAAGGTGTTATTCTAGATTTTAGTTTCTCGAACAAACCTTGGGATCTATTAAAAAGTTTGCGACCGCAGTCGAGGGCGACCGGAAGAATCCCTTTTCGTATAGCTGTCTACCCGAAGGTAGGGGAGGGCGCCACTCCTTTCCCTGGATTTCTCCACTTACCATTGATCCGTCTCTTTTAGTTACTGAGCATCAACCAGAGAGGCATCAAGTACCATTTTGGGAATCTTTGGTATTACCCGACTGGGGATCGAACCCTCGAACCCTCGAAAGAGGGGCTAAAATAAACCAGCTCTTATATAGAAGATAGAAAGTACTTACTTTTGAAAATTCTCATTCGAACACCTTTGAAACACATCTTCAAATCTTTGATGAATGTCATTCAAACTGAAGATTTTTCTGATTTAGGTATCCCCCTGTATAATGTATTATCCTAGCCTAAGTTCAAATTCAACCTTTGTTTCTTCTCTTCAAGTTGGATTCCGGCTTATGTGCTTTGATACTGATGCAGAATACTTCCTTTATATACGGAGAGAGCTTCCTGGCTTTAGGAGCCCTGATAAAGTACTTGATTAATATATTTATAAAGTTGTACAAGTTCACAATCTTTTTTGAAACATGAATGAAATAGATTTTTCCAAAAATAACAACATGCATCTATATAGAGTATATATTTTTAGTTTAGCTGGCATTATATTATGCTATTTATAACTTGACATAAAGGCATCCTCTTTTAAGAGGAAATTCTTAAAGAGAGAGTGTGAAAATTTCTACTGTTTGTATGATACTCTTGCAATGATTTTTGTGACAATAGGATGTTCTTTGAAACATTTATAACGGAAAAAAAATCGGTAATTACCGATCTTCTTTTTCACTTTGGTTTAGATTGCTCAATATTACTCAAAGATTTTTGCGACACACTACCAGTGAAAATGAAAAAGAAGAGATTTTTCGATGTCAATGCCAATGAAATAATCTTTACACTAAAAGAGAAATATTATAAAGATGTTATATAATTTCAATATTTGATGCTAGGGGCGGGGAAGGGTGAGCTTAAGTGTGAGGGTGTTATTGATAATGGGATACTGAATGGGATGGTCACATATTAAGTAAAGATTGTGCAATAATGATGTCCGGGTTTCATTGGGCTGTTCCATTAAAAATCCATACAGAGGGGGTGGACGAACCTTTTTAAGTCAAAATAAAATATTCTTGAAAATGTGGGGATACCCCCCGGAAAATGGAAAAATTTGCTAAAAACCCTCGGAAAATTTTTTTTTATTATTTAAAGTGACTGTGGACGAACTTAAACCTGTTTTTTACCTGCTGGAAATTTTAGAATAACTATTTACCCCCCCCCCCCCACTTCTCTCTTAGACTCCCTGGAAATTTTCGTCCACCCCTGTATGAAGCTAAAACGGAATGGGCCCATTTCATTACAGATCGTCCATCCTAAGTGATATAGGGGCTCTGGAATAATTGGAGCAGGTCAGTCTACTACTTTCTATAGTAATATATGCACGCTATTCAAACAGTCACTTAGTATCTTTAACAGTTTTTTTTCCAAAGTGCTAATAATTGAAATTCGAGCCCAGAACAAATCGTTCTTTGTGATCATACAAAAATCAACGGGTAATTTTTCAGGAGCTTTCTAGTGGTTTTGTGTGATCAAGTTTTTGCATGGTGCCTGATACTGGTGAGTTAAGGCGTGATGCGTTACACGCTTTTTTTTACGTAATCATGATGAAGATGGACCTACCTGATGATGAAAGTTAGATAGCAATAGGGAGAAAAACGGAAAGCCATAACGCGTTAAATTTCATCATTGATTGTTGATGGGGAAGGGGAGAGGGAAGTTCCGGTTGCAGAAATCAGTTTTATTGACAATTGAATCATGCTTGATGGTGGGAAAAAAACAAAGAAATGTTAGGAAAAAGTCCAATGAAAATCTGCAAAAACGGCGATTTCCGGCATTTTCGGCCGAAAAATTTTTTTTCTCAAAAAATCGAACTCGGTCATGTTTTGAGCATTGCGAATACGCATCTTTCTGCAAAAATCAGAAAAAACTAAAAATGAAAATTCGAGAAAATGCTAAAAAACCGGTTTTTCCGGCATATTTCCGGCATTTTCGGCCGGAAAAAAATGATTTTCGAAAATCAGGCTCCGTCACATTTTAGGTATTGTCATATTGCATCAGTGTGCAAAATTTCATAAAAAAATATAAAGTACAGCTCGAGAAATTCAAGAAATACTGTCTTTCCGGCGAAAATAGGTTGTCCCGGCGACTTTTAAAACAGTTCCGGCTTCAAAAATCAATTTTATTGAAAATTAAAACATACTTGATGGTGGGCATTGCTATTAGTAATGTTTTTGAATGAAAAAACAACCAATTGAAAGGGAAAAGTCCAATGAAAATCTAGAAAAACGGCCATTTCCGGCATATTTCCGGCATTTTCGACCGGAAAAGATTTTTTCTCAAAAATCGGACTCGGCCAAGTTTTGGGCATTGCTAATACGCATCTTGGTGCAAAAAATCAGAAAAAACTAATGATGAAATCTTGAGAAAATATCAAAAAACCGGTTTTTCCGGCATATTTCCGGCATTTTCGGCCGGAAATGAATTTTTTTCGAAAATCGGGCTCCGTCACATTTTGGGCATTACCATTTTGCATCATTGTGCCAAAAATCAGAAAAAACTAATGAGCCAATCTCGAGAAAAGCTGGTAACAGACGGACGGACGGACGAACGGACAAACGGACGGACAAAGGTTAATTTATAGGACCTCCAGGTAGGTCCAAAAAGAATACTAACGTTATATGGACATTGTGAATGTTAAAAAAATAATGAAACAACTTTGTGTACCGGCTGGGTATAAGTTTGGATTGTTGATGTTGAATTTTCCTTCTAGATACTAAAGTACAATTAAGAGAAAAAACGACTTTTTATCGTAGTAGAAGGACTGCGCTAAAATCAAACTGCAATTATCT